>NW_024347791.1:19321304-19742277 GCF_902729225.1 Pteropus medius | reverse complement strand
CGCCACCATAGCAGAGATGTCATCAAACTGGTTAACAGAGGTCACTCCGCCCAGAGGATTCCCTGAAACTCCGCCTCCCCCAGCTCGAGGCCCCACCCAAGCCACATCCAGGTGCATCCTCACTTAGTCTGGTGCCCCTTGCTGAGCAGCACCTGGACTTACAGTGATGGCAGCTGGCCTTGGTTTCTGGTGTGGCCTTTTGAGACAACTATAAGCACATCATCTGTGGATTGCTTACTGAATCTTAGCAGGTGGCTGCAAAGGGGCACAGCTGGGCTAAATGGGGCCTGCAGCTGAACTCCTCTCAGATCTGTGCCACTGGACACCTACTACACAAAGCCTCACTAATAAGACTGAGAGACTTAAGAATTTTGCTTAGTACATAGAAACAGACACAGAAAGGCAGCCAAAATGAGAAGACAGAGAAGCAGAAACTATATGAGAGAACAGAACAGAGATCTGGGAATAATGGAGTCAAGCGATCTAACAGAAGCAGTGTTCACAACACTGGTTATAAAGATGCTCAATGAACTTATAGGAAGTATAGATGAATTCAGTGAGAACTTTAACAAAGAGATTAAAAACATAAAAATTGAAATGGAAATTATAAAAGGGAACCAATCAGAAATGAAGAACGCATTATCTGAGATGAGAAGTATATTAAATGGGATAAACAAAGTGAATAAAGAAGATCAAATGACCTATATAGAGGACAGTAAAGCCAAGGACACTCAATCAGAATGGCAATAAAAAGAAGCCAAGACTATAATAATAATTTAAGGAGCCTATGGGACACTACTAAAGGTAAAAATATCTGTGTCATAGGGGTACGTGAAGGAAAATAAGATGTTGAAGAGCTATTTGAAGAAATAATGATGTAAAACTTCCCTAACCTGGTGAAGAAAATAGACATAAAACCCCAGGAAGCTCAGAGAGTCCCAAAAACCAGGAACCCAAAGAGGCTCACACCTAAATATGTCAAAATTAAAAAGCCAAAGGCTAAATACAAAAAGAGAATCTTAAAAGCAGCAAGAGAAAAGCAGTTACTTTTCTACAAGGGAACACCCATAAGACTGGCAGCTGATTTCTCAAAAGGACCTATACAGGACAGAAGGGATTGGCACAAAATATTTGATGTGATGAAGACCCAGGATCTACAACCAAGAATACTATATCCAGCAAAGCTCTCATTTAGAATTGAAGGACAGAAAAAGAGCTTCCCAGACAAAAATAAGCTAAAGGAATTTATCACAACCAAACTAGTATTACAGGAAATGTTGGAGGACTTCTTTAAGAAGAAAAAACATGTATCAAAAAACAGGAATAAAGAATAGTAATAACTACATTCCTATCAGCGAGTACCTCAAATGAAAAAGAATTATGCGCTCCAACCAAAAGATAGAGTGGCTGAATAGATAAGGAAACAAGACCCCTACATATTCTGCCAACAAGAGACTCACTTCAGCTTAAAAGATACACGCAGACTAAAACAAAGGGAAAGGAGAAAGATATTGCCTTGATGGACCTAGAGGGTATAGTGCTGAATGAAATGAGTCGGATAGAGAAAGACAAATATCACATGATTTCACATACATGTGGAATCTAAAGAACAAAATCAACAACAAAAGCAGAAATAAACTCATAGATACAGAGAATATTTATTTAGAGGGATACTAAATGGGAGGAAGGTTGGGGGGACAAAAAAAAAGGCAAAGGGATTAAGAGGTACAAATGGATGATACAGAATAGACATGGAGATGTAGGATGTAGCATGAGAAAGATGGTTAATAATGTAATAAATATGAGGAAGAGGGGTACTAGATTTAGTAGTGGGGTGATCACTTTGTGAGTTATGTGTATCTCTGATCACTATGCTATATAACTGAAACTGGTATATTATTGTACACCAACTATAATTTTAAAAAGACTCATTGAATTGTACAATGTAAATACAAGCAACTAATTTCTATTTCAATAAAGGTGAAACTATATAGAGAGATAACTTAAAAGGCTCTACATTAATTAAAGTATTTAAATCGATAGTTAAAAATCTTTCCACAAAAAAAAAATTTTACCCATAGGATTTCACTGGTAAATGTTAGCAAAAAGTTTATGGAAAAATAATACTATTTCTAAAATTGAAAATTGAAGGGTAAGAAATAATTTTCAATTCATTTTATGATCCAGTTTTATTCTCATTCCAAATCCAAAGTTACCACAAAAGAAATCTTCATGCCAATATCCCTCATTACCAATGATGCAAAATTTCTGAACAAAATTGTAACAAATCAAATCAAATCAAATAAATACATTAAAAAGAATAATATACCATGACAGTGAGATAGATAGATAGATAGATAGATAGATAGATCTCCCAGGACTGACTGATTGGTTTAACATTCAAAAATTAATCAATGTAATTCTCCATATTAACAGACATCAAAAGTTAATCCATGTAACAATCTCAATAAATAAAGAGATAGCTTTCATAAAGTCTAAAAAATGATCTTCATAAAACTCTCAGTGAATAAGGATTTAGGAAGAAATTTCCCCAGCCTAATGAAGTGCATATACAGAAAACCTATTGCTTACATTATATTCATGGTAAAGAATAAAAACTTTCCCTCTAAGAAATTGAACAAGACAAAGAAGCTTATTAGCTTTAGCCTGGACAATAAAATAAGAAAAGAGAATCAAAAGCATACACATTGGTAAGGAAGAAGTAAAACTGGACATATTAGCAAATGACTTGACCATCTATGTGGAAAATCTTATGAAATCTACAAAAAAAAGCTGTTAAAACAAATAAATAAAGTTAACATGATCTGTGTATAAAAATGAAGTGTATTTCTATGTACTAGCCATGAAAAATTGGAAATTGTAATTTAAAATCAATAATACAATTGCATCAAAAATATGACATACTTAAGGATAAATCTGACAAAGAAATGGAAAGGCTATACACTGAAAAGTAGTAAACATTGTTGAGAGAAATTGAAGAAAACCTATAGAAATGAAGAAACAGAGTGTGTTCATAAATTGGAAGTTCAAATATTGTTAATGTCTACTCTCTCAAAGTTGACCTATGGATTCAGCACCATTCCAATCAAAATCCCAGGAGGCCTTTTTTGTAGAAAGTAACAGCTGATTCTGACAGATTTGAAAATATTTTTTGTCAAAAATAGATATCTGGAGAACAAATAAGCATATGAAAAAATGCTTAATATTATTGGTGATTAGGGAAATTCAACTAAAACTTAAATAATACAATATTACACACCTGTTAGAATGGTTAAAATTAAAAAGACTAACTATATTAAGGTCTGTCAAGGATTGGAAGAAATTAGAACTTCCATACACTGATAGCTATTTTAGAAAATTCTTTGGCAGCTTCTAAAAAATATATACATTCACCCACCATATGACCCAGATATTAGGCTTCTAAGTGCTTACCAAAGAAGGAAGAAAAAAGCATATGTGCACATAAACACTTGAAGCAAATGTTTCATAGCTGCTTCATTGGTAACAGCCAAAAACTGAGAATAATCCAAATATCCATCACCAGGTGAATGGATAAACACATTGTGGTATATTCATACAATGGAGTACTACTTATCAATGAAAAGGAATATCCTTTTGATATGCATATCAGCATTCAAGAATATTAAAATAATTATGCTGAGTGAAAAAGCTAGACAAAAATAAGAATTTGTACTCTATGAGTCCATTTATCTAAGTTCTAGAAAATGTAAATTAATCTTTAGTAAGCAAAAGTAGTTCAGTGATTGATTGGGGTTGTTGACTATGGAAAGGTGTAAAGGGGAAGGATCAAAAAGTGAAATAAGGAAACTTTTTAAAAAATGATATGTTCAGTTTCTTGATCATAGTGATGCTTCCACGGGAATTCACATATGTCGCAGCTTAAAAATTGTATACTTCAGATATGTACAATTTATTATATGTCAAATATACCGCAATAAAGCTACTAAAAACTAAAAGAAGGTCCATAAGTACTAATATGAGAAGGTGTTTACTATACGTCAACTTTTAAAGTCTGTGAAACAATACGTATATTATTATCTTAATTTTGTACAAAAAAATAGATACATAAACATATTTGAATAAGACTAGAAAATATCTATAAATATAGGTTTATGCTCACTCACAACGGGCCATAGAACAGAGGTAGAGAAGGATTCAGAAAGAGTGGTGGACTTTTTGCTTTATATATATCATATTTATGCAACAAGCAATCTATTAATTTGATATTTGATTTAAAAAATAAATCTCCTTAGAGAAATTAAAACTGTCTCATAAATGTTTTAACTCTTTCCTTCACATTTCTCATTTGTATTTCACCAAGTATAATGATTACCTTTTATTTTAAGGTTTGTAGCAATAAGGGGAATATTTGCTTTTGCTAAGGATTTCACTTAATTTTATAGTTTTTTTTTTTTTATTAAAGTATAGTTGACCTACAACCTTACATTGGCTTCAGGTGTACAACATAGTGATTCAACATATACATGCCTTATGAAGTGATTACCATGACAATTCTGGTAACCTATCACTATACAAAGTTATTATGATATTATTGGCTATATTTTCTATGCTGTACATTACATCCCCATGACTTATTTATTTCAGCCATTCTAAAATATATATGGGGGAAAGGGGGTCTTTAGATTGAAGAAATCCCTGACCACCAGGTAAATAAAAACAAAAGTAAAAGCAATTATAAACTAAACCTGCTTATAAATACAGTTTTTCATTTCAACTAGTAGTAAATTAAAATCTTGGCATACAGATGGATTCTCTGTATGAGTGAAATCTGAAATAAACAGAACAAAATGGCTAAAATAGACAAAGTGGCAAATTTAAGACTCAGAAATCTGGCTGCCTCTAGGGTATAATTGCATTCTTTCCAGGGATCCTCACACCTTGAATTAATGAGAACATTTGGATATTGTTTTTTTTTTTTAACTTTATCTTCATTTTAAATGTAGCAGACTAAGAATAGAAGGAACTACAAAAAATGGTTCCATGAATCTTTACCAAAAACAATTCTAGGCTGACCTTTTTAGTAATAGGTTAATTTAAAGACAACATCAGATTCCTTGTATATCTAAACAGCCAACATTTCAAATGGCTTACAGCCTGACAATGTTATACAATCTTTATAAATTAATAATGAGTTTTAAATGCTGAAACACCTATAGGAAATTTTAAAAAGCCTATGATTCCTGCTTAGACAGGCTGTTAAAAAAATCATTTTTCATTTAGAATAACTTTACAACATAGTCAATTGCCAACTTAACCAGTGGGTGGTAACAAATAGGTTTTGTTTTAAAAGTTCACTTGCAGATCTTTTTTTCTCTTTGGAAATTGAAGTATGTTATTTTCTTTGCTTAAAAACAATGTTGATTTAGTTCTAGGCAGGCCACTAAAGCCTATTTAGTGTCCAATTTAATACATATTGCATATTCTATGAGTACTAAAGAATAGAAACACCATTTAAAATATCGATTTTCATAAATAAATAAATGACAGATTTCAAACTTAGAACCTGAGAAATGCATCATCTCTTGCTAAAGTGGTAGCTAAGACTTTCCACTTCTCACATAGTCCTCTCCCTAATAGTAAGTAGAATCAACAAACAAAACTATAAAATTTCTTTACCTTGATCATCTTTATCCCTCAATAGAATGTAAACTTCAGGAGGGCAGGGAGAGGCAGTTCTCAATCAAAAAAGGTGGGGATGAGGGGTAACAATGTAGAATCAATATCATGATTGAGAGAACAAAAAATGATGCAAAAGATAACAAAGTAAAAAAAAAAAAAGGCTATTAGAAACTCCATGAATAACAAGCTATATACATAGAAGCCATGGTTCAAATATGGGGTAATGACTTCGAATTAGATTAAGTGGGCTTTAAGAAAAATAGAATGCACACCAACACATAGACAAAATGATTAAAAAACTGAAAGATTAGAAGGAAATGGTAATAAAGACATGTTTGCTCTCCTAACAAGAAAAAAAGGCAATGAGAAACTCTGGGAGATTAAAACTTCATGCAAACTAAAATATGGCATGGTTTTCAGCAACTGGTAGAATTCAAAAAGCTATTAATTTCATGCAAACTAAAATATGGCATGGTTTTCAGCAACTGGTAGAATTCAAAAAGCTATTAGAGTGGGCATGTTAGGAATTCCGAAATATCTGACTAGAACAGTTCTTTCTAGATAAAAGAGATCATATCCATATATTTGCCATAGTAAAAATCTGAGTGAATCAAAATACTTTTCTCTTTTTTGGTAAATGAAAACATGACCATTTGGAGATTTCTAAATGTTACTAATAATATCAATTTTCAGAGTTGTTTACTAGGCCCTTCTCTGGGGTACTCTTCTTCTGTCCCAAATATATATTGCAGGAGAATCTACCTGTAATACAATAATTAAGCATGCAAATGAGTGCCTCATTTATTTTGATCCTGAGAAAATATCATTAATCAAATTTATGAATGCAATGAAATCACTTCTTTCATGTCTATTAAAAGTCATTATAAAATGTTATCTCTGGACTTAGCTGACAGTTTTAAACTTAATGTGACTTTTAATCAATGGTAACAAAATCAATTATGTCACCACCAAGCACCCTAAGGAAAGTAAATTACTACCAGTAAAAAAGTGTTTTCCCTTAGATTTAGATCTATATCTATATATCTAGAAAGATAATGATAGATGATAGATAGATAAAAGATAGATATTTTAAAAAGAAAATATAACTATAAAAAAGAAACTAAAATCATGTTTTCCATAGAGGTAGTGTGATGTAGTGGAAAGAGTCCTCATTTAGGAGGAAAAAAGCAGTGTGAGCTACATGAGCTGCCACATACTAGCAGTGCGATCTTTAAAAAGTCACCTGAGTTTAATGAGCAGCAGATTTTCATTCTTTAGACTGTATCCTTATAGCTTTACTATACAAGATAAATGTAAAGTGGTATTAATCTTATAAATTACATTTAAATGTTTTATAAATACAGGTAATAATTTGCATTTTATCAAGAACTTTGTTGCTCGCTTAGTGCCAATGAAACTTTGAAGTAAAGTAAATGAAGCTTGAGAAGAACAGGTATGTGTTCAAGGCAGGTAAAGGATGAATGGATGGATGAATGGACAGGTAGATGAGTCAATCAAATAATAGTGTGCATGAAACTGCTTTATAAATTTTAAAGTGCTGTTGCAATGCTGATTGTGAATATTTAGCTAAAGTAGTCACATGTCTCCATAATATTTCTTTCCACAATAATGGGAGATAATAGAGTTTATATTTTACAAGTATTTTGACAATGCATTAATTAAATTAATCTCAAGATACACTACCATCATATGAGGAAAGTTGATTGCTTTCTATTCCCCAACTCAAATTATATCCAGCCACAGTACTTAGTACTTTCTATCAGAGGATATAAAATATGATCAAATAACATTAAGATTCTCCAACTATAAAATAGAAATAAAGATATGTTCCAACCTAAATATAACCCTCATTAAAATTTCTCAAGAAGAAATTAAAGTAAAAAAGAGAAATTTCTTGTAATTCAGAATAAAAATAAAAAAATCCTTTTGCCTTTTTGAGTTAAAATTCCTAAGAAATTATTCATCCAAAATTAATTCTCTTCAATTCCACATTCCACTCAGTCTCAACAGAGTGACTTCTCGATGCTGGGGAAAAGCAGCCTTCAGCAGCTCCAGCCTTGGTAATTCTTTTGGAGGCTCAGAATTGAAAACATTTATCACTAAGTCTCATGATATACATTTTTAAGGGGTCTAAAAAGTTAATAGGACATAAAAGATTATCACAGTATTTGCCCCATGTCCATGAAATTTAAAAAATAAATTACCCAAATTCAGTACTCAGTAATGCCAAATATCACAGTAGAGCTTCAATGGTATCTGAGGGAAGGTAGGTGGGTACAAAGAGAATTTTGGTATCAGCCTGCCAGAATTCACAACCTGGGAGATTAACTTCAATTCCACCAAAGGAGTAATGACAGCAATAAGTTTACCAGGAGGGAAATCATCCAATTATACCCATCCCCATCCTCAAGTTATTTTTTTCTGTGCAGTGTTTTGCAGCGTTTGGAAAATTGCAATAATGACAGGCTCAGTTGTTTTAGGCACTTTTTTCCCCCATCGGTATATATGCATCGTCTTAATTCTTATTTCTCCTTTGAGCTCTATGTTTCTTGTACCCCAATGTTGATTGTCAGCATTGTTTAATGACACAACCTCCATAATGACTTGAATGAATATTTTCATTCCTGATCTCATTAGCTATGTCTTCTGCCTCTTATAGAATGCTTAATTTTTAAATCTTCCTCTTAAGAAAGGGCTCTTCTTTTCACCCACAGTTGATTCAAATAATCGTCAATGAGCTTTTGTATTGTTTGCTATTAATACTAGTGCACCGCTCTTAGCAGCCAAGTGAAGACCAACAGCGCTTCTCAAAACAGTGATTTATTATTTACATCACACTCCTTAGAATGATTACTATTAAAAAAAAAAAAACGATAAACAAGTGTTGGCAAGTATGTAGAGAAAAGGGAACCCTGGTGTACCATCGGTGGGGTGTAAATTGGTACAGTCACTTTAGAAAATAGTATGGAGATTCCTCAAAAAATTAAAAATTGAAATATTTCTGGATATTTATCCAAAGAAAATAAAAACACTAATTCAAAAAATATATGCACCCTTATGTTCACTGTAGGATTATTTTTCATAGCCAAGATACAGAAATAACTTAAGTGTACATCAATGGATAGATAAAGAATATGTTGTATATATACACAATGAAATACTATTCAAAAATGAATGAAATCTTGCCATTTTTGACAACATAAATGGACCTTGAGGGCATTATGCTAACTGAAATAAGTCAGACAGAGAAAGAAAAATACTGTATGATCTCATTTATATGTGGAATCAACAAAAACAAAATAAAAAACCAAGATCATAGATACAGAACTCAGACTGGTGATTTCCAGAGGGGAGGGGTTGAAGGGTGAGCAAAATGGGTGAAGAGAGTCAAAAATTATAAAATAAATAAGTCATGGGGATAAAATGTACAAAATGATGACAATAGTTAATAATACTGTATTATATATTTGAAAGTTGCTAAGAGTAAATCTTAAAAGTTCTCATCACAGGAAAAAATTTGTAATTATATAAGGTGATGGATGTTAACTAGTCTTATTGTGGTGATCATTTTGCAGTGTACATAAATACCAAATCAGTTGTACATCTGAGGTTAATATAATGTTATATGTCAATTATACCTCAATAAATTTTAAAAAGTTATTTCTAATATTTCCCTTTATAATTGCCCAAAGACTTATCAGACATTCTAACAATTCAATTTTTTTAACAATTTTTTTAAATTCTGAAATAGTATTAAATTTAAAGAAAAATTGCAAAGATACTACAGAGTTCCCATATACTCACACCCAGTTTCCCCTTTTATTAACATTTTACTTCAGTATGGTACATGTGTCCCAAATAATTAAACAATATTAATATATTATCTAAAGTTCATGTTTTATTCAGACATCTTTAGTTTTTACCTAATGTGCTTTTCCCTGTTCTGTGCTCTCATTTAAGATATCACATTATATTTAGTCTCATGTGTCCTTTGGCTCCTCTTGGCTGTGACAATTTCTGACTTTCCTTGTTTTTGAGGACCTTGACTATTTTAAGGAGTACTGATAACAATTCAATTATTACTTAAATTGGTTTCTTTCTTTCTCTATTTGTTGTACTTGTATGTTTGTTGAGTTTAAGTGAGTTTTCTCCATTTGCCTTCTTTGCATTTTTCTAGCCAAGAAGCTTGTTTTTCCAATATACTTCTCTAAATTATATCTTCTGGAACCTCCCACAGTGACAGATATAAAATCAGGGAGTCTGGCTCCACCCAAAATACATTGTCTATTTTCTCTTCTTTAGTTGGATAATACCAACCATCAGAGTATCTCTCTTTAGGCTGACATATAGACAAAGCCGTGATTTATTGGCATTCAATCTGTCTCATCTTTGTTGTGCCCTTTCTATAGAATACGAATGCCATAAATTTCTCAAGCATGTTGCCTCAAGACAAAGAAATACTTGATTATTTCCCTTGTAACTCACCTACTAATGGCTTAAATATTTTGCACTAATCTCTAATTTTCTCTTAAATGTGTCCATATTTTCTTGGAACCAAATGGCATAGTTATCCTAATTTTTCAGGTATATTTACACAATTAGTCTTAAAAGGGATTCTCTAGCTTCACCTTTCAGGAGGCAATCTCCACAGTTGTTTGGATGTTTCCAGCATAGTTACTCAGCCCTGCTCTCTGAGATCCTGGTATTCCCTCTGTGTCAGAATTCTTTTAGTTCCAGTCATCTTTTCTGTCCTAGTAACAACTAAACCAATATATCTCCTTTCTCTTTGTCTTTTTTTAGAGCAATTAAGTTTAGGTTCAACTCTTCTCCCTTTTATATCCGACCCACCCTGGCCTTTAAGATCTCATTTTCCTCTTTGTATTTGTATTGACTATCAGCTAAAATATCAACTTTTTAAATAAGCCACTCTCTTTCTTCAGATTACTTAGCCAGTCAGTTTTTATTTTGTTTTTTAACTAATTACCCCAGTTGCTTTTTAATTGCCTGAAAAAATATTTTTAATTTGATTTCTAGAGTTAAAAGGTAAAATTCTTTTTTAATTCCCTTCTTAGACTATGGGTTTGCAATACCTATATACCTATATAGTTCCACTTTGAGCTATATCTTTACCTTATTCTAAGATGATAACATATTTTGTTCATAAAAAAGTTTCCATTCATTGTTATTCATTTATAATAGTCTGGCACACTTCTCTGGGAAAACTCATAATTTGGGTTAGGAAATCAGGATCCACACTGAAATATTAGTCAGTTAAAAAATCTCAGGCACTCTTGAGACCACATAGTTTATTCTTTCCACACTTTTCGTTCTTGGCCTTGAAGGCAGGTGACATGACATAAAGATGAATAGAATGTGAGTCAGCTGTTCTAGTACTTCCTACACAGCCCAGGCACAAACAATACAAAGCTAGAACCCCACGAGTGTTCTGTAGGATATACAAAACTCAGCTGCAGTTTAAAAGCGACAAATATCGTTTCTCCTTCCAAGGTCAAAAAGGACTAAGCTCATCTCAGCTCAGCTGAAATACCAGTCAAAGCTGTGCTTATGAATTTCGAGATTTTGTTGTCGTAGTCTCACCTAAAGGTATCTATATCCAGGAATGCTGAGGTCACCTGAGCAGCTAGGTTTGTCTTAGGCACAGGTGTTTGTAGTCTTGCCTGAATAAAAACTGTCACTTTCCTGGGACAAAGTTATTATATGCTTCAATGACCCCTCAAAGTCAAAAATCCCACCTGGCCAATTTACTAAAGCCTGAGGCCTAATGCCACCCACCCAGGGTGCATGAGCTAAAAATCAATAATAAAATTGTAAAAAGCAGCCATATGCTATAGAGAGTTACCACCTACTAAAATCAAAAAACCATGACGCTAACTTCTAATCCTGCTTGGTAAACCAAAACTCAAAGCCATCATCTTGGATTGTTTAAGGTCTTGCATTCTCAAAATGCTTCTATCTCCACAATTCTCTTTCTTCCCAACTTCTACTTATCTATTGTCAAGGTGTTCGGTCCAATGCACAAGTTTCAGGCATTTGCTGATTTAACATATAACACCCTTCTTCCACTATTGAAATTCAGAACCAAGTGAGAGCCAATCAAAAGGTCAGGAGGATAGAGATATCCCCTTTATTACTGAGGAAACTATTGGGGTAATAGCTTACCTACAGAGCCCCAATGTATTCCTAATACTACATCCCACAGTCAGGTTCTCTACCATATCTTAGGGAGAAAAGCAGAATTTTATATTTCCTCTAATAAAAAACACTGGGTTTGTAAGGCAAGCCATTATTTTATGCACCACTAAGAAAGAATTGAACCTTTCTTGTCATTTAAATTAGATCTACTATTAATTGTAAGGTATATATTTATTCAGAGATGCTAAGGTATTTAAAAATGTGTCTTAGAATTGAAGAAACATAAGAAGATCTCTACAAGCTGGTAGATCACACACAAAGTAAGGGGAAGCAGTTAAGCCACACGAGTCCTTTTCATTCTTCCCTGTACTTTAGTATGAATATCAACTCCTCCCCTGGGGAACAGTGATATTGGGCAGAGAGGCCAGGCAGTGCCATTCTAATTTTTGAGTATTTGGAAATGTGAAACAAGGAGAAAAGAGATTCATTCACTCAACCAAAAGCTAATGTTTTATTTCAAAGAATTTGCAATGGTATGAAAGATAAAACCTTTAAAATGGAAAAAAACTTTGTCCTTTATAAAAGAAAACTTCTACAGGAAAAAATACTGTAAGTATAAAGTTAACATTTATTTTTAAGGATGAAAACTACATTATTATATGGAAATTTCAATTTTAAGAGAATACTTAAAGCATAGTAAATATTTTGTAACTACTATTTGCAATTTTCAAACATTAAACCAGCACTTTATACAATAAATGGAAATAGAATCTAGAACTTGCTTTAACTCAAACAACACAATTTCATGTTTAGTAAGTTTAATCAGCTTTGACTGTTTGTCTGAATGGTCTCATGTTAACTTTCCTTTAAGTCAGAGATATTATAGTCAGTCTCTATAGCAAGAACAGATTGCTCAATTTCTAATTTGTGTGACTAAAAACATGCTAGTTCAGCATCATAATTGAAGGGACACTTAGGATCCTGGTGAAAATTAACAACAAAAACAAATTAATAACCAAATGATGGAGCCTGAAGGCCTCAGATGTATTATATAAAGCAATATCATATAGTTGTCAAGGGCATCGTCTATGGAGTCAGACAGATCTGAGCTCTAATATTGGCACTGCTACTAACGAAGTGGGCAAACTACTTAATCGCACTTCACTTCAGGGAGTAATTCCACGGCTTGTCTCTTAACCCTTTTCTATACTGAAGATAGTGGTCTAGCCCATAATTTATTTTTGACTTGAAAGAGAGGTGACATGACTAGATCTTCTATCGAAGAGAAAATGTTTGTAGCTGTCCATCAAGGGAACTTACTGATTGGTCTTTTATAGACTGTGGCCAAGTGACCCTTTTGAGTCAAGGTCAACTGTAGTACCTGTTCTTAATTACATTAATACCTGCTTCATTATCTGAAAGCAGTATATATCATTTAAGAATCTTAGGACCTGAAAGTATGTGTTCATTTAAAGAAAATCTTAAATTTCAAAACAAACTACTTGTATTGGTAGGCATGTGTATAAATTCCAAACACAATTATGCCATTTGAGCTATTTGGGAAAGATGTTTAGTAAATATTAAATGCATTTTAAGTACACACACACAAAAAAAATCCCGAAACAACAAAAACAAAACTAAATGTTGACTCCACAACCAAAAACTTTTATCCCCTATCTCTACCTTTCCTTCCTTAACCTTTCATATGTTTAAATAATATTTAATAAGTTCTCCAGATTTATAAAGGAATCTTTTTTTTTTTTTTTTTTTTGGCATGAAAGTCTATGCACCTACTAGGGAAACCTTACTCATAAGAAAATCAAGGTTTTGAATAATAAAGAATTTTTTTTTTTTGTCTAAGCTAGTGTGAGGACACCTTAAGAAAGGAAAGATTCTGGGTGGAGATACCACACAAATGTAAATGTAAGATGTTAAGATTTTATTTCATTTTTAGGCCAGAATTTAATAAAATAAATTTATAATTCAGGAAAATCTTTTCTCAAGCAAAACATGTTTTGCTTGAATTGTCTTAGCAATTCAGTCAAAACTTTAAGTAATTGTTTCTATTCTCTGGTTTAGTTTGGTAGTGGAGATTCAGTCATTGAGGGCATGACACTTCAATTGGATGTAGTGTCAAATTAGTAGTAAAAATGCAAATTAAAAAATCCATACTGCTCAAATTAGAATATCTCAGACTGAAAAGAAAGATTGGATTAAAGTTCTGGGGAAATGTTTATTAAAGTTATATGTTAGTCACAAATTTTTACTTTGATGATTCATTATTTTTCCTAAAGCATAATTATTTTGATTCCGAAAGTTGTAGAATAAATGTGCTTTTATTAGTTGCAATGATTAGATGTAATGAGAGGTTGTCCTCCTTTACTTAAAGTTTGCAGGGAAGAAAGTGCAGATCCCTTTCTCTGCCCAAAGTGAATTACTTTTTTTCCTTAATTTACCCCTAGCTGGCTGACTTCTGCCATCCACACTCACCCTCTTTCTTTATGCTTTACACTAAAGAGGCTGGAAAAGCTAGTTGCATGCTTTTCCAACCTAATTTGTAGCTATAGGTCCTCATATAAACAGGTCTATCTGGTTAGACATAAGTACTATGCTATGTGGTTTTGAGAAAGATTGTACATTCTTGATACACAGGACAAATATAGTTTACACTGCCAATCCTGCTTACTCTTGTCTCCTGAATGAATGATGTAATAGCTAGAAATATAGCAGCAATGTTGCAATATGAAGGAAAAAACAGAGATGCTGACCCTTACTACACAGAGCGACAGAAGCAACACCTATTTCCATAGTCTTGATATGTGAAAATAAATAAACTAGAAAAACACTATTTGTTTAATCTATTGTTTATTGGGCTGTTACTTGCAGCCAAAAAAAAATGTTTTTAACTGATATGTTCCCCTGCCTCCCTGCCTTACACATATGTATTTCAAAGTTTAGCCTTGAAATGGAGAGCTTCTGGAACAGAAGGCTCTTGCCTTGGGTCATCATATTGAAAGGTCATTTGAGCTCAAGATTTTTATCTCAAATAATGTATGGCAGCCTATTCTACTAGGTCAATTTTCTTCTAAAAGGATCTTTTTTCTATATTTCATTATGTTGTAATTTTAATGATCGTTTGACATTTTCACTCACCATTATCAGAAGAGGAATCTTCAAGGACAAGGCTCCTATCTTATCTCCTTGGTATTTTAAGTACTTGGCTTAATGTTGGCACAGGATAGCTTGCAATGAATTTTATTTGAATATATGCATACATATATACATAACTAATTGGACCTTACTCTGAACTGAGTGGCTAACTTAGGGATGACCCAATCAGTATGTCATCACTTCCAGGTATGAAAAATAGGTTTGAATTCTTGGGAGTGAATTAATTAATATAAGAACAAAATAAAACATATCAACATATGTTACATCTAAAATATATAATGTAAACCTTCGCTAAAATCTGAAATTAATTTGTAGGTGGAACGGCAAACCCAGTTGACATGTTTTTCCTTCTTCTAAACTTCTTTAATGCATAGTGTATTTAGATTGGAGTCATGAGGCCAGAGTAAAAGCAGTAATTCCACTACATGTTATCTGTATAAATTAACTGCTCCAACCAGTGGCTGTGCCAAGAGGCTTTAATCCCCCTATAAAGTTCATAACCTTCATCTGATCTTATTAGCCCTGCCCAGGCCCCCCAAAAAAATTATTTTAAAAAGACCTAAAACTGAAAACGATTCGCTTGTTTGAAAATACAAAACTGAGACAAAACTCTTAGGAAGGGCTTCCTACCATTTAATATTTCATTCATCAGATGCCTATAGATCTTTACAACATATCAGGCAGTTTAAGGCATGTGATATTGATAAGCAATAGCACAAAAACCCACTTCCTTCATGAAGTGGGTGAACCAGATTAACAGTTATGCACCAGATTAATGAACCAGGTGAACAATTCTAAACTCCTCCAATATAGAAATTTGGCAACATATGCTAAATTTAGAAGTCATTTTATTCAACTACAAAATATAAGTCAATATGATCTTTTAATCTTTAAAGCTTAATTCATTCACTCAACAAATGTCTACTGAGCTAGTCTCCCAACCCCCACCCTTCCACAGACATCATTTCCATTGGTACCAGGACATAAAGATAAACATAGTAGCCATAGTGCCTGCCCCTCATGAAACTTTCAGTTTAATGGGAGGAAAAATAAACATGTATTTCAATTTTTCATGATGATTAATTTCTCAATCTACCACCTTTATTAATATTTATTTTTATTTATTTTCATTATATTTAATAATTGAAAATTAAAGTCTTACAAAGAAGCCACTCGTGGGTGATAAATAGTTTATTAGTTGAATATTCAAGTTTAGAACCAATCTTAATTTAGCTGTTAAATGTACAATATGCAGGATAAAAACAAAACACATAGTAGATATCCTGAGACTATTCCTTTTAGTTCCCTTTATAAGAATCAGCGGGGTGGGGCAAAAGAATCCAAAGTACTGATGAGACCATTTACATATCTAACAAGTGAGGTTCATAAAGCACCACAAAAACCTTTGTATTCTTGTCTCATCATTGCCTCTCCAGATCTTGCCTATGGGGCTTGTTCTGCTGTGTCCCCTTAAAATAATTCAAGGCCAGTGACTTGACTTTCAGAATGTTCCCAGATAAAAATATTTTCCTTCACTTTAGCACAAATAAAACAAGACAAAACAAAAACCTAGACTCGGATAGAATTAGGTTCAATGTAGAATTAAGTTCAATGCAGAGTAATAATCAAAATCCCAGTGTCCATCTAAGCTAAAGCTTCTCCCTTCCCCCAGCCTGAGAAAGCAGCAGGAGAGAGGCCAGCACCAGGACCTGGCAGGCTCTTCTCTCTGCTCAGCCAGCTCCTCATCCACATCCTTCCTCCCCTGTAATCATTAGATGGAGCTTTTGAGCCCTCAGAGTTGTAGGAGTCGGCGATAGAAGAGAGGAAGGAACAAGAAAAGTCCTGTTTGACCGCTACTGATCTGACATTACTTTCTCTTGTGTTAGGAGACATTCAAAGCTGACTTTTCTAATCCAAATTTAATCAGTTTTTTGAAGACCCTCGGGGTCTGGAGATCTCTGATTGCAGAATCTGACTTGCTTCTAATGAGGCTTTCATGACTAGACACTTAACTACTCTACCCAAGGCCCCTGGTTGTCTGCACTTCACCTTCTAGCTTCTCCTAGTACCCTATATGTGAATTAGAAAAAGGTGGTGACCCCTCCAGATTAGTGAATTATTAAAAGAAACTCTCCCACCACATTGATGGAGCTTAGCACATGAGCACTGTGCATGCAGCTCCTTCTCATTCTTCCACTGGGAGCCTTTGTGCAGTATACAACCTGCACAGTTACATTCTCACAGCCCTGTGTCCTCCTCAGACTGTCTGCTGGGAATCCAAATTTTCTCCACCAGACCCATCTGGTTAGGATCTAAGAAAACACATGTCCTGCTCTGTGCTCTCTCTGCCATCGTGTAGTGTAAAGAAAACCAATCCTTTACCTGTCATAGGCGGGAGTACAGTTACCCGCCAAGTTCAGTCTTCTTTGCTTTCAGCCCTCTGGGAGATGGATCAACATGAAGCCTCTTGTGTTTTTTATACACACACACACACACACACACACACATACACACATATGTATATATATACACACACACACACACACACACACACACACACACACATATTTGCTGAGAATTTAAAAGCAATCTACTGCATCACCCTAATTCCTGGGGAATATAGCAATGGATTCGCTGTAGCAGCAGCACCCCTCACTAGAGTTGTAGTGAAGGGAAAGCACACACACTCCTACCTGGACCTGCATATTTAGAACATAACAAAAAACCTCTCTAAACTCCAACATCCTTCCTCTCTCAGCTTCCTAAATTTTAACTCTTTTATTATCCATGCGGTTTAAAGATACTCCACTCAAAGCCCGAACAGGGCCTCTGGCAACTCTTGCTTTGGAATATGGAGTAGTTGGTACCTCTTGCTTGAATCTTCAATCAAAATTAAGATTAGAATATTTTTGTTTTCATATTGTATAACAATAATTAAAATCAGACTTCACAGATGATCCAATGGGGAATATATTTTGAAAGAATTTGAAAAATAAATGAGGAATATTGGGAATAAATAAATAAATAAATAAAAGTATGAGACAAAAACAACAACAAAAATAAATGAGGGATATTTATAAGCAAATTAAATATAAATTTTAATATTTTATGTATATTATATATTTACAGAAACACATATATTAGGCCTCCAGAATTGATCACTTCTATCCTGGAAAAAAGTTACATAGAGAGATTTAACAGTTACATGGCTGATGGAGCGAGGAAAGGCTGAGGCAAGAGATATCAGCCAGATGATTGGAGGATTCAGGTAGCCATATAATTAAATGCGCAAACCTGACACTTTTGAAAAATAAAGTGAGCACTGTAAATACACCCATACAATTAATGTAAACCCAAATTGTCCCAAACTGGATACTTAATCACCTCATTAAAATAACTGCACACTCTGACTGGTAGTAGAAACCAACAATGAAATTGATTTCTGGATTGAGACAATAGAGATTTGCTCCAATGGGAATGTTAGTGAGAGTGAACTCTGGATCAGAATAAGGACATAGAAGGCATTTTATTTGTAATCAATGACAGCAAATCATCTCTCAATGTTATTTCCAAATGAAGGATGGTATGTTTCATGGGCCACGTTAAAAAGCTATTATATCATAAGTCAGGATGTTAACTGTAAAGGGTCCTAAATAGAAATAGAAGATCATGATTAACCACTCAAATAAATATAAATAGATTAGCAAAAACTAATCAATCTAATATAAAATATGAACTAGAAAATGTGGTCTAGATGTCCAAATACACATGTGCTTGACTTGAAAAGGCTTAATGAAAATAAATATTCTATACCAGAGATACTTAAATAGGGGACTGGAATTATTAGGAAACAGAGCCCAGTTAGAATACTTGGGAAGACGGGGGGGCGGGGGGGGGAAGAATGTCATTTCCTAATTGGCATTCTATTTAGCTAGAGGTTGTTATTTAGTCCTACCCCGAGGCTTTTAAAGGGAACTTGAAAACTTGTGCACTCACACACACACACTCACCAACAAATAAACATTAAAGCTATGTATCCAGTCAATGATGAATTTAAATCAAATTAAAAAGGAAGAATAAAAGTATAAGACTAATCGCCTTCAATTAAATATTATATAGTCTCAACAATTGAAATACCATTTGTTAACTATAAACTAGAGACTAATAATCATAACTAACACTGTATGTTGCTTACATGGTACTCACTAATCCTAAAAATAACAAAGTGATAAGCAATTATTAGTCTCATTTTACAGATGATGAAACCAAGATATAGTGAGGTTAAGAAACTTGCCCAAAGTCACACAGCTAGAAGTGATGGTAATTAAGGATTCAAACTCATGTAATATGCTATCACCAGACTTAAAATCCCTTATGTTTATCATTTCTTCGTGCATGTGTGGTAGGGGAAAAAGAAAAGTGTCACATAAAGCCAGACCTGATAACAGTTGATAATTTGCTTCAATATTTTGGTCTCTACACATCACCAACTTTAGTGTAGTAAACAACTTAGGCGAGGCTATGGCAGTGCCATTCAGCCTATACATCAGTGCTTTCTTTCGCGTAAAGGTTACTTTTCTTTTTTAATGAGATAAAAACATCAGCTCTCTCCTTCCTCTCCCAATCGATTTTGATAGTTTTCAAAGGGGTGGGGGGATATCTTCTGGAAGATTCTGAATGAAACCAAAAGCTGCAAACATGGCTACATGCATATGGAAGCTGTTGCCATGTATAGATCTTTATCTTCTCCATTGTCATGTCATCGCTTCTTGATGTACAGTTGTCTATTGGAAAATTTTCTCTTATGAAAGTTTAATGTGTTTGTGGTAAGTAGTACCTGTTAGATAATAGCAATGAAATACAAAAGAAAAGTGATTTTGCTTTTATTTTGACACTGCTATTGCAATAGAAAGAATGGTGTTAGACAGGGAATTTCTAGAATTTTTAGAGTTTCACTACTTAGCAACATTTTAATTTTTAAAATATTCAAGTTTCCAGTTTTAGTGGTATTCACAATGGAATATATAAGTGCACATGTCTTTTAAATATTGGATTCTAAAGGAATCAGTGGTAAAAAATTATTTCTGTACTTTATATATTTTGGCTAAGTTACAAAGGAGATAGTTGTTAAACAATTTAACATTAAATATTAAAGAATAAATATAGCATTAAAGCATTAAGTTCATTTGTCTCTGGCTACATATAACTCAGTCTTTGGTTAACACAAAGTTAGTACATCAGGGTGGAAAAATTAATGACAGTGAAGTTCCAATTTTGAAATTAAACATGATGTGTTTCTAAATATAGAAAGATGCCTGGAATTTTACCTTTAGGATTTTATCTGTAGCTCAGAGCCTATTAAAGCTATTTTTGTGTGCCTTTTCCTCTTTGTGCCTACGTCACTGATTTAAGGTTTTATTTATTTAATTTTAAAAAGAAATAAGAGGTTCTGTGGAGAACATTTTGTCTGCTAACCACAAGTAGGACTAGAAAAGGACTAATGTGGGTGTGAGGTGGGGGTCACTTGCAAGGGGGCGGTGTGGTAGCATAGGAGGATAATAAGAAAGACAATTCAGCACTCCCTTCTAATCTTATTCCACCCAAGAAATTTGAGAGAATGCGAAAAAGCAGCAGCCCAGCATTCTTGAAGGGGCGTGGTTTCCCTCCTGGGGCTGTCCAATCGAATTCCTTCAGAGGGAGCTATCCCGAGAAGATTGATGAAGGTTGCTAGGAAACGGGAGCGTCTCCCTCCCTCCTGACCCAGAGATTGTTCTGCACAAGCCCTCTCTAGGGGCTTGCAATGTGCAGTTGAGCTGCGTGTGGGGCAGAGCTGCACACAAGCCTCCCAGGCTCGCTCACTCCCTCTCTGTTCTCGCTCTCCCTTTCTCCTCTAGCATGCGGTTAGCCGGGTGCACCGGACCACGGGACAATTCTTCCAGGGCTGACTGTTAGTCCCTGCTCTCCCGCAGGCCAAAAGCTCTAGCAGAGCTTCAAAGTTAGAGCCACTGATCTCCCTGCCGCCCCAGCCCCTTCGCCCCACCTCTCCGAAATTCCCAACCTTTGTATGCAATGTCTAAGGATTTCAGAGTGAGACGAAGCAGCCGGCAAAACGGCTCTCACTTGCCTCTTGTCTAGGTACCCTGGCTCACTGAAGACTCTGCAGATACACCCCTATGAAAGGAGGGAGGAAGGAAGAGGGGGAAAGAGAAAAGGAGAACGAGAGAGGGAGGAAAGAAGAAAAAGAGAATGAGAAAGAGAGAATGCCAGAAGGTCCATGCCTCTGCTGAGAGTCCCAATTAGATGCTATGGTCTCAGCCTGGGCAAGGTGAAGGAAAGTTGCTTGCGTGCCTGGGAAGTGGGTTTGCCTGTAAAGAGGAGAAGGATTCAGCTGGGAACTGCTCCCCTCCCCTCCGTGAAAGACCACTGGGTCCCCCCCTTTTTTCCCAACCTCCTTCTTCTCTTCTCCTTCCACCCTCCCTTTTCCTTTTCCCCACTCCCCACTGACTCGGAGGCTTGGATGCTCTGCCACCGGGCAGTGGTCCAGCGAGCAGCCAGGAGGGGGCGGGGGCAGGGGCAGGGGGCACTGTGACAGGAAGCGGCGCGCACAAGTTGGCCATTTCAGGGGCAAAATAAGTTCTCCCTTGGATTTGGAAAGGACAAAGCCAGCAAGCTATCTCTTTTGTGTCGGATGAGGAGGACCAACCATGAGCCAGAGCACGGGTGCAGGCTCAGCCGCCGCTGCTGCCACCACGGTCAGCTCCAGTCCCTGCCAGGAGTTGTCGGTGCGAGGTAAGGGGCCCAGAGGAGGATGTGTCCCTCTGGAGGGCGCCCAGCGGAGGTGCTGAGGCTCGGGCGCCGCGTGGGTAAGGCGCAGCCGGGAAAGTTGAGGCAGAGCATCGACCAGTCCCTACAGTTCTGCTGCCAGGGGTGGGGAGGGTGGGAGGCAGAGGCGTTATGGGTGTGAGTGAGAGTTTGTGTGTGTGCGCACACTTCCATGTCTCTGGGAGGGTGGCAGATTTCAGGGCACAGAACTGCAGCCAGGGTGAGAGAGGTGGAGGGACAACCAGCGCTCGCAGACCCCTAGAGAGACCAGTCTCATCAGCCAACCACCTCCAGCCCTGCCCTGGGCACAGGATACGTTTCTATTCCGGGGCTCCTTAGGCTTTGTGCACAGGAAACCGTGCGATGACTGGCTGCCACATTGGCTGTTTCATGTGGGTGTGGAGGTTGCCAGACGAGGTGGGCAGCGGTCGGCGGGACCTGGTCCGCGTTGCAGCCAGGATAAGCTCTGTAGCCAGAGGCTGCCAGAGGTTCGCTCTGCTGCAAATACACTTGGAAGGGATCTCTAACTCGATGCCCTTTTCTCCCTTTGGGTTGAAGAAAGGATCAAAAAGCCAGACTGGAAGCATATCTCTTCATCTATCCTGTTCTGTTTCCTTATCTGACAGATAACTCAGAGAGGGCGGGAGATTTGCAATCCAGAAATACACTAGGTAATATATCCAATGAGCTTGTTTCTTACAAATTTATTTTAGATTTCTTTCTAGTTATTTCCCTTGGTTAACTAACATGGTAGATTCCTCAAGGTATAACACTTTTAGGTAGATATCTTAAGAGAACATGTCCGTGCCTTTTAAGTATTTTAAAATATTGTATATTTTGATAGCAAATAACTAAACTTTACACTTCTAGTGATCTGTGGTCAAATGCTCAGCTAATTGCTAATAAAATATTTGAATAGTAGTATGTTTGACATATAGAGAGAGATGATTATATATCTGTGTATTCAAAGTTGAGGTTAATATGAATGGAAGTTAGTGTAAGTTAAAGACCTCAGCAATAGCTCGTTAGTTTGAGTTTTTCTGCTTCAATTTATTTGTGCTACCCGGTCTTAGAACTGTTCGATAGAGCTATATTGTGTTGCTTTGAAGAAAAATAGCATTTATTTGTAGAGAAATGTTATTTATTTACCAAAATATAAGTTGGTTTATCTGATCACATAGCTTAAAGCTGCTACCTGAATTCTAATTGTTTGTGTAAATATGTTTAATATAGGCATGCCAAAAAAATTTTTAGATTGCCATTACACTAAACTTCTGTGGATTACATAGTTTGTACTAGAGATGCTTAGGACACTCTATTAGTTAATGATTCTATAGTCCTATGCTCTTCTTCCCCCACCCCCTTAAAAATGCCCAATAGATTTTGAATAGATTTTGGAAGCTACTGTACACCAGACCTTAATAAAGTGATATTTTCTCTTTCATAATGGCAGTGTCTTGTATTTACAAAGGTTTCTCACAACTATAGTTTTTAGCTGTCCATGCTTTCAGGTTCTGATCATCCAGCAGGAGTGTAGGATATTTTGAATAGATATGCCCTAAGGCTGTCTTGATTTATATTTAGAACAGCACAGGTGCTCAGATGAAAACTGAGGGGAAGTATTAAAACTTATTTTTCACAAATAAGTGAATGAAAATTCCAAAGTATCTACAGTCATTGAGATAAAAGGAAAGATAAATGGTAAGAATGAATACCTTTTAATATTGACAAGTCCCCCACTCCTCCCTTCCCCCACCAAAAAATCTAGGTGTAAAATCTCTTGTATGAGGTAGATCCTTGCCAATGAATTGTGAAACCTATATAACAGAAAATTATGCCAACACAAGGACTAGGTTAAATTTAGGAGACTGCAGGGTAAAGAAGCCTTTCTATTTAAATTGAATAGTATTTTTCACATTTCAGGAATACATGATCAGTAAGTTGAGAAAATGTATGAAAAACTACACCAACAGAAAATATTATAAATAATGAAAATATATTCTATTTTCTTTTCATTCGTGTATGATATTCTTTTTAAAAAGTTGTGGTGTACACATGAAAAGAAATGAATGTAAATCAGATGATTTACTTCACAATTACTAAACATCAAAATGAACCCATCTCTAAATTTATGTCACCGTAATTAAAATTGGTAGGCTGAACAAATGCAAAGTAGGATAAAATCGACTTTGAATTAAATTTAATATTTTTATTGAATGAAAGAACTAGGATAAATGTCGAAAGGTTACTTGCCTCACTTCTATACTTCATGACAGGTGAACAACCAGAACCACACAAGATTGAGGATGGTCTTATTTTGAAAGATTCTCAGCAATAACATTTTTACAACTTCCCTGGATTCCTTTCCCTTTTCCTTTTTTCATGTCAAACTTTTTTTTTTTTTAATTAAACCACTTTCTTTTTCTTGTCCATTCCTCTAATTGATATCAGTAACAAAATTTTGCAAGATATTTTTCCAGGGTTCTAGCTGCCTCCTATCTTGGAGATGAAATGTTTCATTTTATTGTCTTGCACTCGACATCATCCCAAGATACCATTAAACAAAAGAAATGAAAATTAATACCTAATCTCCATTGAAAGCCAAGCAGATGGAATGCATTTATGTATGTTGGAATGTGGCCAGAGTGCCAGGGCGAGAATTGTTTTCCTTAGGGGTTACTCCTAAAAAGGAATAATGTTTACTCATAGTTGTCTCACTTTGCTATTTTACACTGAGTTTGTTGTGCATTTTTGTCTCTTCTGAGATGCTGCTAAATGCATCCAATTCTGCATTAGATGAATTTGTTGAAATCACTCCCTAGAAGTAGCATAAAATGATAGAAGATTATCCACCAAGACTGAACACATAAAATGAGTACAATCATAGTAATCACAGAGACAGTAGAAGCTATTAGGTCATCCCCCTCCCTTTACTTCTAATATAGGCTTGGTCCCCATAGCGTAATGTATTTTGGAGTACTTCAGTCCAGTCTCATTTTAAATGGCTCAAGTAATGACTTCTTCCAACGCCTCTGAGAGTCTATTTCACAGTCTAATAGTTCTCCCTATTAAGAACTTTGTTGTAATATTCAGCCTAATTTTCCCCTGGTTCTATTTTGTCTTGTTACTTACTCCCTATTATAACCCCTCTGGACCAGTCCATTCACTTGCCTCATTCAGAGTCTTAATCTAACATTTATATAAAACTTGTAAAATACAAAAGCTTTATACAGTTACAATATCTAGACATCTTTTCTAAATATTTAAGACATATCTTTCAGGCTATCTATATAATGTATATGATTATATATTCATAATAACCTATTTTACTAATGTAGGTGTGAGGAAATTTTCCATCTTTGACATTAATGACCTATGTGAATATTGAGATGATCCCTTCTAAGTAACATTCTATGTGGATGCACACTTATGAGACATTTTCATTGCAAATTTGATGTCAACAGAATCCTGTCACACCCACACTACAAAGGAATTCTGTGACTTGCTGGTCTGATGCTCCACTGAGCCCCAGAAGCTGTTTTCATGTAAATTGCATTATTGAAATGAAAGTAATTTCCATAATTAATAGAATGTGCTAAGAATATAATAGTGTATATAGTTTAGAGGTATATGTTAATTCAATATAGTAATTCTGTTAGAAAACAATAGCCCCTCCATACTGAAACAATCTGAAAAGCCAGTAGAATTAAGTTTGAGTTCATCGCTATGCCATATCATGAAAAGTAAGCTCATATCATGCATATATCAGTATGGTATATACTTATATATGTATGACGGTACCATAAGTGAAAGTTGCTTTAAAAATAGAAAAGCCTATTATAACCACAAGAGAGAAACAGGTTTTCACTTTGTTCATTTAAAATCTGGTTCTAAGACATCCAAGTGTAGGCTTAAGCAAATATCTTGGTAGACTCACCATCCCACTCAATTGTTTCTACAAGTCCCAGCCACTGAAATACAAGTTCTACTAGTCAGTAGAGGAGCAAATGACATAAATCAGGAAATAAGTTCCTAGGTTACACTTGGCAAGTCTAGAAAATATAGGACTCAACATAAGATTAATCAGCAGCTAAAAATACAATTTAATGTTGTCTTCTTTACTGCTTAGTGAGCATTAGATTGTACATAGAAACATTTGTGTGGATTAAATTAAGGAAGCAGTAAAAAGAAGTGGCATTCCAAACTGAATATATCTTCAAGGGATAAAATTATAGTGCATAGAATAAATAACTTTTAAAACTAGTATTCTCTCTCTTGAAGGCCCAAAGTGTTTTTATAGTGACATTCATCACATAGTGGTGAGTATCTTCAAAATTATTTCCCTTAGAAACAAAGGAGAAATCAATTTTCTTGGTGTCGGAAAAGTAGGTCATTAATATACTTGTGACTTCTCCCTGGGACTGAGACATTCGAAGAAGTCTGTGTCTACACAGACTATAACATTTCCTCATGAAATGAGCAATCTTTTTATGGAACTGAAAATTGTGCACTGTACTTTAAGAACAAGACAGAAAAAATAAACTTGGAAAACACATATAACCTATACAAATGTAGACTAAAATATCATGTTTGAAAATAAAACCATATATAGAGAGGGTATCTCCATAGAAAGCCCAAAGTAGCTCTTATTTTTAATTCCTTGTTGGAATTTACTTCATTATCATTGCCTATGAAGCACTATACAAACCCACAACCACATGATATTTGAGTAAATTTATTTGGAAAATATAGGTGTATACCAAACAGAAATTTTCAAAACCATGCTACTAGACACATAGTTTGAAAAGCATTACAACTATATGCGCAGCATATTAAGAATTTAACAATTTGAGGGGACTCCCCTTAAAAAAGAGGTTAAAGATTACCTTCAGAAAGAAAAGATAGCTAATAGGGAAGCAATCAGTCAATAAATATTTATTAAGCACCTACTATAACCAGAACAAAATTTAGGACATGCAGTGGGGACACAAAAAAATGTTAAAACATATACAAAAAGCAACAAACGAGTAGGACAAACAAACAGAGATTTATGGACATGGACAATAGACTAGAGGTTACCAGAGTATGAAGGGGAGCAGGGAAGGGGGAGGTAAATGTAGTAAAGGGGTCAAATGTGTGGTGACAGAAGGAAGTCTAACTACGGGCAATGAACACACAATGCTATATGTATGTATATATACATATATATATATATATGTGTGTGTGTGTGTGTGTGTGTATACCTGAAACTTACTGGATTTCGTTAATCAATGTCAACCATAATATAAATAAATAAATAGATAGATAGATAGATAGATAGATAGATAGATAGATAGATAGATAGATAGATAGATAAATCATGTACAAAATTTTACATATGTGAAAGTTAAAGGTATTCCAAATATCAAACTTGAAATTCTAGAGAAGAGGTTTCCAGAATTATCCAGCAAACAAAAAAAATCTGTTCCTTAATTTAACAGATGTATTTAGATTTTAAAATGTCAAATGCTGATATTCTGATACTCTATGGAGACGTTGTAGTAGATTCTGTGAGGTGACAAAGCTAATGATAAGTCATAATATTAGATGACATTATTGACCGATTGCCATGTGCTGAGAACTCTGCTAAAATGTCGCACAGATTATCTGATTTAATACTCACAAGAACCCTATGAGGTAGGTATTCTGATCCTGATTTTAAAGAAAAATGGAGGCCCAGAGAGATTAAGTAATTTTCTCCAGTTCAAGTCATTAACAAGGCAAGAACTGGAATTCAAAATCTACTTTCTTATCCCAGATCTTTTTCTGTTTACAATGAAATTATATTACCTCCCCAATTTTTGTTTTATGCTGGGCTTCATTTTATTCAACAGATATTTTCTGAGCTTCAAGTAGAGGAACATACTTTGGTAAAGGAGACCAATACCTAATAAAATGGAACCCAGAATAGAAGTCTACAGGCTCAACCTTTCTCCCATCTCTTTTTCCTTCCCCAGCCAATCACAGTCTCATCTGAGGGATAAAGATATTTATAATTAACTAAGGAGGAAAATTAAGAATCAAAGAGTCTATGAAGATATGGATTTATTAACAAGCTGAGAAATAAACACCAGGTGTGAAAATGGGAGAGAACTATATATTTTCTGGAGTCTGATTTTGATAAACATCACAATCTGCAAAACTAAATACAGTAACAAGAAAATAGTCTCACAAAAACATGGAGGTGAATAGCATTTCTACTTGTTAAGGCTAAAATGCTGATGCTTCTCTCCTCTTACAACCTAACTACTTCCCACCAGGAAAACAAGCTGGTAAAGTGTTTTTGTAGACTAGTATAATTTTGAAAGTTCTTTACCTAACTGAAGTAGTCATTCATTTTTATGTAAAAAACTTGGTGTTTTACACATTTGGGCATTTATTCATAATATACACAGCAGCTTGAAAAAAAACCAGCTCGAGGGTTTCACATTTTAACACACCAGAACAAGAGAAGCAATGTGACCAGCTGATGATTCCACAGACTCAGTAGAGCTGCTCTGGGAAAACCCACATTTCATGATTCTCTGACCTGGGTGCTTTCCCACAGGCAGGAAGCCTTGGTTGCATGAATTTATATTTCATTTCATACAACCAAAGAACTGAAATATGAGGCTTTACTTAAACGTCTTTCTCTGATTTGTGATTCGTGCTAGAGTATATTATGGACAGAAAAAAAAAAATGAACGGATATCACAGATCTGTCCCTCCATCTGGTGAAGACTGTTTCTTTTGATTGTTAATAATATATAGCAGATAGATTACTAGTAATATTTTGTATTTTTCTTAACAGTTTCAATTCACCATGTGTTGATGAATACAACATAATGGAAACTGCTTTTATAAAATTTGTCAAAATACATGCCAATTTGAGAACTAGTACTACAAGGTCAGAACAGTTGGAATCTGTATCTGCCTCTAGAAGAAAATGAGATCTGGGGAATATAATTAACAGTTTCTATTTTAAAGAATTTTATTTTTCCTTAAAAAAATAAAAATAAAAAGACCCTCTACTTGCAGATGAATTAATCCTAGTGATTTCTGTCGAGTCCAGATATTTTGTTGACCACACTTCAGAATTAATAAGGAACGAAGACATGTGACTTAGATTCCTAACCCATCTCCCTTACAGACTTTGCTCAAGGCCTGTCCCTTGGGAACAATGTTTTGAAGATGGCTAAGAGCCCCACTTCCCCCACAAAACATCTCTTCCAGTACCTTCTTTGGTTCCTTAAAGTTTCTGAATTTTAAACTATTTCATCCAGGAAGTATGAAAGATCATATATTTCTAGGTCCATGTAGTGCACTAACCCTTCAACGCATTGATTTATAAGTTCTTTTTTTTTTTTTTTCCAGAAAAGCTAATTTCATTCAGTTTGGTGGGAAGTGAACATAATGAACAATTATAACTTTTGTCTACTTCATAATTTTGTCTGTGCAAAGCCCTTCCTCAACTATGATTCCTTGAACATACATGATGCAGTAACTTGAGAGGAAAAGAGATCTTTCCCGTAGTTATTGAATAAATGAAGCCCTGAAGAAAAAAGGTTGAAACCTTATAGTGTGCTCACCCTTTCCACATTTTTTCCTTGTAAAATTCTAAATTTGTACTTGTTGCTATGTGATGTAGGTAGGGATTCCAGTAATTTTAGGTATGCTCCTCAGATGGAAAAGGTTGGAACATATGAAGTAGAGAAGAATGAGAAAATTAAAGGACAAACTCAGAGCAGCAACATTTCCTTCCCACCTTCCCCCAATTGCACCAATAATAATCATCTGCTTACCTCTGCTGTAAATACTGTTTATCAAATCATTGCCCAGAAGAAGCTGAATCAGAATCACTTTGAAGTTTACTGAAACAGATGTATCCAGACTAATTTTCTTTAGGTTGGGATTCAGGAATACATGTATTAAATAAGCTCCCAGATTATTCTTATGCACACTCGCATTGGAGAAACACTACTGTCTTAGTCTACTGGGGCTGCTATAACAAAATACCATAGACTAGGAGATTTTTTAAAAAAAAAAACATTTATTTCTAGCATTTCTGGAGGCTGGGAAGTGCAAGATCAAGGTGCAGGCAGATTCAGTTTCTGGAGAGAGCCTGCTTCCTGAAGGACCACCTTCTTGCTGTATCTGTACAGGGTAAAAAAAGAGAGAGTGCTCTGGTCTTTCTTTCTCTTCTTACAAAGATATTAATCCCATTATGGGGGCCCCTACCCTCATGACTTCATCTAAACTTAATTACATCCCGACCAAAGATTCTACCTCAAACTACTATTACATTGGAGGTAGGGCTTCAACATATGAATTGGGGGAATATACAACCATTGAGTACACAACAATTAGACATAGAATAATAGTCATACAGCGAACGCCTAGTGAGTTACTGTACAAAATTATTCCCCACATCAAGTTTACTCTAATTAGATTAATCAGATGTCTAAAATAAATTCTGCAAGCCTGAGTATTAATTAATTAATTAAGCTCAACTAATAAAGCCCAGTCTCCATGTATTGTGTGAATAGATTTATTTTCTAGAAATGTTAAATTGTTTTATGACAAAGGAATTTTTCTTCTATTACCTATAGTAAATTCCACTAAGATACAAAAAGATATATATTTTTGATATTCTTATTAGAAAAGTTTCTCATTTTTTATCTTTTATTTTATATTTCATAATTGCAACATTGAGATGTTAGAAAAGAAAGTTACTGACGTTTGAAGAGTATCATCAATGATAACATTATTTCTATTTCTAAAAACAGAAGCGCTTCTAGATTTAGATAACCATACACTTAAAACTCAAGTTGTCTTTATAACTATATCCTTGTGAGCCAGGGGGATGTAGGAAAACATTGTTTTGTCAGTTTTCCCCTTTGCCCTCCAGATTTGCAGAACAGGAGAAAAAAATCAAGGAAAAAAAAAAAAAAGAACTTCGCTTGGCAACTTCTTATACATTCTCCACTCAGCTTCTACTGCGTTCGAGTGAATGGTTGCTTAGTTGAAGCTGGCAATCCCCACAAATGCTGCCAAAGATAGTTTCCTAAGCAGCATCCAGAACCACTTGGGGAAAATGCTAATTAAGAAATGAGGGACAGGCAGCAGCGGGTGTGGGGAGGGAGTAGGGGAGACTTAGGTTGGGCCACCAGCTTTACTTCCTAGGGGGTCTATGCAACCTCTTTGTGTTTAGTTGCATTCCGTAGTTAATTAATGACTTCATGTAAAGAAGAGCAATAGAAAATTGACCATGTTCTCCCTCACACACATACACTCCCAAACATTAAAAAAAACAACCCCCTACCCCCCAAAAAAGTTTAATTTTTAAAACTCAGGCTGTCTCAGGCCCCAAAATGTTAAATTTTTAAAAGCTACAATTATGTTCCTAGCAGAGCCTTGCTTCCTTATCCTCTACGATGGTCACAGTGCTTATACCTGACAAAGGCACTTCCATTGAACTCTCCCATTGACACAACAACTACCCAGCTAAAGCTAAAATCCCATAAACACTTCCAAACCAGATTCTTACTTCTTATTTCCAGAACCTAGGAGGGGCACCATCATCTCCCCAGAAAATAGTTCAAAATCTTGGAATTGCTCAAGACATTTCCCTTCTGTTTGACCCTCTGTTGATTCCTCCTTCCTCTCACGCAGTGTGCTTTTTCTCTCCTACCGCTGCTAAAACCTTAGCCCTTGTTATTATCACTTACTCTCAACCATCTGTAACAGTTTATCTCCTCCAGTCTTTCTTTTTTTAATATTTATTTGTTTACCCAATATTTGGTGAGTGCCTACTGTGTGTCCAGTTCTAGAGATATTATAGCAGTGAACAAAAACAAAAATTTAGGATTTTTGCTCTCATTCAGGTTACACTAAGTAGTGAGAGTCAGACAATAAATAAGATAACTAAGGTACTATGGTTAAAAAATAATAATGTGATATTAAAAAAAGGGGGGGGCAATTAGGAAAAGCAACATTGCTACCAGATGAATCTTGATGAATAATTGACTATTCCATTCCAATCCCTGCTTTAAAAGGCATTAAGTATAAGGTCATTACATAAAAAGAATTTTGAACTTGCTAGCTTGGCCATCAAGATCTTTTTCAAACAGGCTTCCAATGTATCTTTCTAACCTTTCTTCCTCATTATGAGCCTCTCCTTTAACCAGATTTTCTATTTGCACACAAAATAGACCTTTGAGCATCTTTATAATCACAAGTTCCTTTAGAATGCGCATTCCTCCTCCTTTCTGCAAATCTATATTTTAAGGCCAATTTCAAATCTCACCTCGTCTAAGTCCATACTAATGATGTTTTTATTTGTCCTACATAGAAATTTTTATCAAAAATACGCATGTCATTCTCAAGATATGTAAGCTTAAATAGGTAGGTAGAACAATAATTTGTGGAATAAAATCAGAAGACAAATTTATTTTCATTTCTCATTGTACTTTTAAAATGTAGTCAGTAAAATATATTATATTCTGATATAATAAAACAATAAACCTTAATTGCTAACAGCCTCCATTCAAAACTCAGTATGCCTAGATCAAGGTAATAATTAAAACTTTGAACTTTAAAGTTGAATCATCTCTCTTTATCCAGCAGGAGCCTATTTCAGGTCAGAAGTTGAAGAAAAAAAAATGGCGGTGCTCCTGAGTTCCCTCTTATTAAATCAAGTTCTGACTCTTTCAAAGTTAAAGATGGAGGGTGGGCTTAGGCAGGAGAGTTAAGAGAAACAAGTTCTTACCTCACAAGCTTCACACTCTCTGGGCTCCCAGACTTTTAAGGCTGAATCTCTTTTTGATGGAGTATGTGTGTGTGTTGAGACTTTTTTCTCCATTGCTGGAGTCTCTCACCTCAGTTTTCTTGACATGAAATTTCCTTTCTCTTACTACACCTCCTCAGTATCTGCTCTTTCAGCTGTTCACTCCACACAGACTCTCGCTTCTGGAATTCCCGTTTTCCCTCCAGTCTTTTTTTCTTGTGCTGGGACTCTCTCTCATGGCCTTTGGTCCACAAAATACACTAACACCTTGTTGCAGGAACAACCCCAAGCATTGGACCAGTACCAGTACAGCAACATTTCTCTACTGCTCCATGGCCAAAGCACCTAAGCATCTGGCCCCTTCCCCTATCCTCTGTTGTCCCCAGCCTGGCATCAGACCTAACCCATTTTTGTGATGCTATGTGTTTTGGTGCATATAAGCATTTCTTGATACTCTCTCCCTTGTGAACATACTTTGACATAATGAATATATGCATTCTTTTGCCTAGATGTCTGTGGTTTCAGACTTAGCTGCGAATTTAGCAAAGCATCACTATACCAATAGATGCTTTATATAATGTATGACTGTGGTAATACAATCTAAGTTAAAAATATTACAACTTATCTTATAACCCAGAAAAATGTTTCTTTTTTTTTTTTAATGGGGCTGCCTATATAAAGATTTATAGAAATCAATGCCTATGAAATAATTTAAGATGTGGCTAGAACAGCCATCTGTCTCTTGACCTAGAATTAATTCCAAAAGGACAAAGATCTTGTCCGTCTTTTTAGCAGTCTATAATAATGAATGGAACATATGATAATATTTGACATGTATCTAATTAATGAAGGAATCTTATTTTAAATTTTATATTTACTCAAAATGTATATCTTCCATGCTGAAATGTTAACATTAATTTTTCCCTTTCATACGCTACACTTTAAAAATCAGAATTATTTTTATGATCTTAATTTTAATCCATAAATTATATTATTTCCTAAAATGATTTTGGATCTCAAACAAAATAACTCCATATGCCATGTTTAAATTTGGCATAAGAAAGAACATCAATTCAATTAAATAAGTCTTTATTGAATGTCCGCTATTTTCAAGGCACTGGGCAAAGTACCGAGGAGGATACTACAGTAACAGGAAAATTCAAAAGCTCACCTATGAGACCTCTGAGTGAATAATACTTCCACTTGACGTAACTGTAGAAAGTATCATATAAAAACATTGCCTCTGTCCTGGAACTTGAAAAATGATTAAGATTTCAGAAAGTGGAGAAAGCTATTCAAGATATAGGCAAAGGCAGAGAAATAGTATATGGGATGTATTTGGGGAGCAGTGTGTGGACTGCTTTAAGAGTAGGGTGTATGGGGGTCAGGGAGCAGATAAAAGTTCTGCTCCCTGAGAGCAGATAGAAGAACAACGTCTAACATTTCTCCTGTAGGCAGAGGGGAACATCTGAAAGCATTTAAACAGGAATCTTAAAGCACAATGTGAAGAGAAATATGAGGAAATAAAGCCTTGGGAGTCAGGGAGATGAGCTGGCTTGTTATGGCAATAGTTCAGGTGAGAGGTAATGATGGCCTAAGTAGGGCAATGGCAATGGGAATAGAAAACATGAAATGAATCTAACAAACACAAAGATGGATAGTGCCTGGTAGGTAAGAATTAGCTGTTGGGTGAAAAACACCAGCCAAAACAATTAAGCTAATCATTTTCCATCTTCTACAATAGAAAAAGTCATGCTATATCAAAGCCCTGGTTTAATAAAGGGAAAAGGGGATTTTTAAAAAGGCTATTTTTTTAGGAACCTGGGTCAAAAGAAAACACAATAAGCCAAGTACTACCTATTTGAAAACAAGACTTGGAAATGAAATCAATAGCCTTTATCCACAGGCTGTTGGTTCAGCCACTATGAACACTCATCATGCTTCTGTCAGAGCCACCCTCTGGCCTCCTTGACTCTTGTTTTACCCTTCTAAATCCATTCACCAGGCTGTAGCCAGAATCATGTTAAAACAAATCTGAGTATGTTAGTCTCTACTTAAAACTCTCCAAAGATTTTCCATTGCTCTTGAGATAATCAAAATATGCTTTCCCAAGCCCACTATGATTCTGCTGACTGATGTAAGAAATGTTCAAACCTGTAGAGAATTTTTATGAGTTTATTTGAGCCAAACTAACAACAATTGTTGGGAAGCAAAATCTCAACAGATTGAGAAAAATAGTCTCAAGAATGGCAATTTTGCAGCTTATTTTATACATTAAAATCAAAAGAGGAGACATAAAGAGGGTTACATAAAATCCACTGATGGTAGATTAAGAGGGCAGGAGAAAGCAAAGCGGGGAAATGTCTGGGATTGGATAAAAAGTAGAATGGAGAGACACGTACTTGTTTTACATTGGTGGGTACAGGAGATTTAATAGTTAACATTTACAGTGCTTAGCATTGAACAAGATAACCATGAGAGGCACTGTGATCTCCTGCTCTGGTGTGATGGCTGTGCCCTAAGGGGTCTGGAAGAAGACATTTCAAAGGTGTGAGATCTTAGATGCAAAATGACAATAGGCTCACTTAAAGTAAAGATTGCCCAGGAAGCTATAGGCCTAGGAAGTGACCGCCTACCACGACCTGCTTAGAGTTAGGAATTTTTATGTTTAGACCATCCTATGTGGTTACTTTCAGTATTTGAGCTTGTAGGGCCTGCAAGGTGGGCCTTTCCTAGCTTGTCAGGTATAGTATGTGGCTCCTTTTTTGTCCACAGTCTGGCTGTGGCTCTAGCTTTATGTCTCATCACTTTCAACTCACACTTCTTCCAGTCAAACTGATCAGCTTGTATGCCTCGCTCTCTCTCCCCTCAGGACTTATTATAGGCTGGGCAAACTCCCAGAGCACTGGCCCACTCATTTAGAATTTTCAGGGCTCAATTAGAAGTCTATACCAGTTTTGACCTCTTATCGTAGGTTATTCTTGCTGCTATGCACTCCTCAAGCTCCCAGTACTTCCTTTCATCACACTTTACTATAATTGTCTGTCATCTCTACTGTCATCTGTAACTGCTAAAAAGACAGAGACCATGCCTGCTTATTCACAGCTGTATCTCTATTGCCCAGCAGAGTGAGTAGCACATAGTAGATCAATAAATATTTACTGAATAAATGTAGTAGCAGTTGATTAAATCATTTTGTAGCCCATTTCCCTCATCTTTAAAATTGGGTATTGATCTTTAAGATTCCTTTTAATCATATTGTTTTTATGAGTAAACTTTGTTAATGAAGAAGGCAAGGTTCAGCAACTCAGAATCAGTATCATATAATACTCATAAAACCATTGGATCCTATTTATAAATTTATACTTTAATCCCTGTCTAAATAGTAGAATCATTAATAACAATACTAGTGACATGTTTTCTTATTCCTCAACCTATTCTTTTCTGCAAACGGTTCTCCTCTTCGCCTTAAACAGTGAGATATGAGTAACAAGGAAATAGAGGGAAATAACCATAAAAACTGAGAGTTGAGTAAACTTTCCAAGAAAGTCAGCTTCCAGTCCAATTTCTGCCTCCCAGAACTCTCACAAATGAAAACATTTTAGATATTTTCATAGAAGAGAATTTATAAAGCTCATTTGGTAATACTAATTCCCACCAGCTCCAGTGAATAACACCTCCAGGTGTTTCATTTAATGTACTCTCTGTCACAGAACTTCTCAAAATAAAATAAATGTGGTTCTCTACACATATTTTCTACATCATTTGTAGGAGAATCAGAAGATACTGTGAATAACAATAACTTTTATTGAGTACTTACTACATGCCAGGTACTGCACATTTGCTCATTTAATCCTCACAACTGCAATATTAGGTAGATACTATTATTATTCCCAGTTGACAGAGGTGTAAATGAGTTGCTAACACAAGCTTACATAATAAGGATATAGCTAGGATTTTAGCAGTTTTAGCTTATAAACTTGACCAGATAACTATACTGCTTCTCCTATGAAATTATCTCAAAACTAGAATGTATTAATATGCAAAAAAAGGAATAACTATTTTAAATTCCTTGATTTGAAAAATAAAAAACAACTCAAAACCTAGTGACGTTCTGAGCTCTTTGTTGAAAATAAAAACCAGGAATGTAGTCAAATATTGGCTCAATTTGTTAATATTATTGAGCAGAATATATTTAACTGTTTATGTTTTTTATTTTCACCTAAAGCCTTCTAATTCCAGTAGTTTGAGTCAGCTACACCTAAAAGAACCAGTTCTAAGGCTTTATTTCTTTAAAAACAATTTGTTCTTTTGATCTCCAGAATTTGTCCTCTGCTCGGAAAAGCAAAACGACAATGCTTTTAATCTTTATATTAAAAGAGAGAGAGAATTTAAAGGAAAAATTCACTTCCCTTAATCTCTGGGGGTGGGGGAAGTCTCAGGTTCCTTTGTGTAAAACAAAAATAATTGATACATTGGTGCAACTGGTTGTCAGGAAAGGAAATTGCCCTACTTTATTCCTTTTCCATCCATCCTGCTCTCAGAGTAGGTATATTTACATGCATATAATCCTTGAATTGATTTATTAAGCTGAGTTTACAAGTTAAAAAGGAAGAAGTCCTGAAGAGATAATTACAGGAATACAAATTGAGAGAGACAACTTTGAAAGAATAGTAATTTTGCTTCTTGAAACTGACCTTAAGTCCCTAGGAAGAGAACAGAACAGCTTAAAGTAACTTTTCCTCTCTATTCAGAAGTGATCGCGAATTAATTGTGCAGTTCAGCTGAACTTTGCTTTTCCTTGTATCCTAGGAGAAGATCTCTGACAGACTGGGAATTCTGTTTGTTTGTAATGTAAACTCAATATCTAAAGATAGTTCTTAACACCACATAGACTCTTTGGAAAGCCCTAATTCCCAAAACAAACAAAGAGGAAAAGGTGAGCAAAATAATCCATCTACAAAAGGAAAAAAAAAAAGTAGAACATTTAAAAATCTTTATTTTGATCAATTGCTTTCAAATAATCCCTAAGAAAAATCCCTGCTGACATCAGAAGGCTGACTACAAAACCCAAAGTTGTTTATTAATGAAGTATATAAATCTTATGGTTTACATGGCTTCATTAGTTACTTTGATCATAAAAGCACTTAGTGAAAATTTTATCTATGTTTGGTATATTGACTAGTTCATGCAGTTCTACCAAAGAGTAGATTAGAGCATTTGCCGATAAATACCAAAACTGCTGAGTTTTCATTTTAATAGTAAAAATTAAAACATTAGAATTCTCACTTATTCAAATTGGACATTTTCATGCATGTACATATCATTTCAGACAGCTAGTTAACATTGACCTTATGATGATAATTCTACACTTCTTTCACTTAATCATGACATTTTGATTCATCCATTCAACAACCATTAATTAAGCACATACATTGAATGTGTACTGTTAGGGACAGGCAAACCAAAGGTTAAAAAAAAAAAAAAAAGTCCCTGCCTCAAAGATCTTTATTTACAATTTTAAAACTCTATATTTTAAGGGTATTTTTTTTTTAAGTATAACAAAAATAGGGGCATTATTGTCTTTTATCTAATATTTTAGGCAAAAATGAGTCAATAAAACCTATAGAGGAATGGATCAGCTTCCTTGGGCTTCCCTGAAGCAATGCCAGAGGCTTAAGAGTCACCTCAAACAAAATACCTTTCCTTTTCTCTTAGTAACAAGATTTGCTTAATGCTTTTAAAAAGAAAAACATGTTGCAATGTAAAATACAAAGGCGACTGCTGCAGAAATGCTCTGGGGGTCAAACCCTCAATATCTTAATACCTGTAAAAATGCCTCCATTTACTTAACATAGTATATTTTGGCACGCCCATACATTCTTTTAAGAAACTTTGATCAAGCACCTTTTGTATGCATCTGACCTTGTAGTCTGTGCTGGAGATCTGTACACTTGACCTCAGGTAGCTCATGGTCCTATTGTTTGGAACTCATAGAAAATAAGTTATGTGCATAGTGTTTAACTTATTAATGACCCTGTGCTCAAGAATTTTAAAAATACAAAGGTACACAATGAAATGTACACCTATTTTCTAATATTCTCTTCCTGAGGTTAGAAAGAATTTGACATAATTATGGAGGTAAAGTATACTTTGACATTTTAAAAAAAAGGTAATCTTAATCAAATGGCACTAGAAAATATACATGGGATCATTTCAAACTTTAGAAAATAAAAAGAATTTTTGCTGTCAATGTTGTTCTGAAATTGATAGCAAGATGTTTTTTTTTTAATGACATCAAAAATCATTAAACCAATCGACCAGTCAACAAAGGACGGAAACCACCACCAGCTAGTAAATTGATTTACTATTATAATTTCTTCATAATACATAATAGGCACTTTCCTTTCAGAGTTTAATGTTTTTGTAATTGAGATATAAGTCAATTTATGTGTACATTTTATGTAATAATTTTTTTCACAAAAAAAGTTGTTCTTAAATTCATTGTGAATCTTACAATAATGGTAGCAAAGTTAAGAAAATATGTTAGCTGTAAAAACACTAACTGCTTATTTTATAAACTATATGTTCTATAATAATTGCAAATATCTTTAAATTTACTCTTAAATTATTCACATTTTATTACAAATGGAATGATAAACTTTCTTCTTTCATATACTTTTCAAAATCCAAAATTGCTTGCTTTGAAAAAATCTCATTACTAGAATCAGAAATTACCTCACAATACCTTTATTATTATCCTTCTTGAAATAAGAATGGTCTTTTGTTAATCTCGATATATTTCTTGTAGAAAAAGTCATGTCCTGGTAATTTTTATATTGTTGAAGTGTATGAAAATACCTTAAAAATAGTTAATGATTATTGAATGAATAAATGAAGTAATGGAGGAAGGAATGGAAAAATAAAGACTTGGATACAATGAGCCTTCGATAAATATTTGTTGAATTACAATGAGCTGCTTGAGTTGATGGACAGGTTATATTGTCATAGTTCAGTGATTAAGTTTTAATATTTTTCTGAAGTGGTCACCTTTATATCATCAAGAAGAAATTACTAAATGCTAAAGATAAAATATTATTTTAATATTTGATTTCATGCATATCTAAGATCTATGTGTTTAAAGGAGTCTTAGTATGTCAATCTTTGGCTCAAACATTCCTCTTGCTTATCAAACTATTTTCATGATGCTATCTGATAAAAAATATCTCGAGTAACTTTTATCCTAAAAAAATGAATTTTTGAAAATATAAACTTCATACAAAACACAACCTTCTTCAGTAATTGTCTTTTGAACATATTCTAATATTAAATTACTTATAATATATCCTTGCCTTTATACATTATCATCAGCTCACCTAACACCAATACCCAAGAGAGCCACAAAACATAGCATTTTGCCTCTAAACTGAACTTATTCATTCAGATTTTTTGCTGCATTTTCTCATTTCTGTTGTAGTTTTTAACACTGATGAGTTAAAAGCAGCACATTAAATTTAAAAACTGCCTCAAATTTTGGTCTAGTATCAAGAAATATATCTTCAAACAACTAATGAAAATTAAACGGTGCCTTTTTGCAAATGCTTAATGACTGCTCACTAGAAATTCAAAATAAACTATTTGTTATCTAGTAGCAGCGACCACTTTACCAATGAGATCATGTGGGGTATAAATGTAAATAGGGAAAAATAGAGGATCTCAGACCAAGCTCTAGAGTGCTGCTATTTATAAGTCACACACAAAAAAGGAGCAATCAAAAACACATAAGTAGTGGTTATTGAGGTAAGAAGCAAGTCAAGAGAAAATGGTAATCGTGAAAAAAAGAGAAGAAAGTTTTCCCAGAAGAAGGCAGTGGTAAACGGTATTGATGCTGCTGGGAGGGCAAGTTAGCTGAGAAAATGTATGAGATCAACGCTTTAGCACCTTGATCCTAAAAACTGATGAGATTAATACATTTAGTATCTTAAAGCCATTAGAAGTTACCATGGAGTAAGGAGATAGAAAACTGGAGAACACCGAGTTGAGAATTGGATTTGAGGAAATAGAAACAGTGACTAGTCCTCATTTGTATAGTTTTGCAGTAATGGTGGGGAAAGAAATGGAATGGTAGCTTTAGGGGAATTTAGGTCAAATGAAAATATAAATCTTAAATTTAACTGAATTACATAATATAATTCTTTCGAGCTGAGACTGAATAAGTAGTCTTAGGGCCAGATTAAAAGGCCTTAAAAACCATGAAAGAAATTTGTTTATAAGATTTTAGGCTTAGACTAATGATAAGTCATTAAAGTTCCTGCCCATGTGAAGCTTATTATTTACTGAGAGAGAGAGATAAATCAAATGTCTAAAAGAAATATGAAATTGCAACTGTGATGAATGCCTAAAAATAGAAGATATATATAATGCTATGGGAACATATAATAAGAGGGATTGTTATCACAGAAGCCAGGCCTTCATTAAAAAATGACAACTGGAGGATAAATGAAGAGGAGAGGAAAGCAAGTGTAGTCAGTGGGCTGAGCAGGATCACAGATCTTGTGAAAGGAGAGAGTACGGCATCATAAGGAACTGAAAGGTCAATGTGACTGAAATATCGAGAATAGTGAGCAGTACAGTATATGTAGAGGGTTATTCTTATCTTAAGAACAATGGGAAATAATTCAAGTACTTAAAGCAAGAGTTGGGTCATTCACTCTGTTATTTCAAAATAAAACAAGACCGAAAACAAACAAACAAAAAAATTCTCACTGGAATATGGAGAAGCGATAAGGGTTAAGGGGTCAAAACGGATACAGGTAGACCAGTTACGGGACTTTTGTAATTGTACAGAACACAAAGGGTGGTGGTTTAGGCAAAGTTGGCAAATGTTGAAATGATAAGAAGGGGATAATTTAAAGAAAAATTTTAGTAGTTAAGAAATGAAAGGACTTGGTGATAGATGAGTTATGGATGTTAGAAATCATCTTGATGTTTATGCAGTCGTTTAGGACATTCACAATGGCTCAATTGAGCAATTAATCAACAAGCATTTATTGAGTGCCTACTATGACATCAATATATCATTCCTTTTATGGAAGACTTGAAATTATTTATGCATTAGAAGTACAGATCAGATTCTAGATATTGTTTATCGCAATTGTTTTTGACACACTGAAAAAGAAACAAACCATTGTGGATGAATATCCATTGTGTCCTAGGGAGCTTGGAACAAATAATCTATTCAGAAGCTACACTAGGCTCATCCAGAAAGGATGACAAAACCATTTCTACTCAGTACAGCCTACACAACTATGGTGCAAGCAGATGAAAGTTGCAGTTGGCTGAGAAGTCCAAAGAGGGCGATTTACCAACACAACTGCAAAATTCAACTATATACTCACCTCTTCCTGACACATGTCTGCTAGTAAACCCAAAGTCACATATATGATTAATTTCACTCCAAAATAAACTTTGTAGGACTGAGGAGCAGTGACAGTGTTAACATCGGGGAGCCCTGGCCAGCATCAATCAAATATCAGTGAGAGAGACTGCTTTAAAAATATTATAAAGATGACCATGTTTCTCTCCCTCAACTCTCTGGGAAAGATAGCTGACTTCAAAATAAGTCTGATGCAAGTCAGAATACAAGTTTGGTTTTTTTTTTTTCAGTATCACTGCTGATTGTGGTGGCTGTGAAAGTCTGCTTAGAAAGACATATTTCTCATTAGTCAAACTATTACCTGATATATGAGGAAATCTATGTTTTTAGTTCTGTTTCCTTTCACTGTTACCAAACTGAATAAATTTGGTGGAGAAAGCACAGTGAGCAAGATGAGCACCACACATGCTATAAACACCGATCACTTGTAAGCTATACTACCTGAAAGGAATATTGAATTTCTATAAAACATAATATGCTCTCTATCTCACAATGTTGTTCAGATCAAGGAAGGTAACAAATATAAAAATGCCTAATAGGGCTTGGCACTTAGTAGATACTCATTAAATGTTAGCTAAATCTTACCAAAGCTGAAGCACTTCTGCACCTTGAATAAAATCCACTGACATAAGTTTCTTAATCTTCATTCTGTTTGTAATAATATCCTACTTACAGTCAAATTAATTCAACTCTTTTTATAATCTCGCATAGATATTAATTAAAATAGGTTCACTAATCAAATAATTTCTACTTTTTTTTGAACTTTATAAATCTCACTATGAATAGTCTTCTCTATAAACCATATGTTATATTTCATATGTTTATGAAGATTACATGTATAATCTATAATTAAGAAAATGAAGATTTTATATAAAGTATCATCTGGCAAAGGAAGGAAAATAATGCAGACTATTTCTTGGCTTCTTTCATGCTGAACTGCTGTAGCTTTAATAACTTCTGCACTGCAGTGATTATGAAACTAATGCGTATTTTTAAATGTTAACTCAGAGTGTCAGACGTTTACTTATATTTGGCAAAATCTTAGGAAGAACAAGTTTGAGGGCTGAACAATAACATGAGCTGTTAGACATATTTTCTGTTATTCGCATTTTGTGAAGACTCTTACCCTCTAATCATTTTTATCTAAATTGTACTGTAATCTTTACTTTCTGAGAGCTCGAAGTCAGAAATAAGAATTTGATGTTAACGTTAATTACAGGAACACATTGAAATGTATTTTAACAAAAGCATGAGATATTGGAAGTCAAATAATCCCTTAGAGATTTTAAGCTTTACTTAATAGGAAGAGGAATCTAGGATAAAATTTTGGGAATTAATAACTAATTTTATAGAGAGAAAAAATCTTGCATCCCACAACACAGAAAATGATCTTATTAGCCTTCTTTTTCTCTATATTAACTTGAAAAAATGTCTTATTCATATATGCTTCAAGAAATCACACTGCTTCTTTACAGCCAAAAACATGACTTCATTCACAAAACATCACCTCTCTCAGCTTAACATTCTTAACCTTAAAATTATTTTAATGATCTGTCTAGAACTAATATGTGTAATCATTGATACGTTTGTGGAATTTTTTCCTCTAAAACCTGAGCAATATTAAATGAGGGATTTTATATTTAGAAGTGAATATCCTGCTCTGACAGACAGAGCTTGATCTTTTGGAGCTAATTTTTTTTCCTATCTTATCCACATTTCTGAAATAGCCCTTCAAGTTTGGCAGAAACCTGCATGTGCCGGTAATTGAACTGTAATCTCAGTGCCTTTTTTTTTTTTTTTTCTAGGGTCAGCTGCTTGTTTATGAAGCACATCTTACTAAAAAGATAGATTGAAGTACCAATGGGCTTAATGATATTTATCAGGACAAATTAGGAAATGAATTCAGAGGCATAGCCCCCTGACGAGCATGCTCTTACCTAGTCTCATTACTTCTGTTTATTCCATATGGATACCTGTTCCTGGCAAGTTATCCACTTAGTACATTTCTTGCCAAAATTCACATCAGATATTTTGTTGTATAACTTAAGTACCCAGAATAAATCTTTGACGCGAAGGTTGTCATAGGAGACTATGAAATAATACGAGTAGGAACATTTATATAAAGCATATTTCTTTCCAGAAGTTTGATCTCATTTTCAAGCTCAGTACCTCTGATAGGAAGGAGGCAGCAGGAAGCAACTTATCAAATCAAAGACTTGTGGATCTTCTCTATTGCAAATGTCAAAATCTCTCAATATTGTTTTGTAAAATGACTGATTTTCTACATATGCCAGGCAACTTTCACATCTGACCTGAATAATAGAGATCCCTGACTGGCCCAAATTATTACAGAATTAAGGGCATAAAAGAGGAGTAGATGACTCAACTAGGTCCCTAGAGCGGAGAGAGGGGAAATACCTGTGGTTTGATATATGATATTCAATAGTGATTGCTTTGCTTTTAATTAAGAAATACCAGTGCACATCACAATAAGAACCCAAATTTATCCTTTAGTATTTTCCTTAGCCTGTTGTGCTACATACCTTTTTCTGATTTCATCAAATAGAGGAAGGTTATTCCAATAAACACTTAGCAGAGCTTCAACTTCTCTCTATATGACCAGTTTTCAATATAGCAGCAGCATAACATTTCAGCCACTTTGGGGGAGAGTGAAGGGCATACTGCTTTATTCTGATTTCAGCAAGGTACTCCCTGGAGTGAAGATAGACAGTAGAGGTAAAACTGAGTATGTTCAAGCAATGGGTTACCAATCACTCGCATACCTTGGCCTGAATCTTTATCAAAGTCACCTGTTGATATGAGAAACATCTACACCTGTAGAGGATTTTTATGAGCTTTTTTTGAGCCCAAACTGATGAAAATTGCCAGAAAGCAAGATCTCAAATCTTTCCAGAGAAAATTTTGCAGTTTCTTTTATACATTTGACATTAAGAAGGGAACGTAAGGAAGATTACATGAAGGTGGGAGAAAGCAAAGTGGGGATTAGATTACAGGATAGCTAGCAAGATTATGTGTTCTCTTGAGGGTGGGTACAGCTTATTTCAAAAGTGTGTTAACCTGGGTGGTTTCACTTCTGAGGAGTCTGAAAAGAGGCATTTCAAAGATGTGTTAACATAGATGCACAGGAACAATGGACAGAGGTTGCTTAAGGCACATATAAACGCTTTACTAAAAAAAATTATATGCCTGGGGCATGACTACCAAAATATTATATGCCTGTCAACTGCCTAGTTAGTATTTATAATCAGATCATTCTGTGAGGTTGTTAGGTAGTTAGACAGACATGAGCGATGGAGGGAACAAAGGAACAAAAGCCCAGCCCAGGGACAGCCCAAAGACTGCCCAGAGAACACTCCATTTGTTTAAAGAATCACTCCTGCATCCTAAGAGACAAAGGACGGGAGGGCCATAAAACTATAGCTGATTTAGTCCAGCCTCAAAAGCTTGCACAGAAAGTACTATCCCAACCTGCACATAACCTCAATCTCATTATACCATCATTATAATATCATACCTTTGCCCTGAAGTTTATGAATTCTGGGTAAGCCACATGTGCATGCACATGCGCAGTAGGCAGGAAGTTACATGGCCAAATGTCAGTCAAAATGACCTCACGTGCCAATCACTTAGGAACGCCTTTGTAACCCCATAATGGCCCTAATGTAATACAAACCTTCCCAATTCTGCATAGGTACAGCCCTCTTCCCTGAGAACTTGCTCCTCCCTTGGAGCATACGCTTTTATCTTTTCACCTCCCAAATTCCACAGGGCTGCAGCATTTCTTAGTGTGGCCTGTCACCTTCTAAAATATACTTTTAATAAATCTTACTTTTTCTAACTCTCACTGAGCTGAAATTATCTCTGCATCAGTGAAAAGAACTGAGAATCTCCAGTGTTACCGGGGCAGTGCCAGGGTTCAGATCACCCCAATGGTAACAAGATTGCTTTCCTGTAGAATACCGTTTTCATCCACACATCTCTGCCTAGGCCCAAACCTCCAGGAAATTGAAAAAACTTTCAGCTCAAGTGCTCTGCTCCTGTTAGATCCCAGTTGGAGTAGAGAGGCATGAAGTCCATTAATACCAACTGGCATTTATTTTTCATTATGAGGTATATCAATTATATGACAAGTCTTCTTGTCACTTTCACCCAACCAATAAGCAACAGGCTCTGTAAGCAGATACTAGGGGAAGCCAAACTGATGGCTCGAAAGGAAATCTTCTTAGTTAACCAGAACTTTTTCTGTTTTTTTTCTTTTTGTCCATTCCTACCTCCTTACCAGTCCCCATCCCCACCCCTACTTCACCCCTCACCTCCCATTCCTCTAAGTTTGACACTGGTGGAAAATTTGTTTGGTTTGTAGACACAAATTAAAGGCAAGTGACTTCATTAGATTCTTAACTCAGGTCTATCATATTGTTGTTGATCTATTTTTGTATGTCTTAGTTATTTCCATCGTCCACTATGCTAGTAACAGTAGCAATTTTATAATAAGCTGCCTCAGATATTCTCCTGGCAAGTTTTCTTTTCCTGTTACTGCTTCCTTAGGATTTTTCTGGTTTCCAAAGAACAGCTGAAATGTCAAAATAATTTTAATTTTGTTTTTATTATGTAAGCCATCAGTTAAGAATAAATTTAGGTAATCATCAAGCTTGAATTCACATGAAAATGTACACACCTTCACTAATAATCAGGCTAAGTTTTAACTATTAGGGAAATAATTCTCCTTTCATTCATGTTGGCTTTAAAGTGATTTAAATTAATTCTATCCACCCTTCTCCACCCCATTGGATGGGTTTAACACCCTTTGATGGTGTTGTTTGGGCTTTTCTCTCACATGCTAATGAGGTATTCACTTTAGCTGCTACAACTTCATATAATCCTTGGGCAATTCTCACACTTGCTAATGACCTCTTCTTTAGAAAGCTGCGAGTCTTGAAGGAGAAGAAGAGAGGGAAGTGAATTACTGGCCTAGTGTAGACCTACCATGAAAATAGATTTGTGTGGCTGACTGCTCCTACCCTGAAAGAATAATTATCTCTGAAGAAGAGACTCATTTCTACTTGCCATGTACAGACTGTTTACTCTGTACCCAGAGAAAATGACTGTAGTTTTTCTGCAGCCTTGTGGTGATTTCAGAAAAGGAAGGAGGTCTATCTCCTAGGAGCCTTGCTTTTTCCATTAAATTTTCCTTGAACATGAATTTCACAAATGCCTAAATAATAAGCTATTGCTAGTGCTCGATTCCTCACAACTATGGGTGAAAAGTCTTGATTAAGCTGAGTAAAAGGAGAAATATGAAAAATAATCCTATCTTACTGCCCCTGGGAATGAGTGTTTCTCCATGGCATCTAAAGACTTTGGCTAGCTTCCATACCTTCCTCAGATAACTTTTGGAATATACCTAGATGGAATATATTACTTCCAATGGAGATATTGAAGCTCTAATTGAATATGTCTTCCAAAAATGCAACCCTAGCTAGTAGTAACATTGCACAGAAAATTTTCAAATAATAATAATTGAAATTTTTTAATTATTATGTTTTCTTATATCTTCTCCATTTAGATTGGTTCCTTTTCTTTTATCTAAAAACATGGCCAATTAAAAACATTATATCAAAAATTCTTTCCAAGACTGCATATTCCTTCAAGTTGCTGCTCTCCTTTTACCTTTTTGACTAAACTTGTCAATCACAAATGATTTATGCTCTAATAAGAATAAAAAGCATTTATTTGAACAAAGGATTGCAATGTTAGAGACACAGATTCAGGTAGCAGCCCTGTCTACTCTCCAATGAAACAAATGAGAGGCAGTCTCTTACAGCAGGGGTCCCTAACCCCTGAGCTATGGACTGATATTTGTCCATGGCCTGTTAGAAACCAGGCTGCACAGCAGGAGGTGAGCTGCTGGCAAGTGACTAGAGCTTCATCTGTATTTGCAGCCACTTCCCAGCGCTAGCATCACTGCCTCAGATCATCAGGCATTAGATTCTCATAAGAGCACTGGTCTCTGGTGCTAAAAAGGTTGGGGACCACCATTCCCATTCAGGTCCATTTATGCAAATGAGGACTTCAAGTCTGATCAATTTGGATTGATCAATGTAGATGCAAATGAGGGTACAAATTGTGCATTTCTGATTGGTTAGGTGGTAGTGTGATGATGACAGAACGAGGACTTTCCATGTAGCAGTTGATGTAGATGGCATAAACAGGAAAGGCATAGTACAGGAAGTTGAAAGTTCAGTCTGTGGTTCTTCCCCAACTACAGAGACATGAGAGGCCTCTGTCAACAAAGGATTGCTAGCCTCTAGTTTTAAATTTAGGCTCATCTTGATAGAAATATTCCTTCTCATAGCTCACAAACTATATAATAGGAGCAGAATGCACTTAGTCTCTCCATTTACTATCTCTACTTGGTCTCACAAACCAGTCACTCCTTAACTCGTTGCAATCTGGCTTCTCTCTCCACTACTCTACTGAATGATTTCTTCTTGGTCCTAAATCAATAATGAACTAATCCAGTAATCACCAAATCCAACAACTTCTCAGTTTTAAGCTTCTTGAAACATTTTGTTGCATTACTTTAAAGCATCCCTTAAAACATCTTCATCACAGTGGTTTGTTTTCTATTGCTGTTATCTTTTCCATATTCAGTCTCCTTCATGTAAGTATTTTGCAAAGTTCTTTCTTCAGCTCTCTTTTAATACCAAGACATCTTAAACTAAGGTCTACAAAATTTTGTGTCTATCTGCTTGCATATTTTTCTGGCAAGGAGATGTTTAGCTTTCACCATATTCTTCAAGGATTTCATAACTCAAATAGGGTAAAGAATTCATAGTAAACAATCAGAAATTTTATCTACTCCTATTGCTGCAACTATCAACTCCTAAGCAGATAACTTCTTGTGCTCTATCTCTAATCTCCCTCCAAAACTCCAGATTCACATTTCCAAGTATCCATTGGGCAATTTTACAAAACATATAACTAGCCCCTCAAATTTATTATATCTTACCTCATCAACCAGCACCTCCTCATGACTTCCTATGTGTTTGAACAGAAATCTTATATTCTCACATTTGCAATTATATGGCCTTGGATACTCAAGACAATTTCTGTTTCCCACATTTTGAGTCAACTCCAGTGTATTCTATTTCCAAATGGCCTATGGAATCCACTCCTCTTTTTCATCCCTTCATTCACTCACTATCTTGCTTCAGAACTTTATTTCCTCTTAAATATGTATTATTATTAAGTCTCTTCAAGCCTTTAAGGTTTTCGTTGGGTGGTCCTAATTTACATTTCCATATTCATTTTCTAATTCTCTTAAGTACTGGACAACTCTCCATTCTCAAAAGATAGTCTGTTTCCCTCTCTTCTTCTCTTTCCCATCACTTCCTTCGAAAGTTTATTTCAAATGCAGCCTTCATGAAATATGTCCAAACCTCTAACTGAAATACAAAATATCTTTCTTCTTATTTCTTAATTAAAGAATTCTAATATTCACTCATCCTTTAAGACTTAAATGTAATGACACCCAATCTAAGATAAGGTTTTTTTTTTTACTCCCTCAGCTTCCTAGATACTCCTTTCCACATGTTTCTGCAACCATTTCATTTACTTCATTGTATGGTAATTATGTATTTTCATGTATGACTCTCTCACTAGAGTTTTCAATACTCAAGGGTGAATAACTTTTCAACTTTTTATCTCCTGAAGTTAGCATACTGTCTATTACATAGTGAGTACATGATTTTAAATGCCTCTCAATTATTGATTTTACTAAATTCTGTGCCCATATTTTTATTTCTAATAAATTTATATTTAGATTTTCCTAATTGTCCCTCTCTACGCTCTCACAAGTTATTTGCGAGTATACTCCATCTTACCACATACTCAATATTATTTGCTGAAATGAATTGGATTATTCAAGTTATTTGAAAAAACTTAGAATGTGTCAACACTGAGAATTACCTTAATCTAGAGGTGCCTAAGTACAACCTCCAATATTTTCAACTTTCTCATTTTCTGGTTCCCATGTTAATCACTCATTCTAGGGAAGGAAAAATAATTTTTCCTCTATCTTTCTATGTTCTTGGCTGAGACTCCTATAATAAATAGACAAATAAACGTGAGAAAAGCAAATAGAAGTTTAATAACAGGTATATCTCCTGCATCTATGGGAGATACCCAAAAAAACTGAGTAATTCCCCAGTATGGCTCAAGCCACCCCTTTAAATACCATCGCTAATTAAAGACAAAAGAAGATGTTTGTGGGAGGAGGGGAGAGGGCAGGAGGCCAGTTATGGGGGGTGACCAGAAAAAAAACACAGTAAATAAGGGTAATGTTCTTATGCAGATTTAAGTCAGTTGCCTTTTCCATTGATAAGAGTTTCTAGAGATTTAGAGTCATCCTTCTCTTCCTGGTAGAGAGGGAGACACACTTGTAAATAAGATTTCCCCTACAAATGTAAATGTCTCTTACAAAAGGGTAATTTCAACTCAGTTTTCAGAGCTTTTCCTGTGTCTGCTGTTTCTTGAAAGTGACCAACCCAAAATTATCAATACACCAAAGGGGCAATTCTTGGGGTGGTATATTTTGCTCCCCTTCACTCATCAACTTCCTAAAAACTCCAACCCTCAATTCACTTCTCTCAGCTTATTAGCCCTACCATAACCCTTCCTGGTTTCCTTCTTTACTCAATCTGAATTTTACGATTAACTATTCTCCTAATACCTTTGATTCACTTATGTCCTCATGCATTTACTGATCTCATCACAAAAAAAGGATCAAGTGGACATCCAGGCAATATAAGACTATTAGAAACCACCAACCAAACAACACTATTTTTTATTAAATAGGTTTGACTTAACTAGAAAGAAGCCTGTCTTGGGATTTTTGTTGTTGTTGTTGTTGTTGTTGTTTTGTTTTGTTTGCTTTTTCCTACCTGGATAAAATCTCAGCCAGATTGCATAGATTTTATAATCAATCTTAGGTCAAAATGTTTAGTCCATTCTAAAGAGAATTCTTCTAGTTCAGTCCAGTCCAGAGTGAAATCAAATAGGCAAATATGAAGCTTCTTCCTTCCTCCAGCTCTGGGCTATTGACACTTGGGAGGACTGAAGTGGAGGAGGAATTGCAATTAACACTTTTTCTCTTCCTACTGTACTTCTTTCCTCATTCCATGGATACTGCCCTGGTCCCTCCACAATTCAGCTGAGTAGGGGGGAACATAAGGAGAAGAGATAATAGAGCAATAAATGTCTATTTTGGCAGGCACATGGGTAATTTAGCATTATTTTCTTATGTGCATAATGTGCATCCAAAGGTGACTTATAGTATACATATGCAGTTTCTTCTAAAGACTGCTCTCTTGCTTACCCTCCCCTGACTTCACTCTAAGGGCATCCTAGATTTGTTAGTGTCTTTCCTCCAGATGCCATCACATCCTGAGGGGTTGCTTCGGGTAGGGTTCCTTTTAAGGAGACCATGGGCTGGCTCCATTGTTGAGAAGCACATCTCGTAAATGAGAAAGGAAACACAACTTAACCTCACCAATAGTAGAAATATAACTAGTTCCTAAAAGATTCCATTGTCTTGTTTAGCCAGCCCCAGTCAGGCCTTTAACTTTTGACTATGTCTCCTAAACTCTAGGGGACTCAAATCAAGCTGTCCACGTACTTTTCTCAAATACTTTTCTCTCACTTGGCTTAAAACCTGCAAAAGCACTCTGTCACTCTCTATGGGTATGCTGAGAATGGTGAACACACTAAAAACCAAAGCTCTGTAAAAGTCTATCTCTTCTTCAATATCTCTTTGAGCAATATTGACTTCTTTCTTATACTCAAGAAAGGTGATGAACTAAGGCTTCAAAACAAATTTCACAGTTTTTCAGCATATCTTGAACAGGTATGCTGTTTCTCTGGTATTGTTATCAGCTTTGAGGGTCCAGCTGAAGTGAAACAGTAAGAGTCCCAGTTGTATATATTGTTGTATTTCCCTGCTGGTATCACTTATTTCAAAGACATGGACTCCAAACTTCAGCTAATTACTCTGTACAATTCATCCATAGTCCTTGCTTACCCTGTTTTTGTTTTTCTTCTGTAGCCATTCCAAATCTTCTCCTCTCTACTCAACTATTATTACCTTTATTTGAAGCAGGTGATCTTGCCTTCTACTTCATCTGGAAAACTTGCACCATCAGGAATGATTTCTCTCAATTATCTGTCCAGCTCAAAACAATCTAAGATGCAAGCCTATTCTTGCCATCTTCTCCCTATTGTCAGAGAATAATATGCTCTCTCTAATGCCTGAAACCAAACCATTTACTTTTTCAAGTTTCTTTGACTACCCCTTCTGGTTTCCCTTGAGCTGTCCTGAAATGCATTTTATAGGCCAACTGCTTCCAGGTTGCTTCTTCAAATGACTGCTTTTCTTACTCTATATACCTTTCCTAAATGATCATATTCATCTTTATAATTTCAGCTATCTCTCATATGCTGATGATTCTGGTCTCTTCATTGATAGATCTATTCTGGACATTCCATCTGGACATCTCACAGACACTTCAAATTCAGTGTCCAAAACTGAATCCATTCACTATCCAAAAAATATGCCCTTATTCTTTCTTAGCACCACCATCCACCTGACTGCCCAAGCAAGAAATGCGTTAGTCAACCTTGACTCTTACCTCTATCTCCACATTTAATCATCATCTAAGTTCAAGAGGTTTTTTTTTAACTCTTAATGTGTTTATATTTTTTTCCCTCCTAGCCATCTTTACCTAAACTAAAACCACTACCCACAGGCAACAGTCAAATTTTCTTTACATAGCTTACAAGACTCTCAATTATCTGAACCCAAAGTCATTCTACAACTTCACTTCCCATTGTTCTTTTTTTCATATAGTATCTTCCAAAAACAAATTTCTTTTCGTTTCCTATAGGTTATGTTGTTTCTTGACCCCAAGACTTTTCATAGGCTACAATCTCTATATAGAATTTCCTGCCCTCTATGACTAAATTATATTCATTTATTTAGACCCAACTCATACATAACCTATTCTAGGAAGCCATCTGAGAAATATAACTCCCAACCCCTAGGCTGAAGACTTATTTTGTTTCTCTAATACCTCTTCTTATTACAATAACTGTTTTCTATTATAATAACTTCAGCATGTTCTCATATATAAATGGATTGTAAGCTCACCAAGGGCAACATATTACTTATTTTATATCTCTGTACAAATTAGGATAACAGTTGCTACAATAATTGCTAAAAATCTCAGTGTCTATCTTCATTTTTGATGACATCCTTCATCCTCAGTGCTTCTTGGAGAACCAAGAGTACAATCAAGGTCTGACATTTGCTAAATAGATCATCTGTCCTTCTAGAATAACACTACCTTCAAGTAGGATTTATAGACCTAGGCCACCTTCCTTAGCAGGCCAGAAGTTGTGAGCCATGTTCAGTTACAAGGCTTTAAGGGAAATACCACATCCTTAATTCCAGAATGTTCTGTGTCTGCCTGATTTGGCAGCCTCTAGATAACCATAAGGCAATGCTCAAGCAATCCTAGGCTGTGAACCAGAAAACCAAATTCAAGAGGAATGAGAGCCAATATCTTGGAAAAACAGTACTAACAACAGATAACCAGAATTGGGCTTAACATGCCTTGGGTGAGCTTGCAAATTGGGGTAACGAATGAAGGAGTAATATTACAATCAATTTTCTGAAACCATTAGCCTAAAGAATTGTACTCTAAATAGAATAACGATTGTATTGACTTTTAGTCAAGTTTGGTTTCCTCATATTCTGTGGGAAGACCTAAATCTAAAGAAAATAGGAGGAAACCAAGATTCTCTGGCTAAAAGAAGCATTGTATTTATTTTAAAATCTTCCATATATTTAAATGTTTCAGAATTTTTTCTTCTGAAATATGTTCAAGGAATAAAGATACCAAACATAATTCACAGTATAGACTTTTTATAATAATGAGATTTAAATTATTTTTTAATTTTAAAACTATATTTTGTTAATTCTTTTGATGATGGGAAAGACATAAGAGACAAGTATTAAAAACAGTAGATAAGTTCTCAAATATCAAAAGAAGGGCATGACTGCATTAGGCACTGTATTGTCCCATTAGGACAAAAAAAAAAAAAACACTTTTAAGACTTGGGCTTTTTTTTTTTTTGCCAAGCTCAGGCTCTCAGCAGAAGCTACATGAATTTTATCAATATGTTTATATGATTCCAAGCCAAGAAATTCTGTAAAGACTACCAAAGTATCTGATGTAGCTTCTGGCAAGGGATGAAATACATCTCACAAGGACCATGGGGAAAAAAAAAAAAATGTCTCTTAGAAGAGTTGTTGATCCAATCAAGAAGATTTTGAAATTAAAATCTGAAGAGAAAAAAATATTGCAGCAAAGGTATAAGACCAAATAATATGAAAAACAATATATATAATGACATAGAAAAAGTAACATCAAGGAGGAATACCAAGTTAATCTCTATTTTAAAAAAAAAGCAGCAAGCTACTGGGAATATGAGAAATACATCCTCGAATCAATATATCAAGGCAGAGAGAATAAATCTAATAAACATAGTAAATTTTGTTTTAAATAGGTACATTCTTATTTCAATGGTGTCACTAATGATACAAATGTAAATTAAAAGATATGCCTTGTTACAAAAAATTAAAATAGGTCAGAAATTACCTTCTTATGTAAGAAGATGCAATCAGTCACTTAAAAATACAGACAAAATAGTGGAACAGTAGCAAAATTTACTTGAGTAAGCATAAAAGAGACAAATACTATTAGGAGTTACGCAATAATGTAGGCCATATATTTAGATGAAGTATATGAACAAAGCTTTTCTAATTGATTCTTGTACAGAGGTGGGCTAAAGTCATGACAAAGAGATGATGTTTAACCATCTTTTCATCTGCTGGAAACTCTTTCGATAAAAAACAGAGTATCTAATATAGTCATGCCTTGATTTTGATCATTCTTGCCTTTTCTCCAGTCTAGTCCTTCATAATAGTAGGCATCAAAGCCTTCAACTTGCAATCCCAGCCTCATACATTCCTTAAGCCAGTCTTGACTGGGGTAGATCATATGTATTAAATTCAAACCCACCAGTAGTAGCCTTAAACTCAGGGTTGATCTAACTTGCTGGAGGCCTAGGTATCTGCCTGCTTCCTACTCCGAGTCTTCCCTTACTCATTCTGCATTTCCCCATTTATGCACTTGATTTCCACTTAATCTCCAATTACCATTAAAGGCCTTAATTGGGACAAGATTCTTAACTTAAATACTAATTCACTTGGCACCTTGACACCTTGTAAAACTATATCTTTTGAGGAAAGTAGTCCTAGAACCCTAGATTCACAGGGGGAAGAAAACATATTTACCTGAAAACGAGAGCATTATAAAAGAAAATTGCTAAGATCTTTATCAACTCTAGCACTTTACTATTCTGTAATTTTAAGTATGGCTGAGAAGGGAGAACTGGGGAATTGATGGGTGGCTTTGGAGAAGATAAATACGTCATCTAGTCAGATAAATAAACTCTAATCTCGGAAGGAATTTCCTGAAATTTCAAAGAAATAGCAGAAGACTTTCTTTTAAATTAAAAAAAAAAAAAAAAGGCTCCAAGAGATGAGAAACTCTAAAATTAAATTATGACTTTACAAATTAAAAAAAAATCACATAAGAAAAAATAAAAATTATTGAAATAAATTATTGTTGCTAGGTAGGGAACTGTTCAATATGGCGAGATTTTTAAAGCATAAGAATATTCAACACAGTTTTATTTATAATAGCAAAATATTACAAGAGCCCACATTTCCCCAAAAAAGGAGATGGGTAAATAAATTCTATATAATAAAATATTTTGAAACAATTAAAATTATATTGTATATAAATATTGCATGCTATGGAAAAAATCTTATAAATTAAAAAAGCAGCCTGGAAATAGGAATGTGTATGTGACCCTACCAAAAGAATACATATGCATAAAATATGTTAAAATATGAATATTATTTCTAAGCGGTTGAATTTCAGTTGAGTATTGGTTTTTATTTTATTCTTTATGCTGGTCTCTGGTTTTTGATTTTTTTTCAGTAAAGATTTTTTATTTCTAAACAGGAAAAAAAACATTTTAAATGTCATGTACTAAAGGTGGAAGAAGAAGCACAGAACTACAAATAGTGAGATATAGTAAAACTATACTAAAGAATGGTACAAACCTTTAAGAACAGTGTCAGGAAAGCATCAACAATAACTCAGGCTTATAAATAATGCTAAGGAAGATGAAAATAATTTTAAAAGTTATGTTTAAAACAAAAAGAAAAGAATAGGCTACACCCATTCTTCCAAGCAGAGGTCATGTTAACATGGCTTCTCTTTCTCTGTAAAAGCAAGTCATCACATTGGAAGGAAAGCTCATGGCTAAGCGGGGTTCTCAGGGTGGCTAAGATTATTCTAAGGAAGCACCTAACCTGGTTAAATGATTTAATGTCTCCAAGCTCAAGAAATTTTACCATCTGGGAGGAATTTACAGATGTAATCATGATATCCCAGACATCATCTCTGAGAGAAATCACTGCAATTATAGGAAAGGATATAAAAATCTGGAAATGGACAAAAAAAATGTATCCACTTTTTCAACAAAGACTTAATGAGATGTGTTATAAAAACTATATGTAGTGATCATAATACTGTTTCTAGAATAGACCTTATGGAGATTTTGATCCCTTAGAAGTTCATATGGAACTCTTGACTCAGAATATTTGCACTGTAAGGCCAATGTAAAGTGTAGTTAGTAAATCAATATTTTCTCCAAGGTGAGAATATGGTACATGATTCCTAAACTCATTTTACTTCTGAAATTCCATGATAAGCAATGGTTTTCTTGATTTCATGTGGCATTTGGAAATCTCTTGTTATAACTGTGGGCAAGACAGATTGGTGCAGACTCAAAATAATAGGTTAGAAGTACATATTAATGGCTGGATAATAAATGATCCACATTGTATTGATTAACGTATAACCCCTGACTCACTCACTCTCTGTAGTGATTTGCTATGGGACTCTAATCTCTTAGCTGACCATTTTATATGATCAGGATGATAAATATGTAGATGACAGGCATATAATATCTATAGTTATTATCAATTTATGGAAGGAAATATGTTTAAATATATTAATTTTTATTCTAAAAGATTGTAATAAGTTATGTGACAAAGCTAACAATATATACATACATATTCATAGATATTTTGATTAAATATAAAGAACTGTGCCTTTTAAAAATATAGGTTTGAAAAATACAGGATGAAAGAATTTCTTTGTTAGCATTTTCTATGAAAAAGGCCTAAGACTTTTAGTTATCTGCAAGTTCAATATAGCCACAAGGATTACCTAGTTGTTGAAGGATCACACTGAACTATCCAGAAGAATCTTACCACACCCATATGAGACACACTGAACAGCCAAAATTTTTAAAAGAAAACAGATATTTTTATTATTTACAGCAGACTAGGAAGAAAATAGAAGTAATGGTGTTGATCCCAGTTGCTCATTACACATTCCTACCACTCTCCTTTTTCTCTCTCCCTCAGCCATCTTTTTGAACCTCTCCATTAGGAACTGGAGTGTCTCCTTGAGTTGTCTTTCCCATGGCTCATACTTCATTAGCTCATTACTCCCAAAACCTGCCCAGAGAAGTTCATATCTAATTATTCAACTGACTTATTTTGCTAAGGAAGACAAAGTTATCTAAAAACACAAATCAAATTATTTTGATGGCTAGTTCAAGCTAACTGATACAAATTTATTTTAAATTTATTTACTCAAAACCATACATTTAAAACAAACTACATGCAATGTGAACTTTGCTTCCTTTCTTTTTGCTCACAGGATAAAATAATCACAATACTTTTTTAATCAAAAATTTTCAAAAAACTGGAAATATGGAATGGTATGGAAATTGGGTATGTAGAACAAGAAAGGCAGTAGCCCTACCATTCTCTGCAGGGTCCCAGTGTTCAGCTAATATGTTGAGTAGTTCTTCATGCTACATCCTGAAAGGCATATGAGGGTCTAGAAATGAGTAATCATGATGATAAAGCACATAGGAACCAGAAGGCATGAGGATTGCTGAAGAAACTATAGTCAGTTTGGAAGAAAGAGTTTAGGAGGAATATCATAATTGGCATAACACATTTTCACATTGTTTTTATTCAGAATATCTCTAGAAGGATGACTCAGTTTCATAAGCAAAACATAAGGTAAAGTTGTAAAGAACAATCTTGGACCAATATGGCCTACTTTAATAATATAAAACATCAACCTCCAAGATTTAGTCCTAAAAGTATGAATTTGTGCATGTTTAGCAATACTGCCTCTCTCCCCCTAAAAGTTCTTTACTACTTGTTTCCAGCTGCCTTCATTCTGCAGTGGTCTCTTCTCAATTTAATATACCCCACTTTAATACACAGTATTAAACAGAATACTCTTTCCTTTGTACTCCATAGTATAATTTAGACAGATTAAAGCTTTCAATGAGACTTTATTAAATACTAAATGATTGCAGAGGAAGAATGATCACAGAGAGTACAAGTTAAGGCTCACGGCATTCCATATGCTCTCAGGAATTAGCTACACTTTAGTCACCAAGGAAAAACACAATTTTAAAGTGTCTCTTTTTGACCCATCACAATTCCTAAATCCTGGCCTGTCTACATGTAGTACGCACAAGTTTACCATTCCCCTTGGCACCCCAGATCAAGGAAAACTAAGCACTCCCTCCTTTCTCCTAGGGTCTCTCTTCCTACTCTCTAGTGCAAACCACAATACAAGTTTAGTATTCAATTATATCTTAAAACTGCACAATTACCACAGCATTTGTGTAGCACGAGTAACACACCTTCACAGGAAATAGGATGATTTTCTCCTCACAATATCTTCTGACAATGAGAGCTATAACAAAATTAATACAGTAAACTCTTCATTGTAGAAAGCTTTTCAGCAAAAGTTATGGGACCCACAATCACAGGAGATCTCCACACTGGCTATGACAATAGAGCCATCTCGAATAAGTCTAACATTCCAACAGTTTCTCAAAGTAAAAGATACTACATCTCATTTGCAACTCCTTTTCTCTGAATATTTCCTACACTTTGTCATGTTAATGGAATCAGACAGAAAGAATAAGACACTAATAGGTTTCAGAATCAATCAGGAGGAAATATGCTTTTTTATAAAGGCATCTACATTATTTATCAATATCTCCATTTTTCATTTAGGGAAGATTTTGATGGCCAGGGGGTAGAATGGGTTGCGGAATTTATGTCAATAGCAGCTGGCAAGCATGAATGGGTAGAACAATGGCCAACGCCTAAGACATGCCTGAAGAAATATTTTAAATATTTTGATACATATTTGAATGCTAGGATAACATCTTACCTCTGTGTTTTCTTGTTTTGAATCCTGTCTTCTCTTTATACTTTCATATTTCTTCTCCAAGATTTCAACCAGCATAGAAACACTGACAATGGTGAACTAAATGTAGAACTAGCCCTGCATTTCAAAGAATAAATAACCCATTTAAAAGCTTAAACTTAGGTTGTATTCCTGAGAAAAAGAGTTCTTGCGATAAGTGGGTGTTTAACATTCACATCCCTTTGTCAGAAGTGAAGAATCACAGGTACTGACAAAGCGAGCAATGTAAATCAGTGACACTGTCTAAAGTTTACAGCCCATACCCACAAACTCACAGTATCAGTGGTTGGTTCATTAATTCTAACATGACAGCCCAGTATCTTTGAAAGAAAAACAAATCCAGGATTTTTTAAAACCATACTGAGGGGTTAAACAATTCTCACACTTAACTAGTACATTTCCAGAAAAGACAACATAACATCAATATATAGGTAGGTAGACACTTATAGAGATAAATAAATAGATGTACATAGATATATGATGTGTATACATTATATTTTAATTCTATTATATTTCTGCTTTTTTGTGACTCCAGATAGATCTACAGATATTTCATATATATCAGTATCTGGAGTCACGTAAAAGCAAAAATATAGTAGAACTAAAATGTAATGCGTGTCATAATCATGTACATATAGCATTTATATCTTATGTAAATGTCATTAAAATATTAAATGGTCCACGGCTTGTGAGAGTTGCAAGTTTATGTACTCAGTAGGATAAAATAAATTACAAAGAAAGTAATGATCACTGGATTCAGGTTAATTCAAACTTAGGGATATTCTGCTTATTATCCTTGGTTTCGCATTGTGTTTCAATTTACACTTGCATTGTTTTTTTGTTTGGAAAGAATTCTGGTGGAGCCATGATGAAGATTAGGAAATTGAAGACATATTTTCATAGAGTAGAAAATCAAGCAGGATGCCCCAAAACTAAATCAAGTTCAATTTTCCCATTAAAGGGGATAAATTCCTTATTCTCTGACTATATCTTAGTTACTCATCAAGCATTCTTTATCTACTCATTCAGCAACTATTTATTGAGTTCTTGCAATATGCTGGAGAATGAGCTGGTCATTATGGTATATATAGAAAGCAAGGTTTCTTCTCTCAAAATACTCTCAGAAAGTGAGGAAAAGAGAATAGTTAAATAAAAATAATTAAGCTCTGGTGTGATAAGAACCATGATAGAGATAAGCCCAGAGTGTTATTTCAGCAAATAGCAGAGATACCTAATCAAGGCTAGAGGGACAGTTGTGAAGGCTTCCTAGAGGATATGACTATTAAGCTTGTTTTTGAAGGTTGAGTTGGCCAAACAAAGAAGAAAAGTCAATATTCCAGGTGGAATGAGGAGCTACTGTGCCAAGGAGCAGAGAAGTACAAGTCAATATGGAGAGGACTTTGGTCTGAAGCAGAATCAAACAAGGGATGAAGTAGAGAAAAGGAGTTTGTCCTTATTTGTCATGATGAGCAATTTAATTCTTATCCATTGGGTACTGAAGAGCCAAGATATTAAAGAGGATGGCATTTTTAGATTTGCATTTTTAAAATCCTTCTGGATAGCAGTTTAAAAAAGAGAGCAAGCCTGATGACAGGGAGACTCTGAGGTAATCTAAATGAGAAGTGATGAGGTATGAACTCAGACAATGGCCATGAAGATTTATGGAGCAGAGACTGGAGAACGGTCTCCTCAACTGTGAAGGCACTTAGTAACCAAGTAGATGTCAATAAGCAGAGAGAGAAGAGGGGGAAGTAGTATAACAACCTGGATGCCTGGATGGTCTTGACATAACATTCACTGAGGTAGACTGCATAGGAAGAATTTGAACTCTGGAGGAGAGGAAGGTAACGAGTTCAGTTTACAAGTTGACATCAGAGTGCCTCAGGGATGCACAGATAGAGAGATATATGCTGGGAAGCTGTACAAACCACTCCAGAGCTTGAAAGACATATCTATTAATTTGGGAGGCATTAGCATGTGGGATATCGCTGAAGTGTGATATTGCATGAAGTCCAACAGGTTCTGTGTGAGAGGTAGATGCCAGGAAACTGAACACCGAGGACAGTACCTTCTTGCCTTAGGAACCTGAGGCAAGAACAAAGAGATAGGAAGACAGCCCAGAGAGCATGTTGTCACTGACACTAAGGGAGAGTGGTTTTGAAAACACCTGCGATATTGCAGGTACCATGCCAGACACTGTAGGGATCCACCTGAGCAATAATAGTTTCCACCTTGAAGGAGGTCATAGGAAAAGCGTGTGCATATTTAATCACAAATTAAGATAGAAAGTGACAGTTACCTTTTTAAAAAGGTTCAGATAAGTGCTTAGGAACTCAGAAGAGGGATCAGACATTTCCATTTTGAACACAGAAAGGCTGCATTGGCTGCTGTATGAACATATGATCATGGGTTATAGTTTATGAGGTATCCTTCAGATCTTTACTTAACCAATTTCTTTTTTCAAAAATTTTCTTCAATTATCACAGCTGGAAGTAATCTCTCCCTCCTTTGAAGACCTAAATATTGCATCTCAATTATGATGTATCATATTCTCTTTCCCATTAGATTTATATTCATTGTCTTCTTATCTCTTCTACCAGATTGTACAGTCCTTTGTGGTCCCAAACTCTGTCTTGCCCCTCCCTGAGACTGCTATCTCCTTTCCCCAATGTCTGAATCAGCACCCCACAACAATATAGCCTTGCTCTTAGAGTCTCAGTTCTGGGCTCAAAGCCCATCCCAGCCATTTCCACAACCATTAGCTTCCTGACAAAGCACAAATTATTAATGCCAACTAACTCACGGTTTCCTCAACTGAAAGTGACAATAATATATTCTACAGAGAGCTATTGTGAGTATCAAATGTAATAATGTTTCTCAAACTACCTACTACATTATTTGTCACATGTTAAATATTCACTAATAGTTTTCTTTGCATGCGCAGGTTGTAATAAATGCTTGCAGAATGAATGAATAAATAAATAGTCACATGGTAATCAGTCTTTGCTTCTAATAATAGTTTTCTGATTCTTTTATAATTCTTGAAATGTTCATAATCTATATAGTTATTATTTCTCCACATCCATAATTTTCCTCTTTTCCCTCAAAATTTTATTTAAAATCTCTAGAAAATTTTCCTTTTTAGCAGTATCTGAGGAATATATTGTGAAATGTACTGATTTTTTTTTAGCAAAATTTCTAACTAGTGTTAAAATAAAAAATATGGTAATGGTACTTATAACCTAATCAGAGAATCAATTATTAAGAACATCCTATTCTTCAAGAATTCAAGTTAACTGAGATTTTTCTGAATATTTTTATTTCTGTAAAATAGAATTAGGAAGCCAGACAGTCATGTTTTAAATCCCACCAATGACACTTTCTAGATTCATGATGTTGAGCAATTTATTAGACTTCTCTATGCCTCAGTTTCCTCATCTGTTAAATAACAAAATAACCAGTATCCTAGAGGTGGTATAAGGATTAAATACCCTGCACAAAGTAACATAGATGTTACCACTTATTTCCTGTACTTTCATTCAGACCTTGGTACTTAGTGTTTTCTTTTATGCTTAAAGTTATAGCTAGGTTCAATTTCACATTATTTAAAACACTTAGTTTGCTTATACTTGCAGCATATCTTATAGTCTCAATTAACAAACTGTAGAACAGCAAAAGAAAACAAAAGAAAGCAGTTTAAAATTTATTGAATTATTGGAAGATTTCTTCCAGTACCGATTAAAGCAGCAAAGCAAAGACAATTGCTATGACATACATTGTTTACTCAAAAGTTTTTAAATAAAGAATTGAGGACATAATTAACAAGTTTTCCTTGTTTTCTTGCTCTTATTTTATTACCAGTAAAGATTACAGAGCTTAGTTTCTACGGAAGTAAAATAACACTATAAAGACAAGGCGTCATCAGTCAAAAACAGTAAAGAAAACCCTGATGCCATTGTAAGGGCCTGAAATAAGCTATTTCTCTCCCTCCCTCTGTCTATATCAGACAGATCTAGATACATAATTTACTGTGTGGTATGGGCTAGTTAATTATACTGTTTCAGTTTCTTTGCTAACAAAGTGAGAATAGCTAATTCAAAGACGACTCTGAGGATAAAATGAGATAATTAAATCCCTGAGCAACATACCTGGCAAATAATGTTTAATCTGTAGCTTAAAAATAATAATCTTCATTTTCCATAATGAGCAAGATAAATTAGTTATGTCAGACTAACCCTCAGACTATAAACAATTAAAATCCTGGACAAAATATGAAAAACAACTGTTTGAAGTTCCTGAAGAGCAACTAAAGCAAGCAGCAAATTGAGCAGCTATGACTCTTAGAGGAAGAACAGTACATCAGGTGGGTATTTTTCTCTATAAACTTTCCAGTTTGCATTGACATGGGGTAATAGAGCTGAATTAGGAAGAATGAGTCTTGCTTCACTGAAGAGACAAATGTTAGAGTGTAGGGCTGCCAGAGAAGCTGGACATTAATGGGAAAAATTCAAGAAAGAAGAGAGCCTGGAATGGGGAGCCCCAAAATATGGTTCTAATTTTTCTCAAGTGGTACATAGGGAGAATCTCCAAGAAACACAACATAAACAACAGTCGAAGGCTAAATGGCAGAGCAGATATTCCAGAGATGTCTCCTGTTGAAAAAAGAGATCAGTGTGCTTAAGCCCCTTCAAACAAGAAGAGCTTAGTTAGTATCTCAAACTTTGAATTGAGAGGCCATAAAGCCTCACCTAATAGGAAGGGCATTTAAGAAATAGTCCAGCCCTAACAAAGACCAAAAGGAACCATCTAAGAGATTGCGATAACACATTGTCATATGTCTGGCTGGCAAAAGAAAACCTGATACTTAACTTGATGTCTACAATGTTCAGTGTTTATTCAAAATAGATGACTTGCTAAAACAAACAAAAAACAGAACAAAGTAACCGGAAACCAAAAGAAACACAAGGAATAGAAACAAATGTCCAGATGTTCAAGTATCAAAATTTCAAAATCGTCTCACAGGGATTTTAAAATAGCCATGATTAAAATATTCAAGTAAATGAAGAAAATAATGGAAATTTTCAGCAGCACCTGAAATTCTTGAGTCAAATTGAAATTCTACAACTGAAAATATAAAAATTAAAATTAAGAATTTATTAGATGAGTTCAATAACAGATTAGAAATAGCAGAATAGATAATTTGATGAAGACATGACAACAAAGTGTCAAAATTAATGCCTATAAAAGAAAAAAAAGAACGATAGAGAAAATTATAAAGGAAATATAGGATTCAATGAAAAGCTCTAACGTGTAATCAGAGTACTTGGAGGAGAAGAGACAGAATAGTAAAACATAAATATTTGAAAGGTACTGGCCAAGAGTTTTTCAAAATTAATAAAAAATGTCTAATTTTATATATTTAAGATTCAAAAAGCTATAAAAACACTAAGTAGGAAAAATATAAATAAAGCCACATTTTGGCACATAGTAATACTACTAAAAACCAAAACAAGGAGAACACTTTTAAAAAGTACCTAAAGGGGACAGGGGTACATGCCTTCAGTAAAAAACTAAGATTGACAGCTGACTCCTCAAAAGAAAAATGTCGAAACAAGAAGACAATGGACTGACATATGTAAAGTATTGAAGATATTTTTAGAGAAATAAAAACAGAGCTTTTTTGCAGGCAGACCTGCATCACAAGAACTACCAAAGGTACTTGTTCAGGCTGAAGGAAAATGATCTCATAGAAACACAGAACTTCAGGAAACAGTGCAAAAGAAATTATGTGTTTGGGGGTAAAAGTAAGTGCATACTGATTATTGAAACAAAAATATATAACGTCTTGTGGAATTTACAATGTATAGAAACAAATATGTAGAAGTCTATATAAATAAAATATATGGCAAGATTAGCACAAAAAGTTGAAGGAGAGAAATGGAATTAAATGGCTGTATTTTGCATGTTCAGGAACCAGTAAAAGTACGTTTTAATTGATAATGTAACCACTAAGAATAATAAAAAGAAAAATAAATCTTAAAAGACTTTAAAAATGGAAGAATAATAATGAATGATGAATTTATAAATGAAAAAGAAGCCCCATAAAAGGAGAAATAAAGTATAAACAAGCATAGATATATGGTTTAAAAGTATATGGTAGGATAAAAAGTATAGATATTAAAATGGTAAACTTAAGGGAGCTAAATCAATGATTATATTTAGTGTAAATGGATTCGAGTCTCCAGTTAAAATACAAAACTTGTCACATTGAGTAAAAAACAAAATGCAGAAACATTCTATTTACAAAAGAAACACTTTAAATGTATGGACACATGTAGTTTGAAAGTAAAATGATAAAAATAGATCTACCAAGTAAACATTAACCAAAATAAAATTTATATCATTATATTAATATTGGACAAAGTAGATCTTAAGTAGAAGTACAACATATAAAGATGCATATTTCAAAGTAATAAAAAGGTCGTTTATAGAAAGTTGTGGAATCATAAATGTGTAAATATCTAAGAGCATAAATTTCAATTATATAAGGCAAAAGTTGACAGAACTAAAGAAATAATATACAAATCCACAATCATAAGGGAGACTTTAGCCCACTTATTTCAGGAACTAATTTTTAAAAAAGCAGACAAAAACTCAGTTAGGCACATAGATGTTTAGAACAACATTATTAACTTGACGTAATTTGGTTTATAAAACATTACACCCACCAACTGTACTCTTTAATATATATATTGAATATATATAGATATATATAATATATGTATACATTTTTTAAAAAGATTTTTTTTTTAATTTAAATGAGGATTTGGTCTTATACGTTCACAGAGTGTTAAGAAATAAAAAGCAAGTTATATTAGTCTTTCCAAGGCTCTGGTGTCCTAAGACATAGTCTTAATCAATGAATTCTATTTATATATTTATTCAAAACCGTGAATTTTTGGGAAATAATTCTGGGTCATCTCTATTATCCTTATCCCAACAACCAGCCATACATTTTAGCTACACCATATAGAAAGTTACCATAAACTCAACCTTCTGAGATTAAAAAGGTGGGAAGCAATAGATTTATTCTAAAATTAGTCTCATTTTAAACAAATGTTATCTTATTATAAGACTGAATACACTAATGAAATATAGCAGAAAAATTAATCACAAATAGTGAGAGCCTATTTGTGATTAATTTTTAATTTGATTAATCTAAGGATAAATTCATAATAGAAAAAGAAATGTTATTTATTTTTTTCTTCAAGAAAATAGTTGCTTGCCACATAACTTTAACTTTGAAAGGTTTGGACCAAAATAACTCTGCTAGGGTAGCATAATGTTAATATTTTGCACTTATTTGGAGAAAAAGTTTCTGACAAATGTGGTATTGTACAAATAGATTTTGAAGACATAAGATACTGGCCTAAAATAGTGAATAGTTACAAGATGTAACTTTTGAAATTAAAAGAATGATTCTGATTTTAAAAAATAATAGCTGTGAAAATATTTCTACGTAGAGGTCTCTTGATGGACTGAGCTTTACAATAAAAATTAGGAAATTGGAAGCCTAATTTTTAGCTTTCTCTAAGAAATCTATCATGGGCTTATTCTTTTTTATATAAAAGCCTTTAAGTTTTTGCTTATAAATTCTAAAAAATTTAAATATCTGACAGACTATAACTGGTAAATTAATCATCCATATATTCAATAGTTATCTACTAAGTATCTTCCATGTTCTAGGACTAAGCTAAGTGCTGGGGATAAAATGGTGAAACAGAAAAGCTTTGTTAATAAAGCAAATAAAATAAATCATGGAAGTACAACAAAGAGAATAAACAAGTTTCTGAGACATAGACTAACAACAACAGCTGAGAGACCTGTTTTAGATAGATGGGTCATAAGGGTCATCACTGGGTGCTGACATTTAAATAAGAAGATGGAGACTATCCCAGCAGAGAGATCAGGTCTTGCTCAAGTCAAGAAAGAAACTGGAGTGCCAAGGAACTGAAAGAAGGCCCATGGGTAGAGCATGTCGAGTGAGGAGAAGAGTGGATTGGAGTGAGCCATCTCCAAGAAAATTAAACAAAGTACACAGATACAAAATATAAATTTTGTGGGTAGACTCAATCAACCTCGCTGATATATTACGAGCAGAGGTGAGGAAAAGAGAGAGAAGAAGGACGAACTGTGCATTTCTCCCTTGAGCATCTAGGGAGCTAATGGTAATGTTTACTGGGATTGAGAAAGCTAGAGATGAGAGAAAGAGGAGCAAGGACAACTTTGCAGAGTCAGAATCAAGAGCCTTAGGTTGGACAAGGCAAGCTTAACATTTTAGTGATAAATATTGAATTTAAAAATGAGGGAGTTTGGGAAGGAAGCTTAAAAACTTAATTTGCACATATAAGATGAGAAATCATTCTGAGGATTTCAGAGGACTTGACCCTATTCCTTCCCTTGGATGTATGATTTCCCCTAATGTAAAACACAGACAGCTTTCATTGGAGATCTCAAATTTTTCAAAGAACAGGGAAAGGGTTGTTAAACCTCTTCTGGGAGTAGTTTCCACCTTTACTCCAGAGCAGAGATTAAGAAAAAGGATAAATAGAAGGCTGTAAGGATATATCTAGTACATATGCACCATATCTGTTTGAATGTATAAAAGGTGTGGGAAGTATACACAAATTCAAAGACCTCCATCTTGTAAAAGTTTCACTCTATTTGCATATCAGCTTATATTTGAATGAATAAAAGGGGAAACTGCCTCCCATGAAATTATAAGATTTTGAAGTTATTATTAAGATGAAACTTCCCAGGGGAGGCATTTTTTGCCTGACATTATCCTCACTGTTAGATGATTACTGTCTTTTCTTGTCCTTAAAACTTTAAGGACTTTAGCCCTTTCATTTCCTCTCCCATGAGAGCTCTGAAACAAAAGTTGAAAATGAAAAGAACATCAAAAAGAGAACAAATTCTTTCAAAAATCCTTTATTCTCAAAAACTGATCAGCTAGAGGTAGGCAAAAAGTAAAATGCTAATTCAAAAACCATTCTAGTGTGTAAACTGATTTTCTTAAATATGAAAATTCCTGTCATTTTCCTGGATTATGTGTTTATTTTAAACAGTGTTTCACACTGGGATTTATTATGTAAGTTTTTTGTTTGTTTGTTTTTATATCCACTTGCCAAGTTTCATAATGTGTAATTTTTATGGATTTAAGTAGTAATTATTTATATCCCCTACTATAATAAACTACTGAATCATAATAATAATAATAATTATATTGAGTGTTTACTATGTACCAGAACACAGTTCTACAGTTTTTCATATATTGGTTTGTTTAATTCTTATAACTATCCTATGAAGTAGGTATTTTTATTATTATCAATCCCATTTTACAGACAGAAATAGAGGAAAACAGCTGTCAATCACTTGCTTAAGATTAAATCACATGTCCAATAAACAGCTGGATTCTTATTTACCAAGCATATTTGGGGCTGCTTAACTAGACTTTAGATGCTATATATTTAGGATACTAAGTATAATTTCAACATTTACCTAAGAAAAAGATAATAAGGTGAATCCAGTATATAAATCATTATTATAAATGGTATGTAACCAGATTGAATTGCCTTTGTTGCATGCTACTGATTAAGATCATAAAGCATTCTCCCAGTTATAGAAAGGTTCTTTCATTCTTTCATATATTCATTAACTTAATTGAGCACTTATTATGTGTTGGAGGCACTTAGCATACTTAAGTCAATAACACAGACAAAGATCCCTACACTCAGGTAGTTTACCTTCTAATGGGAAAAGACAAATAATAAACATAAATTAGAAAATTAAAATGTGTTGTGCCATGGAAACAAAAGGTCAGAGGAAAGCAATCAGTATTGCTAGGGTATAGAGAAGGCCTGTTTGCAATTTAAATAATCAGGGGCCTTATTGAGAAGTTGAAGAACAAGTTTCAGCAAAGTTTTCTCCAAATAGTAATACATGATAATAATCTATATACCTTTAATGCTTTCAGTTTTTAACGCTATGTTTGCCTCATTTGATAAATACATACATAAATTGAAATAGATGGGACAGAAATTATCTGATAAAGGAAATAAAGCTCAGTAAGATTAAGGAATTAGTGTTTTCTTTTTAAAGCAATTTTTCATCAGTTGAGTGACAAGTTGTAACATAAAGTAAAAGATTCTTAAAGTCAAAAAGGGCTTTAGTTCATGAAATAATTTAAGTTTACTAATGCTTGAACCTGAACTTTACAGTTTAGGAGAATGGGAGTATTTTTACCAATTCCATTAAAAATTATGCCATATATTGTATGTATACACAGACACACATATTAGAACATCAGATAAATAGAATGTATGTGTTTTTAAGTATATCTGTCTATGTTTACAAAACATATATATAATTATAAACATTCCTCGAAAACTAAAATTTGCCTAATTTTTGCAAAAATATAGACGTCAACATCATTACCATAAAGAACTTTAACAGACATATAGATTGTGCCTCAAATTAACATATCTAAATGGATCTCTTAATTTTCTCTAAAAATTCTGCTTTTTCTCTACCGCCACTTCCCAGTTGTCCAAGCAAAAATATTAGATTCCTTTTTTTATCTGACACCTCACATCTATTCATAAGCACGTCTCATCTCAAAATCAAAATCAAATGTAAAGTCCAGTCAATTCTTACCAGCCTCAGCACTACAACTTACCCAGGCTATCTTGACCATCCTAATTGCTTGGTTCACTGCACCATCCTCCTCATTTGTCTCCCTACTTCCACTCTTGACAACTTTCCCCCAAAACCTTCATGCATTCCATTCTCCACTCAGCAGCCAAAGTGAACTTTATTAGCACATCAAAGTATATAATTTTCAAAAAAAGCTAAAACTATAACTCTCATCCAAATGTAGAATTAAAGATTTTTAACCAATTAATGGCAGACCAGAAGGATTTTAAAGGTGGTTCACAGGATAATTAGAAAAATGTGGTATAGGGGGAAGGCATATTGAAATAAGTTTCCTGATTTAAAGACAAAACTGGTTAATGTCCTACAGACAATGAAACTGTAACCTTTGGAGTTACCTTTTCTACCAGTCAAAAACTATTTACATCTCTACTAGACAAAAAGCTATAATTTCACAGAGTCTGGGGCATAAGCAAAAGTAAAAAAGAATGTCAACCATGGGTATGCTTCCCTAGAGAATTAAATAATCCTTGAAAGGGCCTATTGGATATTGCTCCTATATAATAATGAAAGCACACATAGCCATCCTTTGGCTTTGCTTCCTAGTTTGTGATAATTCTTCTCAACAAGCATAAATCTGATTCTATCCCTCTGTATTTCAAAACCTTTCTTCTTAGAATAAAATACAAATATCCTATCATGGACTGTGAGGTCCACATAATCTGGCCCTGATCTATCTCTTTGACTGCATCTCTTTCTAATCTCTTCCTCAATCATTATGATTCTATCACACTGACCTTGCTGTTCTTCAAACATGCCTTCAGACCTTTCGCTCTTGCTTTTCTCTCTCCGACTGCTCTTATACCAGAGTTAACAAAGGCTTGCATCTTCACATCATTCAAGTCTCTGTTCTAATGCCACACACACACTTGCCATATCTATCGATCCCATTACTTTTTATTTTTCTTCATAGCACTTTCTACAATATGATGTAATAATGTTTCCTTATGTTTTTACTTATTTATTATCAATTTCCTTTATTAGAATATTAAGTAATTTTTGCCTGTTCTAGTCATCAAGCTACCCCTGGTACTTTCAATAATGCCTGGTACACAATAGGCACTCAATACATATATTTTTAAATTAATGGGAGTGCCCTAAATAGCATTGCCTCAAAAAGAAAATGTTTTCTTATAATATTGTTTCTTGTTATAGGAGACAAAAAAAGAAATAATAAAGAAGTAATTCCAGAAAGCAATAGTAAAGCATATGTCATACATGTGATCAGGACAAGGAAAGACCCCTTGTTCTTTGGAGGCGAGGGTGGGGTTAGGGCACATTGGGTCAGGACCTGGAGACTAAACAGATTCACAATGAAATGGCAGAAAATCAAGGCAGTCTTTATAGGCCAGTTATAGGAGCAAATCCAGACTGGTGGGCTTTCGTCATGAGAAAGATTGGTGATGGATATCACAGATGAGTGGACATAGATTAAGGGTAATTTGAGGAGCAGACCACTATCATTTATTGAAAGTTTGTTCTGTGTGAGGCACTATACCAGGGACTTTACCTATGTTATCTCATTTAATCTTCATCAAAACCCTTTGAGGGGAGTAATGCCTATTCTGAAATAAGGAGATGAAAACTCAAAGAAGTGAAAGTTACATACAACTCGCAAGTGGCAGAGTCTGCATTAGGACATACATCAATTTGGAGTCCACACACTTTATACTGACCTTTGCTGTTCCCCATATCTCCCCCTATACACAGAGTAGTGAAAAGGCATTCAAACAGGGATCTTTAACATGAAGAGGTAGACCTGCAGACTGTAGAAACACTCATGGCTAGGATTCAGTAAGAGAACTCAATGAAGCTAGGTGATTGAAAGAAATGGCAGGATTACAGCCTTCGAAGTCATCAGGGCCAAGAAAACATGGCCAACTTTTAGAAAAATAAAAAGACAGGATTAGGACTCTAATGATAAACAAGGGCTTGATTTCACCGAACAACATAAGAGCTCACAAGGAACAACATAAGAAACTAATGCACAATGTTAGAGCAGAATCTTCTTGAGCCTGACATGCAACTGCACTTAGAATTCTTGAAATTCCTCGCAACCACAGCCAAGAATGGCCCCTGGAGTATCTTGTGGGATGACCCCGTAGGTAGCAGATATATGGTCTCAGAAAAAAAGAGGCCTTGGAAGAGAGCTAGACTGTTATAAAAATTCGATTTATTGCAAGGAGTATATTTTGAGCACTCACTCTTTACAGAATATCATGATGGACCTTGTGGTACCAAGAAGTAAAAACTATCTCCTCAGTCTTTTAACCACAGCTGAGCCTTGAACTTGAAGAGCATGTCATTTAATAACTGTATTGCCTATTTTCAAGTCATTACACTGGAAATGAAAAATAATATCTCTTTTATTACAATTTTATTGTTTCACATAGGTAGTTCTGTATTAAGTTCATAAATCACTTCTACACTACAGATTCCAGAGATTTTCATTAACACTCAATTATAGAAGACAACTGAATGATAACAAAGATTGTTAAACCACTATGGATTGTGGAGGAGAGAAGTTAATTCTTGATTTGGATTCATACCAGTTAGTTCACCAAGATGTATACAGCTTTGAAAATAAGAATAAAAATTAGATTTATTTCTAACAACAACTGGCCAAATAATTCTCTCAGGAATAAAGCATAAACTCATCCTTGAAAATTAGTCCCTCTGCACAAAATTCTATGTTTGTACCAACGTCAAAAATCACAAGGAGAAACAAAAGTGAGCCGACTTTTACCTTCTCTTAACTGTTTAAAAAGAAAAAAATGACAATGTGTAATATAAGAAAATTATATCAAAAGCATTAAATACTGATATTTGGTACATTTATTTTTAAATATGTGATTTTAAGAAGTGATTTTTTTATTTGGCTATGAAAGGTAGGTCATTCTGCAGGTTCTTCGGTTTTCCTGAAGAAAATTGCTAATCCCAAGACAGTACTTGTTGTTTAATGAGCTGCACAATGACTGCTCATCTATGGACCGAAAGAGAAATAACTGGTATCTTCACTTCCTTGCACATTATGTTTGTTCACAGGCTCTTTTTATGTTAATTCTTTTCAGAACTCTTATGTTGGGTAATGAAGGAAGATCAAGAGTTCCCTTTCATGACTACAAAGTTAATTACTGCAATCAGAGAGCATTTGCAATAGTGCTTTGTAGCAATGCTTATCAAATCCTTAAAAGTATTCATTTGCTTGATTCCTGGACAAGACACTTAAAATAAAGGAGTCCATGAATGTACTTCAATTACCTTGCTGATTTGTTTATCCCTTTTCCCCCAACTGACATTCATTGAACTGTAGACAAGAAAGACAATGAACTTGGTAGTGGGTTAAAAATAGAGAAGTTGTCATAGAAAAATGATCCATTTCCTTTCTCCTATAAATAGATGAAGGATTTGGAGAAGGTGTTCATTATAAAAAGAATATCTGATTTGATAGCTGCATGAGCATATTTTGTTTTAATTCTGAAAATTAAAATTACATAAGGCCTGAAATTAAAATCTTTCCATTCTGTGCAGTTCTGAATATATTTCTTATGTTTTATATGATAACACCATGTTAAACTCTGAAAAGGGGGCAAAGGACAGACAACATAAGACCCAGGCCCTGCCCTTAAGCAACATAGGTAATTTTTCCCATTAAAAATAATTAAATGAAGTACCACTACTCGTTAGAACTGTATTAAATATAATAAAATTCTGAATTTATAGCACAAAGTGATTTAGAGAAGGATTTCAATATAAGGCATGGGACAAAGAGATCTAGATCCTAGCCCTGTTCTTACTCATTTAGCAATTTATCTGCAACAGGTGAATTTAGTCTTTCACTCTATGAAGGCAATAAATTAAAGGAGGGAAAGCTGAGCTTTACAATATGGCTTCAAATCAGGAGCTGGCATTTACTTGCTGTGAGACTGTGAATAAGTTACTTACACCTTCTAAATTTCAGTTTCCTCAGCAAGAAAATGAGTGTAATAATATAAATAATATTGATAATTTGCCAGCTTTATTAGGTGTTCAAAAAAGATGGTCACCTGTCCCCAGAACACACACACTATCTGAATCTAAGCCAGGTACCATTAAGAGACCACGTGCCTTTTCAAGTTGTAAAAAAAAGCAACAATAAAATTCCTAAGGAAAGACATACCACCCATAATAGATAAAGCTCTTCATACAAAAATGTATTTGCTTAGGAAAGTATGTATTCCATTTACACATAACAAATAGAGCTGTTCGAGTAAGAGTTTGCTCTGCTGTCAGTCAAAACTCATTAACCAGTTCTTTCTATAAAGACTTTCTGCTTTTCTGTTTAAAGGGCAAGTTACCAACTGGCCTTCTATTGCTTCCTTTGCACCGGAGTGCTCAGTCTGTCTGAGGTCAGTTGAATAATGCCCCAACCCTACATCCCACCACCACAAGCACACACACAAGATGTCGCATCTTAATCCCTGGAATTTGTGAATGTTATTAAATATGGCAAAAGGGATTTTGCAAATATGATTAAATTAAGAATCTATAATGGGTAGTTTATCCTAGATTACCCAGGTGGGTCCAAAGCAATTACAAGGTTTTTATAAGAAGGACTCGGGAAGATAATAGGGAGGAAAAAGAGAGAGGACAACTGTAACAGGGATTATAGTGATGAGGACACAAACCAAGAAGTGCCAGAAGCCTATAGAAGCTTGAAGAGATAAGAAATAGCATCCTGAAAGGATCACAATCCTGCCAATACTTTGATTTTAGCCCCACAGCACTCATTTTAAATTTTTGACCTCCAGAACTGTGCAAGGTTTTAAGCCACCAAATTTGTGGTAATTTGTTATAGTGGCAATAGAAAACCAATACATCATTAATGCATGTCTATGATGTTGACAGTTCATCAGTTTAATAAAATTAAAGTGCATCCCTTGCTTTCAGCCCTTCTGTATTAGTAATGATAACAACGATGACCACAATTAACATTTATAGAGCATTTATAGATCTATGCTAGGCTCTGACTTGGACATCTTACCTACACTGTGCTATAAGGGTGCCCATTTTATAGACAGGAAAACTAAGACCAGAATTCCAGTCCAAGACTGTCTGATCCCAAAGCCCATCATTAAAGCCACTGTGCTATTCTAGATCCCTTCCCTCTGAGTCCATTTTCTCTCCCTTCCTCTTAGAGCCCATTCTATAGAAAGAAATAAGCAAAAGATGGCTATGTCTTACATTTTATGAATGAAGACCTTGACATATAATTATGTATAAACGATCGAGCTATTCTTAAATATATACATAGAAAAGGAGTAGGAAAGGAGAGAAGTGAAGAAGCAGGAGAGGGGAGAGAAAAAAATTGAAACTCTACTCCCCAAATAAATCTGTATGTTCACGTATAAGGGCTTTGAAAGTTGAGAACATCTTGAAAAGGTGAAGAGACATAAAGATATTCATAGTGTAGGATTAAGCATAAGGCAAAAAAAAAAAAAATCAAGAGATAGAAATAGACATGGTCTGTAGGCAGAACTAACGGAAAACCAGCCTAACTCAAGCAGCAAATTTAAATCAGGAAAGGTTAGTAAAGGTTGACACAAGGAAGTTGAGGTCAGTTTTCAGAGAAGCTTAACTGCCAGGAGAAGTTTAGACCTGATTTGTCAGAGGATAGAAAGCCTTCGTTCATTCTTCAGAGGAGGCTGTGAGAAAATGGGAGAGATTTTTTGTTTGTTTGTTTGTTTTTAGCTTCTGCTTTTTTCTACATGATCTTCCAAACAATTTAAGTTAGAATTAATCTTAAAATAAAGATATTCTAAGAAATGTTTACATTAAAGCAATAACTATTTCTGATTTTTAAATTCATAATTTAGAGGTAATAAATATTACTTAAATTTGAAATGAGTTCCCTACTAAAAAATTAAAATCCCTTTGCAAGCTAATTGTCAAAGAATATACGTAATGGCTTACACAATATTTACTCAGCTAGCTCCAAGAGGCAAAAACTCCCTCCATGGAATTATAAAGCTCTTCTAAAATAGACACCAGCTCTCATCGCTGGTGCAGAAAATATTTGGGAACAGAAAAGCAAGGGAAGTGACCCAAACTCTGCTGACTATACATATCTGTCTCTCATTAATCCTCATAATTCTAACAGAGTAATTTTGTTATCTCCATTCTACAGATAAAGAATCTGAGGCTCAGAGGATTTAAGGAACTTAAGGAGTCTTATAGATATTAGAAAGAAAAACTGAGCTAAGAATGTATCTAGTCCACAACAGAGAATTAAACTGAAACAGACATTTTAGCTATAACTTCCTGTTCTCCATCCATTTTCTATAACAAACATTTTGATTATTTGGAAACAAACAGTTTAACGAGGATATTTACCAGGGCTTCCATGGCCCCTCCTCTCTGAACCAAGTATTAATACACTGACAGGACAAAGAGCCATTGTATCTAAACCGCAATCTACTGTTAACAATTTGAGAACAAAGGGTCCCTCAAGGCATTCTTTCAGAGAAAACAGAAATAAGTCCCTTCCTCTTCCATAGCTCTTACATGCCATGGAAGTTCCTTGCCTGAAACTTCTTGTTTAATTTTTTAAAAAGTTGTAAATACCTGGAATCCTAAAACACAAATTTTCATTTTTAAGTCTAATTTTCTATTCAAAGGCTGGGAAAAAAAGGTAAATGCCTGCTGAAGCATTAATACGTGATTAAGAGGGAGAACAAGATTGGTTCCTAATGTGGAATAAAAAGCCCTTGGGGACACTTCTTTAGAACAGGGCCACAGTGGCCATATTTATGGCTTTCTCGTCTCTTGAGCTTCATTTCAACAGACAGTTCCATTTCACATTCTGTCCTGTCTTCCTTGTTAAACTGTATGTCTTAATTTGAGATTCAGAAAACATGCCCCCTCCGCCCCTACAAAGGTATGTTCTTTATTAGGAAGCTATTCAATTATGTAAATGTGTTGAGGCCATTACCCAGAGAGGGGGCACTAATAAATTCTTTATAAGCCTCTGAAGATCTTAAATCACATACACAAAACCAGAGATTTTAAAGCCAAAAATGAAAGTTTAACCATAAAAGAGAAATACAGGGGTAAAAGCCATTAGAACTGCTTCAGGAAAGTGACCTTTGAGCCATGACCTGCTTATTAATTAGATGAGATTTAGATTCGGAAAGAGAAAATTCACTCAAATTACATCAGCTACCTTAATAGAATAAATGGAATTTTCTCTCCATTCACTTGATTAGTAGGGGCTAAAATTTATCAGCTTATACAGAATTAGAAACAACACCTATTCATCTAAAATCTTCAGTTTCTACCTCTTATACATTATGTGTTTCCTGGAAGCTGAGTCTGTATAGTTCTTTGGCTGTTTATTCTGAGCAACTAGTACTCTTATTGACTACTCCTAAAATATCATCTCCCTCCCCAGTGTTATTGTGTCACTCACTGAATGACAAAGAATATTGATAGGAGCCATCAAATTAATACCAGTCAGAAGAAGCAAACTTTTTTTTTAAAGCAGTTAGCTACAGGTAGTGGTATTACAGGAAATTTGTATTTTTTTAAATTGTCCTTTGTTTTCCAAGTTTTGAACATGCTCTATTTATTTAATCAGAAAAGTAGGGTTATTTTTTTTAATGAATGTAAATTATATGTTCGAAGCCAACAGATCTCAGTACAAGTTTAGCCAAAATTAAACAAAATGATTTTGAAAAATTTGGTCAAGGGAAAATTTCAATGTAGAGAAAAAGTTCTATGTCACCAGATGAGGAGACTAAGCATTTCCCAAGGGGCGGAGCTTAAAAATATCATCCATCATTGATTAGGGGCAAGAAAAGCTTGACTTGGTCCAGTGTTAATTTATTATTGAGAGACCTTAATGGATATTCTGCAAAGATCTCTGGTGGACGGGTGGTTGATCAGGAGGAGGTCAGGCTTCACAGCACATACTTCCTGAATTGGTATATTTGCCACATTCCAGAGGCTGGTGGTGTCTCACAGATACTTCCCACACTTTGAGAGCAGGTGCATCTATACATGGGGTTTCTGTTAAACAAGTTCATGAAACTGATGTATACAAGTCTAAATGTCATTTTATTAATTTGCAAAAAGATACAATAGTCTTGGAAATAAGAGTACCTGAGTATCTAATCTTGTATAACTAGCCCAATTGGTGCTTTTAGATAGACCTAATCAGGAGGCCAGTTCACAATCAGAAAACAATTTAAGTAACAAATTCAAAACTAAGAGTTGGTTAAAACTAAAAGAATTTATTAAAGAGATGTTTTCCAATTCTTCTGCAGAGCCCCTTTGTTTCTGCTGAAGTTTAATAATATAGGAGATTTCTGTTCTGATCTGAAATTGTTTAATGAAACTAGAGTCTACAATCTTATTTTCAAATTGTTAGGAGAAGCCTCACATCATTCCCCAACTATTAACCACAATTTTAATTTTTCACTCTAATTTGCGCTGTGTTTTAATTAACAGCCCTGAAGCTGCCTTGGAAAGTGTTTTCTACTTTTCTCAGCCTAAGCAAAAATTGTCTCACACTATTTAGTAAAGCCAGACAGTTATCTTATTTATGTCCCAATGTCCTGACACAATGCAATTAAGGAAACTAGATGATGAAGCGAGGAGCAATATTGGAATCATTTTCCTGATGTTTTCCAAAGGATACTGGGCATTTCTATAATAATGTGGTGTGACTGGGGTCATTCAAAAAAAAATTATGGTTTCTGCTGTCATATGCCCTTCTTAGTGGCTGGAAAAAATATTCACTAATGACCTGAGAGCCACAAACTCAAAAGCATTCAATTTATGTTAATAACGTCAGTGCTATTAATTTATTCTCTTCTGATTTAGAACATATGATTTCAACCTGAGATTAATTGAAATTATATGCAAGAAAACTGTACTTAAACTTAAATATTCTATACTTTTGAATTTTTGTAATCCCAGACACAATCTAAATTAGTAAAGCTTTACTACTATTTAAACCATAAATATATTCTGTTATTCGGGATTAAACTGGAAGACATAGGTTTTCAATAACACTATTTCACATTACAATAACTTGAGGCCTAGTAAGAAACTAAACATAATCAGGTAAAGGTAAACAATGTCCAATTTAAATGCATTTTATTTTAGTCTTATTTTTTGAAGGTCATACATGGTACCTATTAACTAGATTATTATGATAACCAAAACAACAATCTGCTAATCGATTGGGTAAAAGAAACTTTACTGTAATTGAAAAGTGATTCAGAAGGATGAATTTAAGGGCCCCAGAACTCAGAATCCAGAGATTAATGTTAAAAGCTAAATTCTTTTGTATAAGACAAATTCTGACTGGTAGAGATACTCATAATAAAAAAGTGGAGGAAACCTCTCTAGTGTTCCTAAAGGTTAAGGCAGTTTAGGTTTGGTTTTATTGCATACTACAGTTAAGACTGTTTCTCCTTTATTTTCTACATCATATGTTTTTTGTTGTTTTTAAATGAAATTGAAATAACTCGTTTCGAATCACCCATAATTTGCCCAACTACTTTATCTTCTGGCACTGTTTGCTAAATTCAATTTGTTTAAAATAGGAAAAATATCTAACCATAACTGCTCAAACTTATTTACTGACCTTCAAATTTTGGACCCAAAAGGAAAATTCTTAGAGGAAATAAAAATCTATACATCTATAAATGATACACCAGTTCTAAAACTAGCTGATTATTTTAAGGGTATATCAACTGAAGCTGGGGCTAGGGTCAGCTTCCCTGAATGAAAAAGAATTATGCTGTTAACACAGCACTGACACAATCTCATACTGGTATGGACTTTTCTATATAGCATATCGGAGTCAATCCTCACCTCATTATACTGAGGAGACACAGAGGAGCAAAGAGAATGTCAGGGCTTCATCTAAGATCACACAGCTAGGAAATGTTTGACAGAGCTAGGACTTGACCTAGGTCTTCCAGAAAAGTTCTCTTACAGTCCTCATTTTAATAAAGTAGAAGATACTAAGCCTACCTGAGTGTAAATAAGTGTGAAGCCATATAACAACAGAAAAGGGAAAGATCATTTTCTAGATTATCTGAGGAATTATCTCAATCCTTTGCTTCACTTCTTGGCTTGGCCATTTATAGCCATGAAGATCAAAAGGGTTGATCAAATTGGCCAGCTAGGTCTACATCTCTGCATCTCTACTGAACCCTGTGGCTTACACTCTCCTGAGGACAGAGTGCAATGTGCCCAGGGGTAAGAGGACTGTTACGGCAGGCTTTTATAAGTAGCTACGTAACCCTGCTAGATGGCCCGAAGAAGCTGACTTTCAATGTCTATTTGGAAACATAGAAAACACAGATTATATTCTTAAGAATCTAAGGTTCTAAAATAATGCTTAAGGGTATAGGATTCCTATTCCATTGAGGTTGTGATAAAGATCAGAACCATGAGCTGAAGCTCAGCTTTAGACTCCTTAAAGGACTCAATGATTATTCTCCTTTTGCAAAAATCATCATTCTTTGCAAAAATCAATCCCTCTACACTGTAAATGAAACACTAGGCAAAAGTAAACAGAATGATCTCCATCTTCACTTTAACCTTCCTTCCTTCCCTCCCTCCCTCCCTCCCTTCCTTCCTTCCTTCCTTTAGCTCTCTTTCCCTTTTTTAAAACATAACATTTTGATTCTGGCAAATACTCAGATGCTTGGCAGTTCTAGCACCTGAACACATTTCCATAAACCAAGAGAAATAATACAATACCAGTTTCAACAGTGAGCCTGTGTCAAAAAGTAGCTGATGGTTGGGACATTAGAATTACTCTTCAGGAAGAAAAAATCAGGCAGAATAAACACGAAAGAGAACAACCTCCTAGGAGATGATTTCCCACAAGCTGTATAAACTGTCTTTTGCTAAACAAATAATCCTAGGAATGAACTTTTGTTTTCGTATTTTGGGGACACATCGTAATGATTACCTATGGTTTTTCTCACTGGAAACCTTGACAATGAGACAAAATATGTTTTCCATTTTCCCAGCTGAATGACCTAAAAAGATATTTCTGGATTCTGAACATTTCCTATGTGGATGATTTTATTATGAAATTTATTGTAGATTTTTTAATCATCAGATCTAACTTTTTGTCAAAGCACAAATCCTCAAAGTAATGCCCCAGAAATTCCACCCAGAAACAGGCAAAGCTGTTTGTTAAATACTACTTCACAATATCCCATTCACCAATATATTTTAATACTCCACTCCCTCAAAGAGATGGGAGAATCTGCCTTGTAGTAAGCTGCATTGTATAAGTTTCATGAGATTTCAACATATTCTAAGGACTTTCTCTGAGAGAACACACTTGAAATTTAATGTCAGGAAATGGAGCAAAGAGATTGAGTAGACAGAAGAGAGAGACATGTGACTATGTGTCCCAGGAGAAGTAGCTTGCATCCAAGTCATCGAAACAAATCAGAAGAATGTATCATTGTCAAAGTAAAACCTTGGCCATAAATCCATGTGGATGTTAACTGGGAACGGTCCAGCCTTTGGGGGAGACCCAGGTTTACGCAGTTCACTGAAATTTGCTCAGCTTTGCTCAGTAATCATTTTACAAAGAATATTTCCAAATGTCTCACTGTTTCTCACTTTTTTCACCTGCCTCTTTTCAAATTTCTGATCTCTCACATGTGAAGTGTCTGAGTACTCTTATCTCAAATTGTAACCTTAATTTGAAACAGGGAGCCACTTGCCCCTTAAAGATAAAATGATAGTTTAAGAAAAGCCTCATCTGAGGAGGGCAAGACCTTCTGCCTGATTTCCATCTCTGCTATAGGAATGAAATGTCATTTGAGGCTTATGTAGTGCCCATGTCCTGTATTAAAATTGCTAAAAGCATTATAAGGAGGGGAATTTTTACTTTCTTCTTTAGGAATGTACATTCATTTATTCATCCTGATTCACCTTTGACTAAACTAAACTTTGACTCAGCCAAGTGAAATGATTCATCAGGAAACACATGCAAAGTTGATGGCACAATCAGAAAATCACAGTTCCATTGAACATATTCCACTGAAACACACAACTTCCATTGTCAATCTTTTTAATTGAAGCAAATAGAACCATAAAATGTATGTATGCCTTTTAACAAAGTCCTTTTTAGTCTTAATCTGTGCCCAGGGGATACCAGACATGTATGTTCAATGACCTTTAAAATAAACTAAAGCTCTGAGACTTTTATAAAATACTCCTCCTGCATCCTTTTCCAACAACTACTGAAGTTTACCTGATTTACCTCTATTTATAAATTTTTTTAATTCCATTGTTTTCTCCCTTCCTGTTGGTCTTAAGTCATCTTTCTAATTCAGAAGATGATTGTAGATATTATGTATTCCTTAGCCTATCAACTCTGACTCTGCTCAGATTTCACATAGCAGCCTCATTTAAATAGTACAACCAAATATTTTATACTGTCTCTTAATGAAAAGTAGTGATATTTTTCTTATTTCTTCAAGAGTATTAAAGCACATTTAAAACTAAGTATCTGTTTTATAGCTATAGATAGGAAAAGTGGAATAAATTATCTTAAGTTTTGATTAGATCTTTTTTGGGTTGGCTAGAGAAGTATTATAATTAATTTGTAGAATATATTTATAGTCATCAAGGATAGCAACATTAATATTGCTCCATTAGAACCTGAATAGTTCTTTAAAAATTCAGAACATAATATTGGGTCATAAAAAGAAATTATCCTTTCCAATGTGCTTTTACCATGAATCAGAACACATTTTATTTCTTCCTTTATGACTCCAAATATAGACGGCAATCTTTAAATACTGTTTAAAACATGCCAAAGGGCACCATTAAACATTTGGAAGTTTACAGTACAGGAAAAGAGAGAATGGTTATTTACTCAACTTTAATCAGCTCAATATTAATTTCATGAGTTTTACACCTGAAGGATTCTGATTGCTGTAGCTCTTACCATGAATAAATTTCCCTCTTGAAAACTGGTAATTAATTCTTACACCTTGGAAGACTGAAAAGCCTAGACCTCTGAATACATTTACATGGAAATTAACATTCTTTCCTCTTGTTTCTTTGAAATTTCTTTAGATATTTTCTTTCTTCCTTCAGTTCAGACTATATCAAACATCCATTAAATAATTTCCCTTTCTCTATTTTCTCAAAGGCTTGGAGTTTAGAGAACCCTCAAATGTACAAAAGTCTGGAAACTAAGGACAAGTCAACCAATGTTAATTATGAACTAATCCCTTTAATCTTGAGAACGGTGTTGAATGTATTGTTAAGCTAACCCGATGTAGGCATCGATTTCCTAATCATGTATGTTTCCTTCCTCCATATATGCAGCATTTTTCTGAAGTCAAAAAGAGACATTTAATAAGGTTGCTTGTGGATAACACAGAATATATTGTGAAATGAATATAGAATCTGTTAGGCAATGCTAAAATATCAGCAAATATTATAAAACTATTCCAGTTAGATATACCCAGCAACTTTCTCTTCATTCCTTCCTTCTTTCTTCTTTCTTTTAAATTACCTTGCCTTTTTCTTTCAATGTCATTTATTTTTCAATCTTTGGACCATTTATTTTCTCATTAAAGTGAAACACAAAGAATGACTTTCATCACATCTCCGAGAAGTGAAGTGCTGGTAGATTGGCATCAACATATAGGTTCCCTCATTGGAGAACTGAGAGAGTCATCTCTGTTTCCCATCTTTGAGACAGATTTTTCACAACAGATAAGTGATTTGAAAATCAAACGGTCATTTTGTTGAAAGAGGAAGCTAAGCCTGAACTGTCAGTATGGTTCAAGCCCACTATATACTGAGAAGTGAGCAAGTAGACAAAGCTCTAAAAGTTTAAAACAAAACAAACTTAAAAAAAAAAAAAACAGACTAATCCATGCACAAATACTTTTACTATCAAATCTGGCAATAAAAAAGAATGCCGGAGTCTTTTCCTACATTTTGCATACTTCACGTTGAGAAACACTTGTTTGGACAAAATGTTAAAAACAAAAGAGAATAAAATTAAATAAATAGAAATCATTTAGTCAAGTTGCTAATTGTGATTCTTGAGGCTCTTTAATAACCTTGTACCACAAGGCATATAAGACATAAATGTCATCTGATGGATCTCACCTCTCTCCTTTGGAAAAACTTCTCTCTAAGCCACAAATTTACTTCTTTAAGGCAAGATTATACTGATGAAGTTTATTAAGACATAAAAATAAAAGGTGAGTTCATAAAAGACTAAAGCAAACACAAAAGTGTCAAAGCACCATAAATGCTGCGCCAGACATCAGCCCATCTGAAGCTAAACTGCTTTGGATGATAAAACTTTCCTTTTGTTTATACAGATCCGTGGACTATTTGAATGAATATTTTATACACGATGTTTCTAATTCTAAGGATAAAATAAAAATTACTAGGAGACATAATTTATAATGAATTTATTGAAATGTTAGCCCATTTTTAATTCTGACATTCTTATATTTTGGAATATTCTTTAATTCCCTAAGGTGAAGACACAATGTAATGCTAGAACTAGTCCTCAAGTTTTTGTTGTTGTTGTTGTTGTTGTTGTTAGACATTTATATAATTTATAAAGTGATCCTCAAGGTTTACTGTAAGGTGAACAGAGTCTCTCCTATTTTCATAACTCATTGTTATCTCCATCAACACAACTATATCTAGAATCTCCTCTGGAATTTGTAAGCTTCATGAGAGGCACAAAGAAGAGTTTAGCAGATACCATGATCTCAAGGAGCTTATGATTTTAAAACTAAAGAGGAAGGACATATCATTTGCTACACGTGTGGAACGGCAGTTGTAGACAATAAGAGTTTTGAGGAGGGAAGATCACTTCCAGCTGGTTTGGATCAAAGATCCAGCTGGTTTGGATCACTTCCTTTGCTTATGGAAGGCAGTATACTATATGCAGATGGTAAATCAGAGGACACTACAAATCAAATTGATGACACTAATGAAAATGTAGTAAAGAAGTACAAGGCTCACATGGGGCATATGGACCTAGTAGCCAAGTAAGTGCACAGTGGTGAATGAGGGGGAAATTAAAGGTTACTGTATTACCCCAGGCACATGCTCTTAAACTAGGGACACTGACCATTAATCAATATTTACTATATGGGCTGATTTTTTTATATTATCCTCTTTAAGTATCAAAAATAGCACTATCAAAAGAAAATCATTTTGTAATTTACATTTTCATCACCTTAACAAAACAAGTATTTTCAGTCCTTCGTATTCCCTTCCAGGGATTTGTCCATATGGCTGAGTATTTTTACCTAGAAGTTGTCATACAATTTTGCACTCAGATTTTTTTACTGAACATTATAACATTGAACATATCTTTGCTGCTTTTTAAAATGTTCTTTGAGGAAATACGCTTCCTTCGAAGACAGAATTAGACTTATAACAGACACTTAGAAGATTGGAAACAGACACTGCAGAGAATTTCGCCTTAGCAAGAGTAGCTAAAAACCGAAATTATTTCTTGATGAGTTTTTATAAATACACTTCTCTGGAAGGACCTTAAGCATATGGTACTTGTTCCACATTTTGAATTTTCTGGAGCAGCACTGATAACAAATATTTTGTTCTACTGTTCCTCTCCCCCTCCCCCTTCTTCCTCACTTTTATCATACTCAGGCTTATCAAATTTTCTTGATTTGTCTTAATTTTATTCTGGATTTTTAGCAAAGTGGCTTGAATCCAAATATTATGCCATTTACTTGTAATATGAATTCAGGCAATGTGCTTAGTCTCTCTAAGCCTTAGTTTCAACCTCTATAAAATGAGCATAATAATAATACCTCTTCGTAAAATTGCTCTGATGAATTAAGAATGGGTTCCATGAGAAGCAGTGTGTTCTGTGGTTAAGAGCACAGATGCTGGAACCATTCTGCCTGGATTCAAAATTTTGTTCTACTTGTATGTATGGGATCTTGGGCAGGTTATCTAACATTTTTTTTGCCTTAGTTTTCTCATCAGTACAATGGGGATGATAATAATAATGGTGTGTATTACTCCTGTCTGGGTCATTGTGAGGATCAAAGGAGTAAAGTAAAGTGGCTTGAAATTGTGCCTGGTATGTGCAAGTGCTATGTACTTTTTCATCATTATGTAAAACAGTTGTCATACTATTTAGATCATGATAAGCAGCCAATTAAGAGGTAACTACAGATATTACTTTCTAGTATTCAAGCAGAATGCTTTTATTGTCTTTAGTTATCAATTTGTGTTTTCGTTTACTAAACCTGAGGGACATGAACCTAGTTAATTTAATAAACTGTTATGTAATATTTACCAAGTTACAGGCACTGTTGCAAGTACTTTTCACATAGTAGCTCATTTAATTTTCACAAGAACCCTATGAAATAGGCACCATTGTTTTTTCCACTTCACAAATGAGAAGAGTGAAGCACACAGAGTTTATGTAACTAGCCCAATGTCACCAAGAGCTTCCATATCAATTAATCTACCTGAGAGCTAGCAGCTGATAGAGCCAGCATTCTAACCCAGGCTCTCTGTTCTTAGCCATGGCACTATGGGGCTTCCAAGAAAGGAATTCAACCTATAGACCCTTTTTAATGCAATCCCCTGGGCCACATGCCAGCACCGTAAACCCCAACTTCACACTCGAAGAACGATGGGAACGAGCTTTATAAACATTCGAGCTCCAGTTTGTATCCCTGATTCCCCCACCTCTACCCCATAAGCCCTTCACCATGCAGTGGCCACACACAGAAGCCTAATAGTTCAGGAGATGTCTGGGAAATTCCAAAAACAGAAGGCAGATGAGAAGCAGTGAAGAGTTTTATCCATGAATGTCTTCACACAGAATCTAAATGCTGATTGAGGGCATGTTGCATTGAGGAGAGACCAGCTCCTGCTGGCAGGAAGCTCAGCCTTGACAACAACCACTGAAAGGGAGGCGGAGAGCTTTGCCAGCTGAGGATAGACATCTGGCATAGGATCAGAGGGATGCCACATCAACTAATCCAACCCAGAGCTGGATTTAAACACATTTCCCCTTGATACTACACAAGAGCTTGCCCAGTCCACTACTGAAAGAATAGAGCTAAAGAAATTCATCCAGAAGCAAATCAGTTTTGAGGTAAGGAGTGCATAACTCCTAATTATGCATCATTAGGGAGGTCTGAGGCTGGCCAGAATCTAGTCTAAGCATAACTTTAAAATATAAAATATTGATTTTTTTTGTTTAAGGCCTTGTATCCACATAAGCAAAGTATAGGAGAATATCTTGACAATTAGCTAAACAGCTCAAATCTCAATCTTTCTCTCTCCATTTCTCTCACGTTTGCACACACATGCACACGCTATTAAAAAAGTCTTAGTTTTTAGCGTTTTATAAAGTTACAGAGGTTATTTTGCTTGAATTATAATCTAATTCAAAGTCTACTCTTTCATTTATTCTCAAAGTAATTCCAGATTTCCCACTTGCTGTAGTTTGAGTGCATTTACGTAGCAATGAGGGCTGAGCTTGGCCCTGCACTTAGAATTCTGGACCCCGAGTCTTAATCCTAATTGTCCTTTGCATTCTAAAATTTCTCACCTAATCTAATTCTCTATCTTCCTTTCGGTCTGTAACTGCAATGAGCCCCTAACCCCCTCTCCCCAATAGACCCACTGCTCCACAGCTTGCCCCAGATATCCATGCTCCCCAATGCTCAGAACCCACTATTTTGTAGTTTCTCCCTCTCAGACCACCCAATCACTCATCCCATGAGAGACCTTCTGGGCCCTCAGGCTGGTGACCTATGTGAATTTTATTCCCTGGCATACCTAACTGGACTTTTCTTTTGATTGTAAGACACATATGGCCCTTTAATTTCAACATTCCCTCAATCTCAGGTTCCTGGAGGAACCTTCACAAGCAAGCCAAATAAACCACCTTTCCTCCCATCCGCCACCAAAGAATGACACCTCATCTCTGTAATTAGCTCAGACCTGTCAGTTAGGCAAGTCTTCTATTTTCCCGAAAGGTCGCTTTAGACCTTGAAATGACACACTAGTAGACATCAAACTGAAATAAGTTCTAAAGATCTGGGAATGCTGCAGTTTTAAAAATTAGGATACGTATCTGTTTTACCATAAATGTCTAACTCAAAGATTCATATCAAAAAGGATATTCTCAGATGTGGTGGAGATAAGGGAACAAGGGTAGAAGGAGAACATGCAAGAAATGTGAATTATCTTTGGATGGCTTTGGAAAAACAACATTTGTCCCCATTGGGGTTAACTGAATAGACAAGCAATGGGAATAACCTACTTGAGGAGCCAAAGTCATAGAGTATCTTACTATTAAGAAATGGAACTAGCATTTCGTATTATCCTACAATTAAAAATGAACATTTTTATCTATCTCAAAGCTGATTTTGAATACGGCCTTATACCCACAGTCAAAAAATAAAGAGACCATTTGCTCACGATAAGGAAAACAGGCTGCCACTATAGCTTCTATCTTCTTTTATAATCCTGACAATTTAATTTACTTATTTTTTTTCATAATGCAAATACAACCAATTAAAAATAAGTAATATAGTCCACTTATTTCTTTTCTCTAAACTCCCCGGTTATGGGCTGGTAGTTGCTCCCAGAAGCATGGTCTCAGTGCAAATGCAGCCTATAATTCAGGACCCAGTAGTAGGTCACTTCGGGAGCTCGGTCAACTACATTTTCTGTATCTAGAAGTCTACAAGGCCCATTCTCATTGCTACCACAGAAATTAACTCATTAATTCAACATCTGAACATTTTCTATGTACATAGAATTACTTTGCTGAAAGATATAGGAGACATAAAAATGGTTAAAACAAATTTTTGCTCCCCGGGCACAAGTAACTCAAACATGAGGCAGACTTTACTTTGTGCCAAATGAGGCAAAGAAAAGTGGGAAAGATCTACAAGCCCATAACTGAATGTGGCAGGGATACTATGGCGGGCCCATTCCTGGGAGACACAGAACTCCCCTGACAGCCAACTTTGCTTCAAGGGCTCCTAGACAGTCTTACAGAGTATTCTTACATCACACAGGAGTCAAGGGTACATCCACCCAATAGTCTTTCCTTCTTTCCTTCACTGCTGGTCAAACTGGTATTAGTCAGATGAATATCCCAGCTTTGTTCAGCTACTTCCCCATTTGTCTCACACAGATAGTTCCCCTAATAAACTATTGCACATTTAAACCCATTTTGGCCTCTGTCTCTCAGAGGACCAAGATTGAACCAATTTCATATCTGACATGACTACGCATTTTTCCTGAACTTTCCTTTTGAACCCTGTGCCTTAGTCACTACTTTAACAATTTAAATAATAAAAACGATAATAACAGGTAAACTTTTAGTGTGCCTGCATTCTCTTATTTGACCAAATGGGGAAGATATGACTTATTTACATCTTATAAGATGAGAAAAGAGAGAGTTTAAGTAACTTGCCCATAAAATCTAAGTTCAGAGAATATCCTTTTAAACACAATACAATGTTGCTAAGTAATTAAACTATCAAATCAAATACATTTATGTAAGTCTGCAATCTTTATTCATTTGAAAACTTGCAAAGATTCACCTTATTCCTCACACAGTAGTTCTCAAAGTGCCCTCAAATTTCAAAACAGTAAAGTAGGATTGTGGACATTGCACCTAGCTATGATTCAGGAATACATATTTGCTGCTGCAGACATTCATCAATGTTTTATTGAACGAGTACATCTCGAGTGACAACCACGTGCCCGGCAATGGGCTGTGAGAATAAAAAAGCTCTTCTCTCTTTAAAGAAGTGAAAATTTTAAAAAGAGAAATCCTATTAAAGCAAAGTTTTCACTTCAAAAGGCTTCTAAACTCCTGACAACCATTTTACCACTTGACTGTTGCCAAAACGATACTTGAGTCAAAATCTCCCCCTCCCTGCCCCAATCCTTTAACTTTTTTTTTTTTTTTCTAATTTAGAATCGTTACCTTTAATGAGTTTCCCTCCTAAGACCTTGATGATTGTATCGGTCAGAAATAGCTAATTAGAACAGAAGGGCTCAAACATTTCTCCACTTTCCAGCAGGTGTCATTCTGTTTGTCAATCACCCACACGAGGAAGTAGAGGGGTCACAATCAAGGCCAAATACAAATGGGGAACAGCTGCTATTATAGTCTCAAACACCAGTTATCTTTTAGTTACCTTGGTTGCACTTATGCACAATATCAAAAGCATCTGTTAATTTAGGAAGCACTGAAAAATAGTGAAAAGGTAGGCTTTAACATCAGACAGATTTGGGTTTGCATCGACCACTTATTGACTCAGATCATAGGCACATTACTTAACCCCTCTAAACCTCTGTTCCTTTATCTGACATATATGAGAACTAAATGAAGCATCATAGGAAAAGTGCCTTTCATTGGGAGTACGTACTCAGTAAATGCCTCGTGCTATCACTACAAGTCCAACTTACTTGCCAGGCAATAGGCTATATCCTCAGTACCTAACACAGTGCCTGGCACAGAATAGATGTTTAATAATTACTTAGTAATGAATAAATGAATGAATCATTTGTGATCTAGACAGTGGATTCTCCTGTTGAAAATTTACATGGGTGACCTTCCAAATCAAACATACCTTCAGCCATAATTCATAATAACTCTTGAGCCTAATTCCAAAATGCCAGCTTATTCTAAAAGGCCAGTGCACATAAGCTTAGAATACAAAGCAAAATTTTTCATTTGTCACCTTGCAATGTCATTTAAACATGAAAGGCTTAAAGAGTAGGAGTGAGATGGAGTGTGATAATAGGAAAGCTGGGGAAAACATTTTAAAGCAATGGTGATTTCATCTTTAAAAAAGTTTATTCAGAGCACAGATTAATAAATTATAGTAGCAAGCAGTTACATGGCAATTTTTATCTTCAAAGCTCTGGATCAACTGTTAACATATTCTCTTTGCATACAAATGAGGAATACCAATACCATTTGACAGCTGGATAAGTGGAGTTATATATGAGGGTCTCCTCATATATATCCAATGCCATACAAGAACCTCAGTAACAGTCAGGATGGGTGTCCAGACTTATGCTCATATCACCAGACCTTTTCTGATTATAACATGTAAAGAAAAGATCAATTAGTGGTGGGTACGAGAAAGAGAAGGAAAAGAGGGAGGGGAAAAGAGAAGAGAAAAATGATAAAGAGAAATAGAACAGAGAACATTTGCCAAGTATACTGAGTACTTACATTCCTAAATATATTATATGCATTATTTCACTTAATTCTCAAAGCAACGCTTGGTTTAGATATTATTGTGAGAAAATGCAGGCTGAAAAGTGCTAAGAAATTTGTCTAAATCAAACACCTAGTACATGAAAAGTTGAGATTCAAACCCAGTTTTGTCTGACTCCAGAACCTCAGGTTTTCCCAATATCCTTGTCTACAAGATGTCCACAAGGACGTGTGCTTATGGTAATAGGAGGCATATAATGCAAGGCAAAAGTGAGTATGTATGTGGACATCTGCACATGTGAGTCCAGTGAGATCATGGAAGGAAAGCACTCTGTGCTGTAACCCAATAGGCCACTGTTCCAGATGTTGTATGCGAAAATAGTTTCTGCTTATTCATTTGCCTAATATTAGGCTTATAATTTCCATAAAGCAATTAGGAAAAACAATCTCCAATTTCCCTGTTTGGAGAGTTTGAGCTATTTCAACCAAGAAGAATGAAGCACTTAGTTTCACCTACCACTATTGAAGGGATCAATGATTATTCCAGATTTATAAAGATTGATTTTTCCTGTAGCGGTAGACATCAGAATATAAAACTCTGGAGATGAACTACATGGGTTCGAATTCTGTTCCTCCCCTCCCCCCCACTTATTAACTGTGTCTTTGTGCTAATTATTTCCTGCCTCAGTTTCCCCATTGGTAAAATGGAATATAATAGTAGTACATGTGTCAGAAGGTGATAATGAAGATTAAATGAGTCAATACATGTTCAAATACATAGTAAGCAAAAATAAAAATTAGCTAATAGTCTTATTGTAAAGCACACTTACTTAGTTTTTAAGGCTGTTTCTCTTATAAGCAGACTGTGCTAACACCCCAGAAATCCTGTTACCCACCACAGGACAGGATTTTAGTTTTGATCAAAAACCGAGATGTCATTGTCAAAGAAATGAACTTGATTGCATTTAAGTACCATGTCCCCACAGTGAAATATACCAAACTGTTCTCTCTTACTTCCATTTAAGTATGTGAGAACAATGACTTTTATTTAAATTCGTAATGGCATTTACTACTTACAAGCTGATAGATACAGGCAGCAGAATAATAATCAGCAAGTGGCTATCATTTAATCTAGTTTTATTTTTCTGTCCACTTTTCTTCATCCATCTCTCCTTACAAAGGAAAACCTTTGCCTTATATCACTGGTATAAATTTATGAAACTATTACCAAGGTATCTATCTTGAAGCTTTTATTGTTCATTTAAAGCAATATGAACAATTTTAAAAAGCATCGAGTTCTCTAGAAATGATGAGGATACTGATATATGGTAAGCCATTTTTAAATGCTTCACCTCAAAGCAAACTGGAGCAGCAGAAAATCCTTCGTGTTACTTGACAACAGAGAATGTAAAAATTTGTAAAGGATTACTAAATTCTAGATGTGAAAAGATGGGCACTGAGGAAGAGCTTTTGAAATATTAAAGAACAGATAAAACAGCAGCACTATTGACTTTATAAGCACAAAAGGAATATTCAAAACAGGAAGAAAACATCAACAAGTCATTGTAAAACATTACACATACTATCTTATCTGTCAGTGACTATAAGTAGAAAACATAGGATCGGCTTTTAAAAAAAAACCCCTCACTAAGGGTATTTTATTGATGTGCATTCATTTGCTAGAGACCTCTTAATTCTCATGGGTTCCTGAAACTGTCAGAAATCCTACAAGTGTGAATAGTGTCACATAAGCAAAATTAATGTCTTCACTGCTGAGTATGATATTTTAGGCTTTATATATGCCTTATTAGCAATTTTTTCAAATAAAAATGGAAATGTAAATCTGCTACCATTTATATTCTTCAACCTACCTGACCTTATGTCATTATTTCAGCCTGGCATTTATCTCGGTGTTGTAAAGCAAGCACTCTCATTCATGCATGAATTCCACATCGCAACTTACCTTAACTAACTACCACCTGAGATTTTAACGTAAGGATTTAGTCAATTAAATAAACACTGGAAAATCAACAGGACATTGTTTGCTTTCAAATATACTACAGTCTGGTCCTTGAATAAGAACAGTGTATGAGGGTGTGTGTGTGTAGGAGAGAGAGAGAGAGATACACCTTAGTAAATCTCAGACATCATGTCATTTCTACTTTTTGTGAAAACATCGTTTGTTTCCAAACACAGGAGACTAATTTCTGGTTTGTTAGGAGAGGACAGGGTTTTTATTTCCATCCAAACTGGTGTTGAGTGCAGTAGTTTCAACATTTGTTCAAACATTCTCCCACAGCCACTACCCACCTCTGTAAAGGCCAGCCGATGTAGCCGAGGAGATGGTGTAAAGAGTGGAGACCTGAGGACATCTAGGTTCCAGTAGCATAAATGCTATTTATTACTTTGTGACCAAGGGCAACTCACTTAACCCCTCATGGTCTTGGCACCCGATATCAAATATGGGAAGTTGGAATAATCATTAGTGAAGGAATCTTACAATTCTAAACTTCTTAGAACTGAGCCATCACTGCTTTTGAGCTCTGAATGGCACTGGCTGGCTGGCAAGGTAGAATCAGAAAAATTTCTATATTCATTTGGAAGGGGGCAATATCAGGAGTACCATATTGAGCATATTGCATTTGAGATGCCAGTAAGGCACCAAATGAGGGTGCCATTGAACAGCTTGTTAGAACAATTTTAGGCATCAGAAAATGAATAGAAGTTGGAACAGAAATAACAAGTGAAATCATGGGAGCAGATGAAAGTGAACTTGAAAACTGAAAATGTAAAACACAGTAGAGAGAAAGAGAGAGAGAGAGAGAGAGAGAGAGAGAGAGAGAGAGAGAGAGAGAAAGAGAGAGAGAGAGAGAGAGAGAGAGAAAGAGAGAGAAGAGAGAGAAAACCAAGAAATAAGAGAAAGTTTAGATGCCTTGGCCATGCCCTGAGATGTGTATGACAGAGCCAAGCCCCTTTTTATAAACTACTTATCCCCTCCTCAATCTGTATTCTGCGGGAGAGAGCCACAACAAAGCAGTGTAGTGGCTAATGAATAGTGGTGCATTCCAGGATATATCGAAAATATTCAATACTTAAAGTGACAGGTCCACAAAATAGGACTTGAAATTATTCACTTGTTCATTCCTTTACTTAACAATTATTTATTGAGTACTTACTATGTTTAAAATACTAGGGATAAACAAGTGAGAAAAAAGTCTGCCTCTTAGTGTTTACCTTGTGGTACAGAGAATTAGACAAATAATAAATAAATAAACAATGAATATGTGCTATGAAAGAAATAAGGAAAGTTTTAGGAACAGAATGTGAGCTGATTCAGGCAGTTTGGTCGTGTCTTTGCTTGTCTCAGGCCCCAAAGGGAAGCTAAAGCTCTACTGTATCAGCTGTCTGGTTACTGACATACACCTTGCTTACACACTCACATTCATGCTCACTAGCTATATAGACAGCTGTCCTCCCAGGTGTCCCTACAGCTCTGGACCAAATCAGTAGCAAATTAATTTACTGAACAGAAAAAGAGTTCAAAAGGGTTATATAGGAGCATAATATTTAACAGATGAAAGCTTCCAGTATTCCAACCTTCATGCTGATTTGTTGATGAGTTTTTAATTTCTTCCTCATGGCTTCTCGAATGAAATACCAAGTAAGGGGAAAGTCTAGGAGGCATCTATGTGAACCCTAAAACCCAAAGATTTCTTCCCTTCCTGACACAAGTATAAAAGGAATTTGATTAAATAATATCTACATATTTCTATGTAACATGTATCCTCCTCTATAAAGAACAGCTTTTTATTTCATAATGGATAACTTTATCATTGTTCTGGAATTCCAGTTTGATCATTCAGATCTTAAACTTAGGTCACCAGATTAAACCAAAAATTAAGAGTGAAAAATATTTACATACTTAAATTTGAGCATAGCATGGTGCTATACCATAAAATTTGAGAGGAATTACAAAATATCTCTCTACCAGGAGACCCAAAGGCTAAATGTCCACCAACAGATGTTTGTTTCAGCCATCCTTGTAAGGAGCTTAATATCAACTAACATCCTCTATCACTGTGTACTTGCAAACTTGTCAGGAAGATGACACCTGGAACAGATGCACTTTGAGGCAAAAGAGAAAGGTTCAACCAATATTGGGAGATATGCTATAGGAAAAACAGATCCAGTCGGTCAATAACACAGAAGAAGTCATGAGCTGCCACATCACAGTGAGGTCACTGAGCACCTTGGGGAAGGGACACCACTGGGAGGCGTGGAAGATACCAGGAGAAACATGGACTTCTGGAACACTGGAGTTGGCAGGAACCTTAAAGTTCGGCAAGTCAGGACCCCTCCTTGTGAAGACCTGGGTCCCTGGCGGTAAAAGTGTCTCAAAACATAAAAACTGAAAGTTGGAAGAGACCTTCAAGATTGGGCACAGTCCTAAATATCAGTATATCTTACACTCATTTGGCCATAAGAATCCTCAGAGATGCTTGTGAGAAAATACAAATTCAAAGCCCCTTCTTCTCTCTATGACTAGCAATTTTAATTCATTGTATCTTGGGCTGTCCTAGAAAGTTCTATTTTTTAAATATGATTTCTATTATCTAGCAAACTTAAGAAAGATCCCTCTTTATGGTGTATGAATTCTGTCTAATAGATCTTTTATTCATCATGCAGCCTCTGCATGAACTCTTATGTTCCACTTCCCAGTCTTATCACTATCTAGTTAATAAATTCATTATTTTTTCTCAAATGCTCTACTGAGCACCTGATACATGTCAAGAACTGTATGTGCAGCTACAAGAATGGTTAGGATGCAATCTCTGCTCCCTAGGAACTGGCCCCTGGGCAGGCTCTAGCTTGTCTATGAAATGGCTTATGAACAAAATATTCCAAGTAAGTTACTCAGGACAGGAGGCTCACATTGAGCTTTTGCTGATCTTGCCTACATTGCTTCTAGGTGATCTTAGCATGCTAGTTCTAAGGTCACAGAGCTCCTTATTTAGAGAGTCAGGACTTCTGATCTTAATTTAATATATTTCTACTACATTGCTATTTGCCCATTTTAAAAAAATTACCTAGAGTTGACCTTTCTTAATGCAGTTTTAATAGCCCCAAATAATGTACCTGTTAAGTACTATTACTATCCATACTATGAAATTTAATTGTGTACCTGGTACAAGTTATTTCTTTAAACAGCAATAAAAATTCACAGATAATACAGAAATTGTATTTGTTGAATGAATCCCAAAAAGGTAATCATTCCATTATTCTCAATATAGGCAGAACCCTATGCAATAAACATCTCCTATTGAGTTCTACATTTATAAAAATATAACATAATATATATGGTTCATATGAGAGCTATAATGATAATTAAAAGGAAGGAAAATAACACCTGTGAGAAAAGGTAAAAGAAAATGGAATTAGCACATCTATCTACAGAGGAGAAGGCTGGGGAGTAATGATATTCTTCTAGTACACGGGAAAGTATTATACACAGAATGGTGACCAGCTGAGCCCCATTTGTACTGACAGCAGAAAAAAATAGGTCTACAGACTCCTTTCTTAGAGCAAAACTTAAAAGGGAGTTAAATTGATGCTAAAGAAAAAACTTTGCTAAACATAGGATCTTTTTATTAAAATAAAGTAGGAATTGTCATTTGCTAAAGAACTTTTTACAAAAGAAGTTTTTTTTAAAAAAACCCTAAATATATATTCGCATCTCATTGTGAAAATGTAGGTTGTGGTGCTGTCCAGTAGCTGGGGCACATGGGCAGTTCTTTGAGGGAGGGTGAAGGTGGTGCTCTGGACACTTGATAAAGTGATTACAAAATGTCATTTAATTAAGCAAAGACAATTTTGAGAACTTCTCTGCAGTTTTGAGGATTTCTCGCCCCCTAGTTGTAGTCGTCACCTTGTTCCCCAGCTGTGCCCTCACATTCATGTGACTCTTCGGAGGCATAGATTATACTGAGCTAGACTAGTTTGTTCAACCCTCCTGGCTGATGCATAATGCAAGATTTGTGTCAAAGACAGTGTGTGTGGTAACAAATGAATTTTAAATCACGTGTGTTTACAATTGTAGATCAGCTCAGTAGACTTATTAATTATAAATGAGGTAGAGCTAAGGAGAAAATGCAATTTTTTCTAGATTTCTTTGAAGAGGGGGTGTGTGTGTGTGTGTGTGTGCGTGTGTGTGTGTGTGTGTGTGTGTGAACCAACTGTATCAAGAAGATACACAGATCCCTCTAACCCTGCCTGAAAACAAATTAGAAGGGTTGTTGATTCCTTTTACAAACCCTGGATATATAAAACTGCTCTCTTCCTGAGAGATTGCTTACCAGGAATGCTGGTAAAGAGGAAATCATCTTTCAGGCAAGGTACTTATAGCAGAATTCAGCTTTCATTAGCACAGAATGTTACCACGAGTTTTCAGAGCTTGTATTGTCTACCTCAGTAGCTTCCAAAAGTAGACTTTCTTGAAGACACAGTCTCCATGTTGTAGAATCATTTTCCTGGGAGGTCTTTAATTTTCTTCACAGCAACACATTGGAGATCTCAGGGTCAAATTGCCCACCTAGCCCATTGCTAGGAAGTTTTCCTAAATAAAACCTGAATCAGTGTTAAATTCTAATGTACATTTGAAACACCTGAGGATATTGTTTAAAATGCAGATTTTGATTCAATAGGCCTGAGCTGGGTCCTAAGAGTCGATATTTCTGTCAAGATCCTCGTTAATGTCTCTGCTGCTGGTTTATGGCACACACTTGAGTGACCAGTGTTAGAGCATTTAGAAAAGTCAGTTCAGTGTAGCACTCAGTTAATGAGCTCTTACTCTCTGACAAACACTGTGCTGGGTGTGGTCTTTCAGAATGGTGTCACTAAAACACTGCAATATTATTTAGAGAACTTAGTTCTGTTAACAGGGTTGCATACAATAGTGTTACCAAACTTCCCCATTGATTAAAAAAAAAATCTCCTGAGTTTTTTTCTTAAAGTAATTCAGTGAAATTAAAATAGATCCCGGATGTTAGCATTTTCCAGGTGATTCTTCTCATTAGACTAGAAACACTTCCTAGCATTACCAAAAGTTACAGGTATTGTGGTGAGATAGACCTTGGTGTATACCCTCGTTCTTCCACTTAATAACTATAACTTTGGGTGAGTTTTTTGACTTTTCTCTATCTTGATTTTCTTATCTAGGAAATGGAGTTAACAAGACTAATTTTTAAAATTTTGTTTGGAGATTAAGTGAAACAATGTATTAAAAAAAATCTGAACACAGTGTCTGACACACAGTAGATGTTCCAGTTACTATTGCTGCATAACAATGTTCCACTTACTATTACTGCATAAAATCACCCCAAATTTAGTGGTGCAAAACTACCACCATTACACTATGTCATGGATTCTGTGGGTCAAGAATTTGGAAAGGGCATGGCAACCTCAGTGTAGTCGGACTTTTGACGTGGTACCTCAAGGCTTCAACACGAGTTTAACAACGAGCCAGAAGAAATTGCTTCTCCTTTCATGAGCTAACCTCAAAGGTCATGCAGCATCACTTTTACCGCATTCTATTGCTTACAAGTCCTCCCATAGTCAAGGGTAGGGAATTAAGACTCCACTTATCAGTGAGACAGTAACAAAGACCATTGGAGAAGAACATGCAAGACAGTCACCTTTGGAAAATAAAGTCTGCCATAATAGGCACACGGTGATTATTTCTCTCTCTTGTGGTCTAGAAACCTATCAAATAATTATGCTATGGTGACATTTACAACTCTACCCTTGCTTGCCAAAAACTCAATTCTAGGTCCTTCAGAGGTTATTGTTTAATATCCTACTAACTATATCTATGTCTACTTCTCAGTCTCCATAGTTCCTAGTTCCCAAACACAGCATGACTAAGTATATGCAGAGAGGTGTTGGCCCTCGCCCTAAAATGTGTACAATAACCATCTCCTTCCGCTAATGGACCTTTCAGGTCTTGAAGACATTTCCAAAACAAAAGACCATTCTTCCTCATGAGCCAAAGGCAGCCTCATATCTCTGGGTGGGAAGACAATCCCCAAACCCCTTGATGGCAAGGACCCTATTTCTGATTATCCTCCATTTTCTACATAGAGATTACATCGTAGTGTATGGTTCAGAGCTGATGCTTAATAATGTTGCATGAATTCAATTCCATTCTTTGTGTTCTCACACAACTTTCTTTCCTCTACAGATTTTTTTTCTGAATTTAGTTTCACTTCACTAACCTTTCTTCCATATATCCCTCAGTTGGACATTTAACAACAACCTATTCCAGTCACCAGGAACAATATAGAACACAATTCCAAAAGTATCACTTTCCACTCTACTTCCTTATCTCAAGTAAGTTACCTTTCAAGCACATAATTGGAAATAAAAGCACTAAGAGCCCATTTAAAACTAAATCTCAGAATTCTTGTTTCAGTTAACTGTTTGCATTCTCTGTGCACTTAACCTGAGAATCTACTGCATTTTGATATAGTCGTATTCTCTTGAACCACTCTTTAATTAATGAAATTGGTCAATATCCATCATTCTAGAGTCATCACTATGTGTCAGGGGCCAGATCTAAATAATGAGAATAAAGAATAAAACTGAAATGAACAATGAAGTATCTATTTCAAAATTGCAGCCAGGATTAAGGCAGGGAAAGCAAAGACCCAGCCAAGAATAGAACCTACAGATTAAGAGAGAATACAAATTTATGTAAGACAGAGTCCTCTTTTCTAGGAAAATTAAATAAAATAGGCATGATGAAGTCAAGCACAAAATAATTATAACACAAGGCAGAAGGTGATATAACACAAGAAAGACTTAAATAGATTCACAGGAAATTCGCGGAAGGTTTTAATAGAAGACATGTCATTTTAACCAAACGAAACTTTATCTCTCAGGAGAAAAGCTCTCTGAAAAGACATACAAAGTCTGTCCCTAGTATAACTCCTCTCCCTGAATCTCCCACCCCCATTCACATATGTTCTACTCCTTTCTTTCTTTAACACTTAAATCCCACCAGTTCTTAAAGACTTCCTCCAGGCATTTCTTTCTCAGAAGAAGGAGTTAGTTACTGGTTCTCTGTACTCCCCTCAGCCTATAATACATAAAGCTATCATAGCACATGTTACAGTACATTTGTATTTACCTGTATTTATCTGTCTTCCTCACCAGCCAGTGAGGTTCTTGAGGGAAGAAACTACAGCACTGACCAAACAGATGTTTAATATATAAATGAGATCTAAAGTCAGATCATAGGTCTGATTGAAGTAAGAAATACTTTAAGAAAAAAGATTCAGTGAGAAGTTACTGCTTTTCAGTCCCCATCTGGATATGTATGTAAGTCAAGTGTGTATGAATAAACCAGGAGTTTACAAACTTTGGCCTGTCGATCAAGTCTTCACAAAACCACTTGTTTTGGAACAAAGTTTTATTGGTTCACTGCTTTACCCACTTGTTTCTGTATTATCAATGACAGCTTTCACACTACAACTACAGAGTTCATTAGTTGCAAAGGAAACCATGCGACCTGCAAAACCTAGAGTATATACTATCTGACCCTTTATAGAAAAAGTTTGCCAACCCATCCTGTGTAATTATAAAGTGCAATGTCTCAAAATGGCATATTATATCCCAAAGATAATTTATATTGGCTCAAAAGAGACCATTTTTTTCCTGTGAATATCCCTCTATGTACTTTCCAACTACTTTTTTTTAACCATGCTCCTACCAGGCCCTGCTGCACATCTGCCACCCCTATTGCTCAGCCAGTCTCTTACAATAGACACTGTACTGTGGAATGCACAAAAGACCTAGACTCTGCCCTCTAGGAACTTAGAATTAAGACCAAAAATGTAACTGATAGGAGCATTAGCAGTCCCTCTGGCACCTGCAAACCACACAGACTATCAAGGAGGCAGTCTATGTGGCAGAGAGACAGTTCCCATGGAATATGAATAAAAATGTAAATGATGGTCAAATATATTTGGACTATTCATAGTTTGGGGCTCATCATTTTTTTAAATTTACTTCCAGAAAATTTGAATAAATTTGATCTTGGGAAACTGTAGCATTCTGAGACTCAGCCCCTTCTTCCCCAGGCATTGGGGCAGTTGAGTAAATTAACAAATTAAACCAGGGAAATCAGTTACCAGGTTTGGAGTCTTCCAAAGTCCTGGCTCCTGCACTCTGCCCTACCGAGCTAACAGTCCTTCACGCCTTCTTTTTCCCTCTTCTCAGTAGGCTTCCACATGCCCTCTCACTTGTAAATACTCAGGTGTGGCTTTCCCCATATGTTTACTTCCCTTCATTTGCCACCCACAGTGCAGGGCATCCATGTCCACATCTGTTCTATTGGTTTGGATTTTATCATTTAGCTAATGAGCAAGCAATAAAAATGGTAAAGTAATTGCAATTAAGTTCAAGCTTCCCGCAGTGAAATGCTGTGGTGGAAATACACAATTATCCTTACAACATTCATAGTGATACATAAAGTGCAAAGAAACTTGATTCCTTTATTTCCAGTGGTTTTGTTGCTACACTATCTTTTCTTAGTATTACAAAGGTACCTTCCAAGATAAGGAATTTATAGCTGCTGCAGTAAACCCGTCCCCAAAGAAAGCAGCACTTTTTTTTCTGCTCTGATTCCCCCTTCATAAAGTGAAACCAGATGCAGTCACCCAAAATTACTTCTGATTAGCTCCCTGTTGTGAGATCATTTCAAAGTAGATTTTTCAGTTGCAGAATGCTGATGACCTTTACAAGTAACATGGTATAATGGTTAGATGCATTTCTAACATGGACTGCCTTGGTTCGAATCTCAGCTCTAGTGACTTCTAGCGAAGGAATCTCTTCCCATCTTCATATCTCAGTTTCTTCATCTATAAAATGATGATGATAGGGTTTATTCCATGAGGATGTCAGAAGGATGAAGCGATTTAATATATCTAATTTAACATTCTTAGAATAGCGCCTGGCATATAACTTGTGCCAACAGTATTACTTTTCACAACAATCATCTCTATCTTTCTAGAAGATATCTTTGTGCTACATGTTGTTCGGCATAGAAGTGACCCTATCCTATTAATGGCAAAAAAAAGTGATTTTGAACAAAATGTTGCTTTATGCTCCTGATTTTAAACACATTCTTTTCTGACATGGAGAAATGCTAAGATTTCTAAATTGTTAACTTTATCCTTTTTCATTATTATCAATGGAGCAATTCACTTATGGCTCATATCTTGGCTGTTATTTAAAAAAAATAATATGTATGTGTGTGTGTGTGTGTGTGTGTGTGTGTGTGTATAAATTTTTCTAACAGAATCTGAGCAAGTTATTTAAATATGATACTATAGAACACCAGAAATAATTCCACCTGCCATGTGGAAAAAATATGTCTCACTATAGTTCTTTCATTGCTTTGATCATATAAGATCAACTACATTCTTTCAATTACACAGCATATCTTAATTACTATTAAAAACAGTATAACCAATTGCCATAGTGGGAAATCCATAGTTCATGGACTTCACCAGAACGAAGTGGCCCAGTATTTCTATCTCCTAGGAACGCATTTTTCTAGTATCAAACTTGTTACTCCACTTCATTTATTTTGTGCACATTCATAAGAAAAAGTAGCTTTTTGAAAAGCACACTATTTATTTCTCTCCCCTTAATAACTTTAGAAACCTTTATTTAATTTCTGCCAAATTTGACAGAAAGGCCAGAACCTTGAATCTTTTCTATACCTTCTAATATACATACATACATACATACACACATACATACATACATACATACATACATACATACATATATGAAGAAACACATTTCAAAATAACTTTAAAAATAATTAAATAACAAGTACTGGTCAGACCAACTTTCTTTCAACCACTTTAGACTTCTGTCTAAAATGGGCCACTTTGTATGGCATCCTTCGCACCTTGCTTTTACTTTTTCATTACTTAATCTCTAAACCTCAGCATTCTATCTTCCTTGGAACTACTACACAGGGAAAAAAAATCCTTTGAGGGCCAGTAATCACACTTTAATTGCCAAATAATCACAAAATGGCCCTTTCTCTGCCCTCATCTTCACCAAATCTGCAAAGACAATTTGATAGGGTCAGACACCACTAGATCTTGATGAACTTACTTCTATGACATTTTTCTGAATGTTCCTGCTCTGCCTCCTAGCTTGGCTATGCTTTCTACATATTCTCTGACATCTAAGCATTCTTAAATTTTTATTCTTGACCACCATCCTGTAAAATGTAATCTTTCTCAATGAGCTCATTTAATGCCATGGTTTCAATCATTACCTCTATCTACAAACATGACTCCATCCCCAGCCTCTGTAGAACTGTAACTTGTATTTCTAGCTACCTATTGGATACTTCTGATTAAATACTGGCTGCTTAAATTCCAAAACTAAACTCATCAAATCACCTTTTCTCCAAACAAGCTCATTCTCCTTTCTACTTTCTGTTTATGACTCCATCTTTTTTTAGTCACTTGGGTTTGAATCCTAGGAATCACCTTTAATTTTTCTCTCTCCCTACTTACTACACAAAATTAATTACTTAATTCCTTTGACTCTTCCTATTAAATGACTCAGTTATAGCCTTTCTTCCATTTCCAGGGCCACTATAAACATTAGGTCACCACCGAACTTCTGAACTTGATTCCAAAAAAGCTCTCCATTCCAGTGTCTCTCCACACTGACCTACCTGGTGCATATGCATGCTGTATGTTCACATCAACGTGCTTCCTTGCTCAGGGATAACATATCCTTATTCCAAAACAAGATGTTCTCTCCAGGACTTACCAAACACCATGTAGTCTTCCATTAGACTTTTTTTTTTTTTTAATCAAGACCCTCCACAACCTAAACCCAATACTTTCACATTTTTATTCCCAACCTGGCAAATGGTTTATTCAGTTTCCTCAGATAAAGTTTGAGAATTTCTGCCGAACATCTCATTCACCTTTACTTATTTGATTGTCCTCGTCCAATAAAGTTATATCAATTTCCCAGAGTCTACATTAAATTCTACTTTCTCCCATGATTCTCTCTCCGTCTCTCTGAAACTGCATAGACCCTGTTCACATTAGAACCATATGAAACTAAAAATATTCAACCAGTCTTGTTGAATGAAAATACTAGTTCTACATGGTTTAATCTGATATTCTGTCTGAGTATTTGATGTTGTAGAGATCTGCCTTGTAAATCCTAACTGTGCTAATACATTACATGATCATGGACAAGTCATTTAATCTCTCTAATTCTTATTTCTTTATCTGAAAACATGGTTTAATTAGGGTTGCTATATCTATCCTATAGGATTTTCGATTATGCAGAAAATAGATTTGAAAACCTTAAGGGGGGTAACAATGTTATGTATGCTAGAATGTAAGCCTTTTGATGGTGAATTTCTATGTCATGTTCCAGGAGTTATTCTTCTTCAATTCTTCCATTAGGAACATAACAGGTATTCAAGTAGCTATTAAATGACTGACTGACTGACTAAATGAGTACATCTAAGAATTTAAATCCTTGGTTTATGCTTTTTTATCATATATAGCTAAGGGGAGTGACTGAGTTTGTTTTTTAATTATTATCACCAAGGTCTAATACAGTGGCTAGCCTGTGACAGGTGGTCAATATGTATTTATTGAACTTAGTGTAACCGAATTTTTCTAAGGTATTAAGGATTGGCAATTTACAAATATTCAATGAACCTAAAATTAGAAATATAAACCCTTGTTTCCAATGACTACATTGACTTGAAGTGTTGAAGGGTTAAATTTTAAGATGTTTATTATAGTCTCTATGGACAGTCTTTCAATATACATTATGAGACACAGAATGTAATTGATAAGGTGCCTAATCATAATGAGCCTACAAATTAGTAGAGAAGAAAAAATAAATTAAATAAGTTTGAAGGCAGTGTGAACTAAGTGCCTTAAGAAGAGAAATATCAATGTCAGGACCCAAGGACACTTAAGTATGAGGCAGATCTAAGCTGGAGGAACAGAAGAATCTATGGCAGATTAGAGTGAGGCAGTTGTTAATGTCCAAAGAGCATGGCAAGTGTAGGTGTGATTCAGGCAGAAGTTTTATTTCAGAGACTGCAGCTCAACATATATGGCATATTAATAACGATATTAAGAACATAAACAATAATAACAACTAATATTTTGAAGCATTTACTTTAGGGCAGGCAATGTGCCAAGGATTAACTAATTTATCCTCACAGTAGTCCTCTGAAGTAATTATAACTGTGCCAATTTCCACATGAGGAAAGTAAGGCTTAAAAAGATTCAGTAACTTTTCAATGTTCATATAGGAAACAGGAAGAGCAGATGGTAGTGAAGGACTAGGAATTAAGTGCCATTTGAAAAAATGGAAGATCATTCTGGGTGATCATTCATTCCACAGAATAGAGAGAGAGCCAGAGTAACATCTAGCACCACACTCTGCAGAAGCAGGGAGCTAGCATGATCTAGATCAGTTCTGTGGACTCCAACAACAGGATCCAAACTCAGAAGAAACATGAATTGCTAGGCAGAAAAACTGAGGCAGAAAAGGGTATCAATAGAGACTCCATGGGGAAGGAATAATGGGGAAACAATTAGTCAAGGCTGAGTCTTAGAAGCTCACTCTCTAGAATGCTGGATCCTCAGTCTGTGGAAAATAGTCTTAGCTGAATTTTAGAAAATAGTGGATTGAGGCTTTTGTCATTTTTCCTTCCTAGAAATACCATGCAGGTCTGAGCCTACAGATGAGGAGCTTCTGTAACTCCACAAGTGATGCACCGACATCCAAAATTTAGGAGTGGGCAGACATAGGATTATAAAAGGGCCTCATGGAAAAGAAAAGAGTTGACTTGGATGTTCAAAAATAGAAGGACTGAAAGAATGGAGAAAAGAAATGAATTTCTAATGAGGCAAAGATGCAGCAGAGAAATGGGGAGTGATCCAGTTTTGCTGAGGCAAAGTGTTTATTCAGGAAGGTAGCTGAAGATAGTAGGAAAAAAGAATGCCAGAGTGGAGACTCCATACTGTACCTGATAGGATAACTGATGCCATACATAGTCCTGAGATAGTGAGGAGGCATTTTTCTACACCTCCAACTACTAATTGTCCAAGAATGATAAAAAGATAGGTTAGAAATCAGTTTATCATAAATTATATAGTGTGGATATTTCTAAGGCATTTGATCCCTCTATCATCCCTATTGCTCACTGATTTGGGCCACTTTATTATTGAATTAGCTCCTTTTCTGGGAGATGTGCCAGGCAGGTAAGAGGAAACACTAAATCTATCAGTTCCACTACTTATTAACGATTCTGCCATTCGAAACTATGAGATAAAATAAAATTTGGAGATTACATCTGAATTCTATTTCTCGCTGCTATTTCTGCCCATCAATAACACGGAATTATTCATAAGCTATAAATCTCTTCACGGATATGTTAGGGTTAGATAACTCTAATATTTACTTGTAAAGAAAAAGAACCTCATATTCCCATAAATGTCACACAGGAAATGTCTCCACAGGCAGATTTGTTCCAGAACAAAGCCCTCTGACAACACAAACATCCTTCGCAGATGAACGTGCACACAAACAGATGTATTTCTGTTCCCTACTAGTTTTAGATACCTGGTAATATTCTTATCATATTTTCTTATCTTTTCCTCACCTGTTATTGTTATATGTATTTCCACTTCCAAAGCCCCCTTCTCGCTCATCTCCTCCTCCTCCCTTCATGTTCCTCCATCAACTCAAACACACTCAAATTTATTTTCCTCCACTATACTTAGTGGAGAATAATATGAAAATTTTGTAAAAGTTTTTCACAAATTTAAAATGTGTGAAAGTTTATCATTATTACTATCAGTAACGGTCTCATACCTTTTGTTAAAATGGTTGGAGGGGAGGGAATAAATGGAGCAGAGAGGATAGTCTTTCTTTATTTGCATATGAAACTGGATAAAAGTTTCAGTGGGGTAGTTAGGTTTTATCTACAGGAGGCCACAGGGATTTTCAAAGAAGTTATGCTAAAATAGCTGGAAGGGGAAAGAGTGACTAGATGTTGATGACACAATCTTCCTGCTTTTATTCTGCTTCTTCTTTAGGTTTCAATCCTCACTTAATAGTAAATATTCCTGCTGAAAATCACTGCACTCCTAGTACAAGTAAACTCTCTATGCAAAACAATTGTTCTTATAGACATCACAAACTATTAGAGGTTTTATAAGTCAGATAAAAAAATATCCCACTGATTGGCATTGTACTTTCTAAGATAATTTATCTGACATCCAATTGACTGTGACTTCTAATTGTTCAAAGTAAGTTTATCTGTCCCCTTATCTCCATTGTTAAATATTTGCCAATATGCATGCAAACAGTTACTAATGCTGGAAATTTTTGACCTGTAGCAAATCTTTCAAATATATTATTATTTTTTTATTTTCCAATGCCTAATTTGCAAGCGCTCATTTGGTCTTACAACACTCTGACAAGTAGGCATTATTATCCAGAACTTACAGATAATAAAACAAAGTCATAGAGCTAGTCAATGAATTACTAGTTTATATAACTAGTAAGCAATAGAATGTAAGATTCAAATAAAGCTATCAATTTGTTTTAATATACCACCCTGACTTTCACAGATGAAAAGAAACCTCGTAATGGGACTAAGCAATTACCATTTTACTATAAAGACTCCAATGTGCTCATTATTATTTTATGTAAATAATAATTATAATATCCTGTGGAGCACTTTCTAATTCCTTAAAAACACTTTCATAAACCTATGTCCACCATTAAAGCATCTCAGGGAGAGATGCAGCACAGGCAATTAATCACATTTTCAGACAAGGAAACTGAGTTTAAGAGAAATGTAAGCTTGCCCAGGCTACATGGTCCTTAAGCAGTAGAAGCAGAACCTACCCTCACATCAAAGGAGGCTGGGATCTATGATTTTGCTGTGCACTCCAGAAGAGAAACTAGATTTGGTAAATAACGTACTTTCCCACAATTCTACTCTACCATATCGCTTTCTTTTGTAAACCAAAATTTGTATATGTTTCTTTAAGGATTTTAATTAATCCTTATCTAATGTAATCTTCCTGATAAGCTCATCAGGAAAATAGTACTAGGTTTTACTATTGTGATGCTGTTACATGGGCCCATAAAGAATAGAAACCATCTAACTCCACTTCAAAAATGGTAATTGCTGTGGTCCCTTCATAAATAGCCAAACTTGCCTGCTATATAAGATTTTAATTCATCATGAATACAGAAAAAAGCAGAACCTTGGGCTTGAGAGAATGGACTTAAAAGACAAAAAGTTCCAGATCCAAATCTCAACTGTGCCTCTTATTGGTGATAGCTAATGTCCAATAAGTGCCTAGCAAGAAGCAAGCCAGTGTTTAGCACTTTATATACATTCCACAGCAACACTTTGGGAGTAGATTTAATGGATGATTTTAGAGCATACTTCACCTGCTTAACAGGACCCAACAGAACACAGAACTGGGCTCAGACCTAAAGTCTGAGATTCCAGTTTTGTGTTTCTCAGGCACTTAATGAACCTCTCTGAACACTGGCTACTTCACTTATAAAACAGGACAAAAATACAATACCTACCTCACAGGTTTGCTGCGCACAGTAAGTGAGCATGTATGAAACACAACTCCAGGCACAAAATGGAGGGCTTCATTTGGTACAGTTATTATTAAGCATAGTAAGCAACTGCTTTCTCAATATGAGCTTCTATCAACCACAGTTTACTTTATTCACTTTCAAAAATATGTCTGAGAAGACTCTAATAAAAATATTCTTTATGACACATCTATTTGGGACACAGAGATCTCCAAAAATTTACCAAGGGGCAACTTTGCTAGTAGTTAATAAGGGTTCAAACAGCCTCTACAGGGGCAGGTCAAAACGCGAAATAAATATGGTCTTTAAAGCAGCTACAGAAGAAAAGAGGATGACAGATAATGGCAAATCCATAATGAAACAGTCAGCATTGGCTGATCTATCAATTGATAAGCTGGCAGACAAGAAAGATAAATATTCTCATTATGATTTCAGCATGCTCCACTTAGTTCTATATGAAATCTATGGTGCACATTTGCTCCATCATTTAGATACTTTTTGTCAGATTTGACATAGAGTATTTCCCAGATTTCGAAGTTTCGCTCTGCTGGGAACATTTTGTAGGCAGCAGTGTCGCAGTGCAGTTAGTGTCCCTGATTGAATGGCAAGGAGGTTAGGGAAGGAAGGAGCCATATATTTATTTCTTTGGCATGCTCAATATCCACTCCAGAGATGGACAGAGCCTCAAGGGCCAAGAACTAGTGACCGAATGACTTCACACTGACTCTATATTTGTAGTCATTTCCCCTCCTCAGCTGACTCCTTTGCTCCCAGAAAGAAAGAGAAAAAAATGGAACTAAATTGGGAGATGCCAAATCCTCATATTTTGGCTCAGCAAGTAAAATGCATGGATGCCTTTGAACAAAGTCAAGGAGAACAGAGTGGCATATTTATGGCACTGTTTCCACCCATCTGACTGGGGCAGAGGTCACCTTTTAGAATGTGAGATATAAAACTGAATTAATTGTGAGGACCGGATAACGACAAAACTTGAAAGTCAAATATAAAGCCAAGCACTGTGCTCTTTAATACATTAATTTTATTTCATCTTCACAATTTTCCTGTGAAGCAGATGTTCTTTTCCTCATTTTACAGATGAAAAAACTGATGCTCAGAGAAGTTAAATGACTTGCTCAAGATCGCATACTTTATAAGCAGCAAAGCACAAGTCATTTTCACTCTGAATCTAGTCTCCTTATGCAGAGGAAGGTTTCTGAATTTGTATGATCCATGGTACCAAATGAAGTCTAGAATACCATGTACTTCTGAGTTATAAAATGTATCAACAGTTTAAATCATATCACCATTTCCTTACCCCACATTTATTGCATGGTGAAGCTGTAGGTGAAGGGCAGTAACGTTCCTCAGGGAAGCACATCTGGGCCCTTTCACTCTGAGGTGCCCTTTGGGCATCTTTGCCCACCTCTTATACCAATGTTGCTCTTCCTACCTATACACCATGCAGTTAAAACCCCCAGGACCTTCTAATCTTCCTGGTCTTCTTATATCTTTCATAAGCATTTCACATAATAAATCATTTAACTCACTGGAATTTAAAGTTCTATCAATAGACCAAATATAACAGTGAACCAAGAATAACCAGCTCTGATAAAGCTGATGGCCAACTATGAGAATAATCAATGAACTGAAAAATAAAACAATAGAAAGACTTTGGTAAATTATTACTTCCTAGTAAAATCAGACCCATACTATCCATAAATGTCTGCCATAACTAAGGACCATAACAAAAGAGCTAGAAAATGGCTCAGCCTATAGAGCAGCAGCTTGCAATTCTTGAACTATTAGGATTAGACACTTCCCTTGAAGTAATGAGCTGCTAATTGATGTGCCCAGCTTCAGACATGGAAGAATCAATCTTCCAGGCCTCTGAGTATGTGCTATGTGCTACCTGGGGCCATTCAGCCAAAGGCATCCCTTAAACTTGAGGAAATAGCTTTAGTCTGAAACTGACACAACCACAATCTTTAGAAAGATAAAAGAAAATTATAAATCATGCATAGTTCTTTTCTAGGAAGCAAAAAAAAAGAGGTAAAAGACTTCCTTAGTTGATTGATATTATATATGATCTTGCCACATTTGGATAGAATTCGGTAAGTAGAAAGGTCTTAACTTTACTTGGAGGGAATGAACTAAACCAGTGGTTCTCAAAGGGCTGTCCTGGACCAGCAGCATCCACACAATCTGAGAACTTGTTGAAATGCAAATTCTCAAGCCCACTCCAGGTCTCCTTAAATAGAAACTCTGTGGGTGGAGCCTGGCAATTTGTGTTTTAACAAGACTTACAGGTGATTCTAATAACTATTGAATACGACAACCTCAATGCACCTTTTGAACATTAACTAAGGTAAAAATCAAAGCCAAAAGCACACACGGGAAATAGGAAAAGTAAATTTATTACCTAGGGCATGATAGTAAATGGTTAAGCCCTTCTATCAGTTTTGTATTCTTTGGCAATTTACATATCCTCATTTCTTTCTTCAGTTTCCTCATCTCTAAAATGGGAATAATAATATCATCTGGGTCACTAGAATATTGTGAGAATTAAACAAAAATAATGCTTGTATTTATAAAAAGTGCCTGACATAATTGTGAGCATTTAAAAATATTAGGTATTATTATTCAAAGTTCAAATTAGTATCAAAAACAAAACATAGAAACATCAAGAAAATGCCCACAGGGATAATCAAATTTAAGCAAACCAAATGTAAATGAGAAAATTAACAAATCAGGAGAAAACACAACTAAATATAAATCAGGTAGAATAGTTAACCAAATATAAATGAGAAACTTTAAAAACTGGCAGGTGGGTGGGGAGAAAAATTCCCAATTGTGAAGTAATAACAGGGAAGGTAGTTAATGAGATCTGATGACCATTCCATCATTCCAGCTTCCACTTTAAGGAGAAGAAAGTAACTCTTAGAGTAACTCTTTCTAGGGTAACTCAAGTTCTTTTAACCTAAGTAATCAAGACTGGGGAGCAGATGAGATAAAATATCTCACAGCAATACTCCCTTGGTTCAAAAATGGCAACCAAATCCATTCAAAAAGCATTTTTGACATAAGAAAAAATTTCAAAGCAAGTTCTATTGCCAATGAAAAACATAAAATAAGATCTAACTAGAATAAAAAGATAAATCTCTTTGCCTATTCACAATCAAGTTTCAGAGGAAAGTTTGTAACTCCAAACTCAACTGAAAGAAAAAAAAAGTGCCTAAGAAATTTTCGAAAAATAATTCAGAATTTGAAAGTCAAATTATAGCAGAGGTATGCTGAGTGATTTTGGAGAAGCAAGACACATAAAAACTCTTGGATCATTTCAGAAATCAATCTATAACAGGCTGAAGACTTGGAAAAGCAGAAAGAAGTCTTTTGCAAGGACTTACAACTCATTGACTTCATTCATCCAGAACTTGCCTTGATTGATCTGTCATCTTCCTCCCAGAGTGACGGAAATGGTTTTTACCTCATCCATTTTTCCCTGTGGTGCTCTAATCTTTATCACATTGTGAGCATGTCAGCTGGAGAGAGAGATCAACCTGTACAGTTCATGTCTAATTCAACCTTTGCAGACAAGTGAAGGAAGAAACATATATGTGTATGGGGATTGACCTTGGCAGTCAGGCAAAGAAAAAACAGTCATTTCTATTCCACCATTTCCCCCCTCCTGTGGTATTTTCCTAAGCTCTTTCACAGACACACCTTGTGAAAGCGTAGAAACATTTTATTCACTTGAAAAAAAAATAGTCTGTTTTATGGGGCAGAGATAAATGTACTGTACGGTTACTCTGAAGAGCCAGTGGTGCAGGAAGTAAGTTAATATCCCTAACCTACTATTTGGGTCACCTATGAACAAAGGAGTTTTCAAAGCTGAGCCATTGTGAGAGACGGAAGAGTTGAGCTCCACCTGCCACACTGCTCATTCACTTTGCTACCTAAGACAAGCTAATTCCTGCTTCTGTGCCTAGTTCTACAACTTTAAGGTTAGAAAAGTAAACTGTATCAATGGTTTCCAAATCTCGATACTTGTCAGAAGGTCTTTGACTATATTTCTGAGCACTATCCCAGATCGTTTTCATCAGAATTACAAGACATAGGGCCCAGGATATCTCTTTTCAAAAAATTAAACTCTGAAATGTTTTAAAATTACAGGATTAGGTGATCTCTAAGGACTATTTTTGTCGTGTATATTGTGTACCCAGTTTTGATTTGTCCTCCAAGTAAAGGATAGAGAAGATATGGCTTTTACCCCAACAAAACTTTAAGTGAAAATGGGAAGCAGTATTCCCAGTTGTTCCAGTTATCTATTGTATAACGAACCACCCCAAAACTTAATGGCTGAAAATGATAACATTGATTTTTCTCATGAATCTGCAATTTAAGCAGAGTTTTGGGGAGACAACTCATCTCTCCTCCACTCATTATATCTGGGGCGGGTCAAGTCTGGAGCCTGGAATTGTCTAAGGATTTGTTCACAAATGTCTAGTGGTTAGTACTGCATGTCTGCTGGGACCTCAGCTAAGTGCTGCTGGCTGGACTCTTACACATGGCCTTTCCATGTGGCTGCTTAGTTTCTTCACAGCAAGGTGTCTGGGCTCCAAATGTGTTCTCTAGAAAGAGAAAGCAGCTGGAGCAGAAAGCTTTAATATGTCTTACAACCTAATCATTAGGTCACACAGAAGCTGGTGCTTCCACTTCATCCAATTCACGAGGAAATCACAAAGTCCTACCCAGATTCGAGAGGATGGAAAATGGGCCACGCTTGTTGAAGTGAGAGTGGCAAGGTACTGGAAGAATGTGTGGGATCAGAAATATATTTGGAAAATACAATCTGCCATATCAATGAATAAAGTAGATGTATGAGGAAGAATAGTAGAGGATAGTACAAAATTGGGCTGGATAAGTACAGTATACAAGATTATAAAAGAACTTGAAAATCAGACAGAAGAGTTTGACATGCTTAAATCAGAAATTGAGTCACTGAAAGGTTTTGAGCAAAGATTTCTTGGAGCAAAAAAGAATTCCACCTCAGTAAGACACGTATATTGTGAATCAAGGTGAGCTTTGCAAAGCACTTTTGGGAAAGCATTCTGTAGGTCTAAAGAACTCAGTTCTATTCTCTGTGACTTCTCACCATTTCTACAACTGTGAATTATAAAAGGACAATGAGAGCACTTTGGCATATTTACTACAAGACAAACATTTTGAATGTATTTTCTTACTTAAATTTCACAAGAACAATCAGAGGTCAATATTATTATCCCCACTTTACATATGAGGAGACTGAAGCTCAGAAATGTTAAATAACTTACTTGAAGTCAAATAGAACCATAGATTAATCATAGAACCATGATTAAAATCCAAGTCTGTCTGACTACAAAGCAAGGCTTCTTCTCCCTACGTCATGCTACATGCCTTCATCATTTTGAAGATGAACATTATATAACATCATATGTTTTATGCAAAAATATAAATAATTTAGTAGTCCCTCAGTATATATTTAATGTCAGGTAATGGAAAATGTAAGCAACAGAAAGATTCAAATAAAATTCCCTGCTTTGGGCCTGGAATAAGAACTTTTGATAGAAATTGGAAAAGTGGGAGCTAAATCCCATAATACCACTATCTGTAATGTATCCTCTCCCTAGCCACACACAGAGATACCCTAAGTGACTCAGGAAAGCAATTCTTTGAAAAACCAGAAAACAAAACAAAACAAATATACAAACAAAAACTCAAAAAACTACACTCAAGTGGGGAGAATTTGTAGAGATTTTATGGTTCTTTATTCTTCTCTATCAAAAACAGTGTTCACATCTCATATTTCTTTTCCTTTGAAGCTACATTTATTGTTCTTATTCTGAAATTTAATCTGCAACCCTGACCCCAACTCATCCTTGTGAATAGGGCAAATTAGAAGGTTGACAATGTTTGTTTTTAGAAATTTTATAGCAACTTTTCGCCCCTGGCCATGTAAAATGTCCTTTATTGATTGAAAAAAAATTGTGATATACTCTTGCCAGTGGAATTTATATTACAGTAAGAGACTTGTGGGTATAAGGAATAAATCTAGTAGTAGGGTTGTAGGCCTAGTAAGAAGCTGGGGACTAGGATCTCTGTGGGATAGAGGGAAGTATTCAGCACATTCCCCAAATCCGTCATATATACACTAATTCACTGATTAATTTCAAGTCTGACCCAAACCACTTTTACATGGAATTCCTCAAAAAGGGAGCTGGCAAAGACAATGATAATAAGATATTCCATTGTAAGTTTTCTTTATAATTTACACAGGACATCTATGAGCATATCTCATTTAAGTTCACAAACAACATTGCAAGGTGTGATTAGCATTATCTTACAGATGAGAAAACTGCTTTAAAATCCTAAAGTAGCTTGGCAATGTCAGCATCCCAATCTAGCTCTTCTTCCTATAAGTCCACTACAAAAAGCCCCATGACCACTGCCCATTATGAGCACTGTCCCTCTGTGCTTCACAAGCAGCACAACTCACATCCTTCATTATGAGAATGCTTGTGGCTAAGGCTGACCCAAGCACCATGTTAGAGAATGCTATAGCTTTTCTTCAAGGAATGAAATAACAGATGTGCTGTGCCAGAAACTCTTACCCTCTGTAGCAGCCTAATGTAATATTGATATCTCTCCCAGACATTCTGGGGCCCTGAAAAAAAAAATCGTAGAGAGCTATGTTGTTGATTCTGCTCTGCAAAGGAGACCATGAAGGACTCCCCACCAAGAAGAAATATTGCCCATAGGAGCATGAGGATCAGAATCAGGAGTTACAAAGATTTCCGAACAGACAACTTGCCATGGGTTTCTACTAAGGCATCAGAGAAGCTTCTAGTTCCCATATTTGCAACATGAGGGTGTGGATGAGCATTACCATTTCAGAGGTAAGAGTCAAACATCTACTATGTGTGTCAATATTCTGGAACAGATAAATAAGGAGCTGAATATGCTATGAAGGAAGTCCAGCAGGGGACCAGAACAAGGGCAGAGAAAGATTCTCTACCACACAGAATATAATAAGCCTTACAAGAGATACAAAGAAACTCTTGGAAGCATATGGAATGGTGACCAGCTGAAACAGAAATGGGTTCTGCTTATTCCTCATGCCCAGGCCCTTGGGCTCCTAGCCAACTGCCTATGTTGGTTCCCTTTGCTGCCAAATGTGGGTGCACTGCCTGTCTCGGCACTTCATGGCCAATGTGATAAGGCTGATTTATGATAAGAAGAAAAACCGGACTTTCTCATTTGCATATTTTACCTTATGGAAAATTCCCTTAGATCTCATAACTCTCCTAGGGCTGGCATTTGGGTCATTTTCTTCTCCAGTTGGCTTAGTTCGACAACAGCAAAATGTCTGGGCATTTGGCCATAGAAGAGGGGCAAGCAATGCTTGACTGAGATAAAGTGTATTCGACTTGGCAGGTGTGCCCAAACTCCCTGAAGGCAGTGGGAGGTATGCTTTCTCTAATTATTCACAACATACTGTTGGGGTAGAGTGGGGCATTGACCCAAGGATAAGGAGAGAGTCCTCTTTCACGGCAGCACTGGCCCACCTTGGAAAAGGCAGGCCTAGGTTTAGAACACCATCCTCCAAACCTGGAAACTTGGACACCAGAAAATATGACCAAACCATCAAGAAGGTGAAAACAGTATAACTAGAAATCTGGCCTGGACATCAGCAAACACCTTGGATCCAGAGCTTACTGCCACCTCTGTGACTTTGGAGAAGTCAACTGGCCTCTCTATTTCAACATGACACAAATGCCTTCCTGCAGAGCTGCTTGCTAAGAACTTGGAAGACTAAGAAACTGGACCTTTACAGTGAGAAAATTTTGGATGAAATATTCTATATCATCTTTATAGTAAAATGTATATATACCCATTTTTATATATATTTATGACTAGGAGGCATTTTTAAAAGAAGAGACACATTTTCAGAGTTTCTAAATGAAATCTATAGCTTCACAAAAGCACAAGAACTTTTTATGTGTAAAGTCAAAGACAAATATCAACCCAATGAAGTGAGCTCACTGAGGACAAAGACAATGTCTATCCCATTCATTTCTGTATCTTCTGTGCCTGGCATGTAAGTATGCTGATTAATATTAGTGTAAATAAATGAATGACGGAGAGGACCAAATTAGAACTATATGCATATGTCTAGTCCCATGCTTAAAATAAAGTAGGCCCTTAATAAGTGTTTTTCTTTTCCCTTTTTTGTCCTTTCTTCCTTTTCTTCTAAGGTTGCCAAAAATAAAAACCTTCTTATAGGTAGGCATCAAACATTAAATATCTTTCAATAATATTGAGTTCTTGATTATATTTTTATAATGTTTTCTTCATCTGGCTCACCAATCTTTATTTTATGATTAATCCGTTTGTGTTCCATCCTCAGGGAGAGAGAGGTGGACAAATGAGAACAAATGGCAGGATGGGCCATTTGGCTTCCCTACCATTGGGAAGCCAAACCAAATATATGACTAGGTCAACCACTGCTCTGGACCTTCACAGTCGGAAGAGACAGTTTATAAGTTCACTTCCACATACAAGTGTCCATGATTCCATTACACAATCAATTACCCTGAGAAAAATTTAAGCAGGGCACCCTTGAGCCAAGTGATGAAAAGTTAGCTAACAAATCAGCTTAACTAAGTGTCAGTACACTAAATGAAACATTTTATTCTTAAAACATGCTCTGTTACAATTTCTAAACTCTCACTAATATGTATCGAAAAAGAAATGATAATGAATCTTCTAATATCTTAAGGGCAAAAAAAGGATTTCAAAGCCATTATCTTAGGAGAAGAAAATTGACAGGGGATTTATTTTTTATATTTTAGGCCACATTTTCTATTTTATTTCATAAAAAGGCTTTTACAGGGGCAGTTGTGATATGTAAAATCTTTAACCTACATATATCAAAGCTTCTTCCTTCCTTATAGATTAGGTGTGTTCTCTGAGCTCTCATTCATTTGTCTAGACCATTAGGTTTCAAAGAGTTTTAGCCTAAACCACATTCAGTGGAGTCCAGGTATAATCTCAACAGAAGTCCTCAAATAGATAAATGAAAATCAGACAGGAAGACTCAATTGGAATACCTTGGTTCCTACAGCTCTAGTTGCATTAACTCTACTCATTTCCTGCTTCTGCATCCCACACTGGGAAACATCCTAAGTGGTTAAGATCTAAAATACCAACACAGTAAGTGCAACTATAATCAACCGTGTTTATTAATTTCTTCAAGACCATATCACAGTCCAATAAACATGGAGTTGTTCAATGTGGTTGTTCTAAATGCAGTTAATAGCAGAATGTAATCTGAAGCTGCCTCGGCTCACTTACAGAACCCTTGCTCTGTTAATTGTGATTTCACACCCCACTAAACAGCACAGCCTGGAGCTAACATTTGTGAGAGGAACACTTAGCATTTGTAGTTAGGTCCTCTCTACTGTTGTTTTTCCTGACGCCCTGTGGTTAACTTTTCCTTTTTTTCATAAGCTCAGTAGATTGAAGTAGTTGCCTTTCTCAGGGAAATGCTCTTTCTTTTTTGCTTCACCTGGCAGGAAACAGCCTGTGAATACACCTATTATCTTGCTTTTTGCTTTTGTTTTAACCTTTCACTTTTTCACCATTGTTCTCAGAGCAACAGCATGTGGCCAGCACACATTTTATGTTTCCTACAGCTGGTTGCCATCAGTCCCTGTGATTAAACAATAGAATACCTTTTTCTGCTTGGGCTCACCCACGCCAGTATCTCTGACTCTTTCTTTACCTAATTGTCCCCTTGGGAAAAGACAGTATCGGCTAATGGAAGGAAAATGTCAGCAGGAATTCCAAATCACTTGGGGGAAAGTAATAGATCTCTATCTAGAAGAAGAACATATATTTGAAGAACCAAGCATAGTGTGTTATTTTGTGTTACATCCACAGGTGTTCCCAAATATGCACCACATGCAGACTAGATTTCATCCGAGCCAGAAGCCCTTAAATAAATTTTAAAGTGAGATCCTAATATAGGGAGCACCTTACCCCATCCGAATCCGACTCTTCATATGAACATTGAGAGCATCAAGGGGCAGACTGGATAATCTCTAAGACTTTCCTACTAACACATTTTATAATCTATGAATATTCAGATTGTAAAAACAAGAACATACATTTTATTGTGATGCAGAAGATAGTGGCTGTTTGGAGAAAGGAGCAATAGAACGGATGTATTAAGAGGTACACCATGAAGATTTTCATAAAACTAAGCTCCTGTTGTTAAACCGGCTCCAAAAAGAACCTTTATCTTCTCCTTTGGCTCCTCCAGTTCGAAGATAGTGTCACCGTTCTTGCCATCTCATTTGTCAAGCCTCCACAGCTCTAATAACATATTCCAGAAGAGTGTTAGAGGGCAAATATTTAAGAATTTGTTTCAATCAACACTTGTACATCATTAAACACAATCAAGATGCTAACATTTCAGCAGGAGATTTCATGTAAAGTTCATGCAATATCAGTAATATTTAAGGAAATCGATATGCTCATTCTTTGTGCAGTTTTAACTAAAATAAAAGGTAATATTCGTCAGCAAAAAAAATAATAATCAGAGCTCATTTTCTAATTCTTATAACCACTGCCAGTTTTCTACTTAATAAATAAATGATTTTTAAACCAAATCTGCTTTCCCTTGAGTATTCAGTTTTCCTCTGGATGTCATGTGAAATACCATCCTTTGGGTAACATCTGTGTGTCCCACCACAGATCCTATAAAATGGCAGCTCTCCTATTGTGAAATAGGTCACTAGTAGGCTGTGGAGGGGATGCTTGGATAGTTCCACATCCACACCACTGGGGTATTTTGGCCTACGATTTCACAGTAATTGCAGTTCAGGGCTTTTGAAATTCTCCAAGGTTATTACTGCATATGTATGCTAAACAGCAAGGTGTAAATGTCTTGTAAGTGTCAGATGAAGAACATCTGGACAGTGGATGGAGTTGGCTCCAAAGATGGTCCTGATGAGACAGCTAATGTATGCCAACTGTGGAAACAAATTCATGTTCAAAGGTCCTCTCCCTCGTTAGGATCATTTCCAAGTGTCATGACCTCGAGGAAAGGGTCTCCTGATATTAAATTGGAACATGTGTAGACAAGATAAAATATTTTTGAGGCAACAATACTGTAGGAATTAACACAAATGTGTGCGAGGAAAGCAAAGCACCAGAAAGACAAGACACTGAAGGTGACTTACATGTCATGCTTTACTTATCTGCCTTTTGGAGTCCTCCGAGATGTTCAAACACAATTCCCAAAGGCAGGGAATAATAAAAGAAAGACCAGAGAATTGGGAATCAGATAGATCTATTCAGTACATGAAGAGTCCTGAGCAAGTAGTACTTTTGCTCCTAAGCCCGTTTTACTCATCTATGTACAACAGAAATCTTAAGAGGAGTAAATGAGAACACGTAAACCATTTTGCATGTGAATTCAAAAATGTTCATTATTTTCTTCATTCAGGAATGAAGGATCTAGTGAAAAAGAAAACTAGGATTTACTGCAAAGTTTAAAACAATGGAGAAAACATTTATTTAGTAAACAAATATTTGTTGCATTCCTGCTATGTGTTGCCTGGCACCCCATTCTCCCTCACAAGGAAAGAGCATACTAACCTACACAGATCTGCTGGTACTCACAAGTTTAGTTATGATAACCAGTTTGAGCAAAGCTTGTTGGGTATGTGTACCACAGTTTACTTTATGGCCAATGGCATACTTTTGCAGTACAGACTATGGCCAAACATGCAACAGAAGTGTTCTCCATTAAATACAACTTGGACAGATCAAATGTTGTACTCCCACGAGCTAACTCATGAATTAACTTGTTCAAACTTAGAAAAATATACTGAGTTAAGAATGAAAAGAGAAAGCATAAAATATTATCTTTGTGTTTCCTAGGAGCTAAAGAAAATGGGCTGTAAAGGAGAAGAGAAAAGAAGTGAATGGGTAAAGTGATTGAAACTGGTGATGCTAAGACTAAATTTAGAGTGACAGATCTTTGAATCTGTTCAAGCGACCACAGGTAAAGAAGTTTAGAGTAGTATCTTGAATAGACTCAAGTGAAAGGAAGAAAGGTGTGTGAAGTCCAAATAGAAGAAGGCTGAAGCAGTCAGAAGCAAAGATCAATAGAAGATTGATGTTATCTAACGGTAGCAACAGAGAGAAGAAAGACAAATTTGGAGCTATTGTAATTACAACAACAACCAGGATTTGATAAAAGCTTGAGCTTAGAGAAAAATTGTGTACATAAGATTGCGATAGGAAAGATAATTCAAATCCACTTTGCAAAAAATGATTTGTGAACTTTTTAAATATGAGAGTCCATTGTAACCAGAAATATGGAGCATGAGGGAGATAACATTTTGATCTTGGGCCATCAGTTATCCTCCGTGGGCATCAGTTTCCCAGTTATCCAAAATGGACCAGGCATCCCAAAGGGCAGCGGGAAAAAACATATCTGAAAAGAGCAGTGGTATCTGCAGTCCATGGAACTCTGTCATAATGATTTGCTCGCCCTATCTTGAAATAGTGATTTATCCCAACCTGTGTGGTAAAAACAAACAATTATCACAATAAGGGAGGAGTCTTTTGGTCTTTGTCAGGTTTTTCACATTGGAGTGCTCTGCCAAAATAAATTTTGGTTACACTTTATATTTAGCTTTTAATAGTAACATAGTCTCAAGAAACCCTTTTTTCACTGTATTTAGCAGGATTACTGTCCCACTCATCCTTGTATCCTTAGAACATAAGGTTGGGGGCCTGGCACATCATAGATACAATGTGGTTTCTTAAAAATTATTGTACAGAATTTCTTGAACAATTGAATGTCATAAAGCCAAAGATTAATTCCATTCACTTTCAGAACTCAAACCGTGAAAGTAGCAGTTGCCTCACTTGAGAATGGGCCTGAAGTTCGGCCCCTCTGACTAGAGATCACTTTGCACCTTTCTATGCCCAGCCTGAGCTGTTAGGTCGCAGGTACTGACTGTCAGACTGCATGCATGTTGTCGTTTACACTCAGATTCCTGGTTTCTGCTTAGATACAGGAAGGAAAACAAAGTGGCTAGCTTCCTATTATAATGAGGAGGAGGCTCTGCCTGGCTCCTCACTCATTCACAATGATGTAAGGCGCCTCATTTTACACCAGGGCCGCTCACCAGGTGTTAAGGGATTCTTTCAACAGGGTTAATGACTTCAACAAGCCCACAGTTGCAAGTTTATGTCAATACCCCCATGGCCAATTTGTCATATAAAACCATTTAAAAAAATACACAGCTGCACTAGTCATTCTTTTTCATTTTAGCCTGGTTTTTTTCATTTTAAAATTTCACTGAAGTGTAATATGCATACATCATAATTGTATAATTTGATGAATTTTCACAAACTAAAATTTCCTCCCATGAAATAAGAATCCAGATTAATTAGGAGAACGTTATCAGTACTCAAGAAGCACTCCCGTGCTTCCTTCCAGTCACTCACTTCCCACATCCCCAAGAATGAAATCTATACTGACTTCCAACACCATAGATTACTGTTGCTTGGTTTTGGGTTTTATATAAGCAGTTTCATAGAGGAGGCACTCTTTTGTCTCTCACAGGCCTCCCTTTATTGCCTGGGGAAATGGGCCTTTAACTCTGGAGTGCCATAATTTCATACTGATAACTTGGGTGCAATACAAAGAAAAGAAAGCACACCTTGAGGCTGTGTTATATGAGAGCTTTGTGTTATTCTTGGTCTTTTTAAAAACACAAATAAAATCAGAACCAGTTCAAAGTTTCAAGCTATACAAGAGGCATGTTAGTCTTGCCAGTTGACAATCTATATTGTCAATATAGCTTCAATGTTGTAGCTATTCCAGAAGCTATATGTTAGGAGCTTCCCACATTTGGATGTGTACTAAGACAAGGGAATCAATTCTCCTGGAAACACATGCAGGGATTGGATAAGAAGGCAGAAGACAGCCCAAACTTGTTGGCACAGGCACAGTAGTTGCCATAAAATTTAAACACAAATAATTATTACAGCCACAAGGGCCCAAAACCTCTGTAGCGGAGGCCCCTAATGAAATGGGATAATAAAAATTAAGACAATTTGGCTGGAAGTATCTTAGAAAATATGCTGCTCTTAGCAGAGGAGTCATTTAATGTCCTAGTCCAGACTGACTCAGAATAAGAGGTGCCCAGCCCCCTCCCAATAAAACCCAGTATGACAGGAAAAGATCAAGGGAGCAGGAATATAAATATGTTTTTCTAAAGAAACATAATAAATCAATTTGCTGTGAGCACCTTGTTTCTTTTCCTTGAGTGATCACTTTCCATTTTCTCTTGGTATTTTATGAAATTTAGCACCCATAAACACCAGAATTTACTGGACATCTAAGACATAAGGTCTCACCTTTCATCATTCAGACAGCAAGCAATTCCCCAAGATCACAAGACTCTTAAAAATCAGCCAGGAGAAAGGCAGGATGCTGGAGGATTAGCATCAGGTGGTTCTGTTCACTAAATGAGGAAACAAACACTAGGTAGTTAAAGTTTTCCAATCTTGGAACAACAGTGGCTTTAGACTATAGGTGGTTATATGGAGAGTCCAGAATACCCCCCAATTTCACTGGAGCCATTGGCAAATTCTACTCACTATCAAGAATTCAAATAGTGGCTAACACTTATTAAGCTAAAGTTACATATTAATTATTTCATTTAATACTAAAACCAACCCCATGAGATTATCTCCATTTTATACACATGCAAAATGAGGCACAGATAGGTAACCATATGCCAAGGTCATGAAGTAGATTTAAACATTTTTTTGACCAGAGAGCCTACATTGTAAACAGTGACTTTCAAACTTTCAAAAAAATTTTGCCATGATTCAGTAAGAAATTATTTTACATTGTCACTCAAAATATACACTCATACATGCATAAATACATCCTACCAAAAAGTTTTAGAAAATAATATTAATCTTTACTACATGCCTTAGATCAGTGTTTTGATATTTTCTACTGTATTTTAAACTCTCCTATTTCCTTTTAAGTTACTCATTACAATTCACTAATGTATTTCATGACACACAAATAGTTTATGCTCTGCAATTAGAAAAACACTGATTTCTTTCCAGTCAAGATGGAGAAGTAGGTAAGTGCTGTGCTTGCATCCTCTCACAACCACATCAAAATTACAACTAAATTACAGAACAACCATCACTGAGAATTGCTTAAAGTCTAGCTGAACAGAAGTCCTATAACTAAGGATATACAGAAGGAACCATGTCAAGACTGGTAGGATGGGCTGAGATGCTGAAAAGGTTGGTCCCACACCCACATGTGGCAGTTAAAAATTGGGAAGAATATGTTGGCTGCAGGGGTGCCTGCCTGAGGAGCAAGGGGTCCCAGTCTCACTCCAGATTCCCCAGCCCAAGATTCTAGTGACAGGAAGAGAAGTCCTCACAACTCTGGCTATGAAAACCAGAAGGGATTGTGCCTGAGAGAGACAAAGTTCTGCTGGAGTCCCAAAAGCTCCTCCTAAAAGTCCCGCACAAGAATTTAATTTCCTGATAGACTCACTCGCTCTGAGCTTCAGTGCTGGGGCGGCAGCTTGAGAGGCACCAGGGACATACGGGGAGGAACTGAATTGTCTGGCTTCAGGGTGAGGGCTGCAGGGGCAGCTTTCTCTCAGACAGAAGCACTGGCAGAGGTCATTGTTCCATTGTGGCCACATGCAGATGCAGGTGGCCACCATTTCTGAGTCTCCATTAACCTGGCTAAGACCATTCACCCTACTCTGGTGATTCCCTGAGACCCTGCCCAACCCAAAACATTTCCAGTGGCTTTTCCATACAAACAGCCTGTCTTGACTCATGCTACAGACTTTCCTAAAATCTCTCAAAGGTTCACAAACCCCAAACAAGTAGCATTTGGCCTTGGCATGCTCCACACCTCTTTCTGAGCTGCCCCAAGCCCAACATTGTGGCAGCCAGCCTCAAATAGAACCTTGGCCTCTCCCAGGTACCTCCAAGCCAGCACGCGTGGCAGCCATCTGCAGATTGCTTTGTGGCTCATGCCAGGTAACCTCAGGCAGGGCACAGGCTGCAGCTGAACTTGGCTTGGGGCAAGGTCCCTCCCCAGGGCAGCATACTCAGTGACCAGTCTTCCAACCTAGCCAGAGCACCACTCAGATGCCTCCACAGACAGCATACCAAAAGGGCAGACTGGGAAGGCACGAAACCCCTGCTAAAGTATATCCTGCTTTGTAGGGTCAGCCCTTGCACAGCAGCAACTCCACTGTAGTCATGGCCAGTCTTCACAACCAATCACCCTGAGGGTCAGTCCCTGCCATTGCTGTGCAAAGAGCCAAGACTCAACTACAACAGGAAGGCACACACAAACCCCCCAAGGAACACACCTGGAGCACCTGGCTGAGGTGACCAGGGAGACTGCACCACTGAGTCCCACAGGAACCTACTACATAAGGCAACTCTACTAAGACTGAGAGACATAGCAGACCTACCTAATACATAGAAACAAATACAAGGAGGCAGCCAAAATGAGGAGACAAAGAAACATGTCTCAAATGAAAGAACAGAACAAAACTCCATAAAAAGAACCATAAAATGGAGACAAGCAGTCTACCAGATGCAGAGTTCAAAGTGCTGGTTCTAAGGATGTTCAATGATCTCAGTGAGAACTTCAACAAAGAGATACGAAACATAAAAATAGAGATAGAAGACATAAGAAAGAGACAGTCAGAAATAAAGAATATAATAACTGAAATGAAGAATACATTAGAGGGAATCAATAGTAGATTAGATGAAGCAGAGGATGGAATCAGCGATTTAGAAGATAAGGTAACAGAAAACACTCAATCAGAACAGTAATGAGAAAAAAGAATTCCCCCCCAAAAGATGATGATAGTTTAAGGGCTTCTGGGACAATATCAAGCATTTGCATCATTGGGGTACCATAAGGAGAAGAGAGAGAACAATGTATTGAAAATCTATTTGAAGAAACAATGATGAAAAACTTCCCTAGCTACCGAAGGAAAGAGACATGCAAGCCCGGAAAGTACAGAGTATCCCAAACAAGATAACCTGAAGATCCACACCAAGACACATCTCAATTAAAATGTCAAAGCTTAAAGACAAAGAGAGAATCTTAAAAGCAGCAAGAGAAAAGCAGTCAGTTACCTACAAGGGAGCTCCCATAAGCCTGTCAGCTTATTTCTCAACAGAAACTTTTCAGGCAAGAAGGGATTGGCATAAAATATTCAAAGTGATAAAAATCAAGGAACTACAACCAAGATTACTCTATCATTTAGAACCAAAGGACAGATAAAGAGCTTCCCAGACAAGAAAAAGCTAAAGGAGTTCATCACTACCAAACCAGTATTGTAAGAAATGTTAGAGGGTCTTCTTTAAGAAGAAGAAGAAAGAGAGAGAGAGAGAACAAAAATATAAATAATAAAATGACAATAACTACATATCTTTCAACAATTACTTTCAATGTAAAAAGATTAAATGTTCTAATCAACTCATGGGATGGCTGAATGGATAAGAAAACAAGACTCACATATGCTGCCTACAAGAGACTCACTCAAATCAAAAGACACACACAGACTGAAAGTAAAGAAATAGAAAAATATTTCATGAAAATAAAAATGAAAAAGAAAAGCTGGGGCAGTAATACTTATACTAGACAAAATAAACTTTAAAACAAAGGCTATAACAAGAGACAAAAAAGGACTCAGTAATCCCACTTCTGTATATTTATCCAAAGAAACCTTTCAAAGGGACATATGCATCTACATGTTCATTGCTGTATTATTTACAACAGCCAAGAAACCTGGGTGTTCATTCATGGATGAATGGATAAGGAAGAGGTGGCATATATATAAAAGGAATATTACTGAGCCATAGCAATGAATGAAATCTTGCCATAAGCAACAACATGAATGGACCTACAGGCTATTGTGCTCAGTGGAGTAGGTCAGACAGAGAAAGACAAATGCCATATGATTTCATTTACATGTGGAATCTAAATAACAAAATAAACAAAGAAAACAGAAACAGACTCATAGATACAGATAACATTTTGATGGTTACCAGGTAGCAAGGGATTTGGAAGAATAAGTGAAAAGGGGGGAAAGATTAAGTATAAATTGGTAGTTGCAAAATTGTTGTAGAGATGTAAAGCATAGCATGGGAAATATAGTCAATGTTATTATAATAAGTATGTATAGTGTCGGATGGATACTAGATTTATCGGGGTGATCACTTCATAAGTCACATGGGTGGCTGATTACAGTGTTGTACACCTGAAACTAATTAAATATTGTATGTCAACTATAATGGAAAAATTAAAAAATTATTTAAAATAAGGAAAGAAAAACACTGATCTAAAGCATTATGCTATTTTGCTTTCCCAGGCTCTTTCAATTTGATTCTCTAGGAATAGATTTTAAGACAACATTGTTAAATTTACCACCAGTGGTGTGCTGGTCAATGTTTAACAACTAGACATATAGGACTTCTGAGGGGACTGGTTATTAATGTTCGCTGATTTCTCCAATATAAATATTCCCATTGTGGCAAATTTGAAGCTATCAATGTGACATTACTAAATGTACTTAGAAAGAAATATATATATATGGCTCTTCAGAGCTCATACCAGCCAACTGAAGTATACAAATAATTTTCCCAAAAATTTTCAACAAAACAGAACTGAAAAGAAAAATGTTTTAAAGTCATGTCATTGACTACAAGAGCTAGAAATAACTTATCAGTGGCATTTAATTGCCTATTTGATGGCAATTATTCTAAGCCCAGTCTCACAGTGTCTGATATATACAAGTTGTTTCTATTTGAGTATGGAGTTCATAAGTGCCATAACTTGAAGAATATCAGTTAGGCCCTGATACTTCCTTTTCTGTACACTGAGGTATCTAAAATTTTATGATTAAAAATATTTCTTTTCTCGTAAGCCAATATTTTGGCCTATTTAAAAATTTGTCCATCCATAAATGGGTAACAAATTAACTTGCATTAATGTGCTAAAAACAGATGGTTTAATAAAACAAATCGTTTCATTTGTAATAAGTAAGAGAATTGAGAAAATGAGAATTCTGATAAGAGTATGAGGGAAGAAATGACTTTGGAATAGTTGCATTTCTAGGAAAAACCATCATAAATAGGGTAACACAGTGGGAGCCACCATGAGCCCTGGGGCCATCTGAGATTCAGGACAATGCCAGACATCTGGAGAAGGGCATGTTTGGGTAGGAGGAAAGTTACAGAATGAAATAAACAATCTATGTAGAATATTACTCATAGTCTCTAGCACAGAGCAGGTGCTCAATGAATGCTAGAATCTTTAGGGAAAGCAAATGGGAAAAAGAGCAGGATTTCTTTTCAGAAATCATTAGTGACAAGTGACATAAAACAGATTTTAAACTGACAGGGAAAAAGAAGAGTTTATTATCTCAAATAACTGGGAAATTTTAGCTTAATTAAATATCATATATAATATTGTCAGGTTTCACTATTTCTCTGTCTCTTTGCTCTGCATCTCAGACAGGCTCTTGCCTCATGGGGATAAGATGGCTGCCAATAGTTTCAGGCTTATACCCATCTTTCTAAGTCACTCTAACAGAAATAGGATGCTTTTCTCCTAGTGGTTGCAAAAAATGTTCTCAAATTAGCCCTGGTTGGCAATGATTTGGTCACAGGCTCATCCCAGAGAACCAACTGCTGTGGTCAGGGACACATCACATTCTGGTTAGTCATGTGTGTCATGAGGCATTTACCTCTCAAACCAGGAATGGATTCACTTCACCTTGTAAACATATGTGTTGGTTCCCAATTGAAACCTGTGATATGGTTTTCAGAAAACAAATGGATGTTAATCAAACTACAAGAGAAAATTCAGGCTACCCCTTATGCTCATCATTTCCATACAGCTCCCTGCCCCACAAATTGTAACCACTTAGAATCCAAGAACTCTAATCTCTGCCTATTGAAGTCAAGTAGACTGCCATTGCCTCCTGGCAGAAAAGTACCTCCATAAAGAATGTTGGGGAATTCATAGGGTAACCATGGGGCTTCCTTCATGGGATTCTTTCTCTAAAGAGTCATAGTTTGCCTTTTATGTTTTGTCCAGTTTTATAGCTATTTTAAGGAGTAAGGCAAGTCCAGTACCAGTTATTATAACTTGGCCAGAAACAGAAGCCAGCTATAGATATTCTAAAGACTTCATTTGGCACTAGGTAAAGATGGTGCTGTTTCAAACATTTTATCATTTATATACTGAGGGAAACTAGAGAGATGGGGGTGATATTTTTATAGAAACACGTATGATATGTGTTGCTTTTTGTAAGATTGATTGGGCAATAATGATAAAAGTCTTCTTAAATCCTAATTCTATATTTACTTCTCACTCTACCTTGAACAATTTGCATCTCTCTCTCTCTCTCTCTCTCTCTCTCTTTCTCTCTCTCTCTCTCTCTCTCTCTCTCTCTCTCTCCCTCTCTCTCTTTCCCTTCCTCCCTCCCTCCCTGCCTCCCTCCCTCCAGTAATATATAATGTAATTCTTTCTCACCAGGAAGCAGTAAGAGTTAGTTCATTGTGCAAAACAATGACATTATTCAAGAGAAAGGACTATGTACACACAGGACATTATTAATAATAGCCACTTAATGGATCGTATTGCCAACAGGTAAAAATGTTCTCCTGTGAACAGTATCCCTCCCTTTCTTCTCCATTACCACTGTGTTCAGAGCTAAAGGGAAAGCTTTTGACAAACCCAGTTTCCTCACTCTCTGTTCATGCTGACAAACCTGTAAGTTCTATTAGAGTTGGCAGCTTCTAAGAGGAAAAGGACAAAGGTAAACCACAGGGAGTTTGGGAAGGCTCCAGTTCCAAGGCTTTGTAATGAGGGTAGGAAATGAGGATGAAATAAACAGCTGAGATGGCAACACATACACACAAACACACACACAGAAAGAGAGAGAGAGAAAGAGAAATACTGGCACTTTGTCGTTTAGAAAAATAAAAATTTACTTTAAAGAGTAGTGAATAAATCTTTCATTTATTCTATAGTAAATGATCCAACCAAGTTAATATTATTGATTAAAAGCAAATTACTAGCAATCATCCTAAGGTTCAAAGTTTAATGGAATTATAAATCTGTTTGCCTACCTCATAAAAACCTTTTCCTCTAAATTCAGAAGATAGAGGAAATAGGAGATATGACTTTGTGAGGTGGGGAGAGGGGGCGGGGGGAGGGGAGGTGTCCAAAGCCAACCAGTGAAGTGAGCATTTCTCCTTTTGGCATCATCAACACCCCTTTCTGGCTCCATCATTGAAATAAGCAGTGCCCCCCTCCTCAATGTAGTCACTGATGAATCTTGGGCTTCTTTTAACTTCTCTATGAGTAAAACTGTCTCATCAGGAAGGATCTGATCAATTCATTCCCACTACTTGAACTAATTTTTTGGTTATTTGAAATTTTATATACATTGAGGAATTTCAAACTTCCTCAAACTAGAGAAATTTGAGAGAAAGCAGAACTCTCCTTCCTAACTTGAAATAATACAGAGGCCTGGCTGCCACATTTCTGCCTTGTCATTCATACTTTCAAGGAACTTAACCTGTTATTTGGTATGCAGCTTTCCATTCCTTCTAATCTCTCTCAGATGAATAGTGTATGTTTTCATCTTTCTAATTTCTTCAAGCGCTCTCAACTTTTCCAATTTTACTTTATATTTTTTTTCCTTAAAAATCAGCAATTTATAGTCAAAGGAAAGATCAGAGCTATTTGAGCTGAATTTCTTTATTGCTATTCTCTGAGTGGAATTTCTAATTCTTATGACCGATCTCTGAAGAACTTACATGCAGCTTGGAATTTATAATTTAACTAACATTTGACAACTGTATGTGAGCCACTGTGGAAAATACAACAACATGTAAGGAATTGTTTATATATACAGTAACTTATACTTTAATGGGGAAGAATGAACCATTTTTATTATTATTAAGTTTCAATTATAAAAAAACTATGCAAATAAGTATAAAGCAAAATATGATTACCATGATAAATATAAAACAAACTACATAGGAATGCAGCAAATGAAGAGACCCTCTTACAAGTAGAGTGATGCAGAAGGCTACTAAGGAGTAGAAATTTTAAGCTAAATCTGATCAAAATGATTAAGTTTGAAATAGTCGGCCACTGATAATTTCTTAAAGGCTTCTGGATAAAAAAGACCTTTGTTCCCTAGCAAGAGTAAAGGAATTAGAATTGTGTAATGATACGTCCTGCTATTAAAAATGCCAGCATCATTACAGTCTCTGTTTATCCAATTTAAAATAGCAGTTTAAGAATAAGAGCCATGTCTTTTGTTGCCTATAATCTTGCAGCTGAAAAATTTATAATCAAATTGCATATGTTAGCACTAACCCTAACTTTTCTTCAGATCAGCTGAGTATGTAGGCTTTGAACACTCAGAAGCCCTTTAGCAACTTAAGAGTTTATTTATAAGGAAAGAGTGAGCATGGTTTCTGGCATTATATTTCCCCTGGATAAACTACTTATTCACTGAATCAGAGTGGATTTTATTTCTGATGCCAAGTCCCTGAGAAAAATCAAGAGAGGAAGAAAAATACATATTAGCCTATGTAGAATGCTTTCTGCCCATATATTCCAGGGGTTATATTCAAGGCAAACCTCTGAGAGTCCATTAATGCATGGATTAATAAAACATTGGTGAGCAGGTAGCCTACAGAGAAGGCTACACATGATTGTTTACAGTTGACACATCACTCATCATCCGTGAATGGAGACCTTTGACTGCAATTCTCTAGCTGCGTACGAATATGGCTGCAGTAGGGAGTCTGTTTATCTGGGGAATGTGTTGCTAGTTGATTTATAATGAAAAGAAATCTGAAAAGAAGTATTTGGTACACTTTCTCACGATCTGATAAGCTGTTACACAGATAAACAGTTGCATTGAATTAAGCATGTTTGTCTATTTTTCAATGTCAAATTTTAAATTCCCATTCTTTCGGTTTCTTAGGATTTCATTTTAAGTAATGCTAAATGTTTTTAAATTATGTGTGGCCCTACCATCTTAATCATTACAATTTCTGCTTTAAGAAAAAGGTAAATGAGAAAATATTAAAACAGTACATAAACATTACTTTAATTGATTCTTAATTTGTAATTTTCTAAAACTATATTAAATGTTACTTAAAGATGCCCTGTCAGGACTTACAGGAAAAATATTTTACATGACATTGCTGTCAGTCAACGTATTTTTGGGATCTGTATGTCTAATTTCTAAGTATATATAATATACATAATATATAATGGATTGCTTTTTGAGTCAAGCACTTCATAACAATTGCCATGTTAAAGGAGACCCATGATATTCTTATTTTTAGGATGATCACAAATGTTAAAGATAGTTGGTAGAAACAGAAATGAGTGCTTTTCTATCACTCTCTACATCAAAATGTCTAAGCATTTAGAATTAGGGATAATATTAATTTGTTTATAATTGAGTATCCAGCTCATGGTCTAGCACACACATAGTATTCAATAAATATTTGATGAGTGAATGTATCTCCAAAGCTTTGAAATGGGATAATATCCACATACCTAATTGAGTATTCTCTTGACTAAAAACTTAAGAAATAAATATAAGTTAACTTGGAGATGTATCTCTACTGGCTTTATAGGGACCCATCCAACTAACAAATATAAGGGCAGTATATTTTCCTCCTACATATATACAAGGTAATTCCTGTAGTTCTACCTGTTGGCAGTTCTTTCATCAAAGAGCATAGTAAAGCAAGAGCACTTGAGACGATTAGGTATGTAATAAAATAAAGCAATCTAATTCTCTACTTGAATTTCCATTTCCTATGCCACAAATAAAATAGCAAAGAGTCATTTGCAAACATAATTGTGTCTTCAAGAAACATTTGTTGAATATCTTCTGGATTCCAGACACAATGCCAGGCCCTGAAGACACAGAGATTTAAAAAAAAAAAAAAAACATAGCCCCTGCTTGTGAAACAGGTAGACTAATAGATACTATTTAGTGTAAGATAATTTTCATTTGAAGCCTTCTTTGACTAAGAGCATTTTCCCAAGAGAGAATTAAGCTTTTCTTAAACTTTAAGGTCATCTTTACTCTTTGAGTAGTCAAACTTCATATTCAATAGATACCTACATTTTTTCATAGACAATAGTAATAGTGTGCTGGTGACCTTCTTTTAATTCACTATTCTCTTTTATTACACACATAAAACAATTATTTTATAGAGCAATTTTTGCTTCTTTATCATTAGTGATAACGATCACAGTCTTTTGTCTTCAATGGCAATTTTGCTTCAGAGGGAATTGCGCATAAAGATCAATGAGAGACCAGAATTGATATGAAACAAAAAACATTCTACTACAGTATCAACTTTTAAAAATATTATTATTATTAGCCTTTTAGGTGCCCTGTGGCAAATCTCCTAGAGAGACTCTGGGTTAACACTGAGCATTACAATGGCTGCTGCCGTCACTGCTGAGGTTCACACCTAAATAAATAAACAAAACAAAACCCAGAGCACTTGTGTGTCTCAAGAAAACAAGCCATCACTTGCTCCATGCAAAAGGAAAAGAAAGCATGTGGAAAGCTGGTTTTTAAAGGGCACTGCTAACATGAGAAGCGAGAAATGTCAAAAATGTTGAACATTGGGCTCGTTCCTGTCTCAGTATTTTTGCTGAGTTTTGTTTCTTCAGACCTTAAAAATCCTAAATGCTATGCCACTTCATTTATTCCCAATTATCAGATAAGGAAACAAATATGAATTATAATAGTAAAAGCAAATATTTTTTTGAACTAGCTTCAGCAAGAATATAAAACAGAAAGTAAATAATTTCACTGGAAAAGGAAGGATGGAAAGAATTCCTGGACTTTCCTGGTAATAACTATTGAGTCTTAAATGATAAGTTAGTGTTTACCAGATAAATGGATATAGAAGGGCATTTCTCACCAAGGGAACAATATAAACAGAAGTAATAGGTCATCAACATCCTGGTGTCCACTAAGGTGAACATAGTTCAATATGGCTGAAGCACAGTGTTTGAAGGCAGAAGTGAGACAATGTTGATGGGCATGGTGAACAGTAAGACTTGAAAACTAGCCAAGGACAAGATCATGAAGAATGAAGAAGTCAATTCTCCAACCTAGAGGTAAGGGGAAGTTGATATAGATTGGCAGGAGATATAGATATACATCTCCTTTTAATCTGAACAGCAATTAAGAGTATGCATTAGACAGAGCATTTCCTCCAAAGGATACTACTCAGATTGTTAACATTTGCTAACTTCTCTGAGAGCACACAGGTGGTACGGCTTTCAGGCATCCTGACTGAGTTGAGGAGCATCCAGGAGAGCCTCCTCCTTCATAAAACCCCACCAACACACAATTATGTACAAAAGCAGGAGAGCAGACAAGCACACTCAACCACATACATGAGCACGTACTGTATCCTATTAAATGAATGCTCCAGGAGTCTCTGTCATCACTTTTTTCACCTAATCCTTAATGTTCTATAAGCTTATCTCATTTAGGCAAAAAGGGGGTAAGAAAGTAGAGTGAGTATGTTGACCAGTGTTTGTTCTAGTGTTAGGGAGTTGGGTGACAAGGAGTAGAGCAATAGGTCCATTGGTCTGTGTGCATGCAACTGGGCTCCACAGCAGGTTTTGGAAAGATCCATGAGAAGACCCTAGCCTACTATCAAAAACAATCTTCACAGCAGTGCTTTGCCCGATTCCTAAAAGATGCATATTTTCTAGGGTATGATGTAAAAAAAAAAAAAAAAGCTCAACTTATAAAACTGTCTTAAGCTGAAATCCACTGTGGAAACCCCAGTACCAGCACTCATTGAATTCTAAATGTGAGGGCCACATGGGAGTTGCCTAACACTAGCTGGAGGAGGCAGCCACCAGCAGTCATACTTTCCTCATCGTCTATACTATACGGGTTATACAACAATACATTTTAAAGTTTTATACTTAAAGAAGGTTATCTTTTCCTAATTTACACACACACAGAAGGTGCTTTGGAGGTTGGCAGTCACTCTCTAGGAATCTACTACTATGTCCTGTTAGAGATAATAAGAGCCTGGCACAGTGGGTATAGAAGATAAGAAACAGCTTAAAGAGATGTTAAGCAGGTAGACTCTATAGAACTTATTGGCTAATTGAAAGAAAATTAGAAAGATGAAATGAGAAGGGCTCTAGCATGCAGGTTTTTGGCTGGCTTGAGAGCCTGGGTACAGAGAAGATCCATTCACGGAGATAAGGGAAAGTTTATGACATGTAGACCTTGAGGTGTCAGAGGGATGTGTGTGTAGAGCTGTTTAGCAGGCAGTTAACCTAGGAGTCATTTAAGTGATAGTTAAAACTGAATGCTGGATGAGCTAGCCCAAGAGTGGGGCACGGGTGGAGAGTGTTCAACAATGAAATTTGAGATGTAGTTAGAAACTAAACGTGAGTACAAAAATCTAGAGTTGCAACTGGTAGAAAATAGTCAAGATTTCAATTACGGTCAAATAAAATGAGGACTACAGTGGGTTTTTGGAATTTAAGAACTAGATCACTAGCAGCTTTTTCCCAAGCCATTTGGTTGGAACAATGGAGGCAGAATCTTGGTTGCACTGGGCTGAGAGCATCTGTGATGAGAAGTGGAGACAATGCTACAGACTATACTTTTAAAGAGGTCATCTATGAAGGGAGGACAGAGATGTGGTGGTAGGAATGCAAAAATGGTGACAGAGTTACAATTGTATTTTGCTTTGCTTCCGAATGGAAAGAGAAGAATATATAAAAAGGGGTTGGTTATAAAGTTAGCTGAAAGAGAGGGGATAAAGACTCATAACGAAGTTGTTACTCCAATAGAGAAAGTACTGAATTTGGGATTAGAAAAACCAGAGTCAGAACACTACCTCCATTCTAAGTAAATTGTATTGAGTCACTTTACCTCTTTAGTCCTGAGTGCCCATTTCTGGGAGCCAGGACCATTAAGATCTACATCACAGTGGATTGCAAGGACTAGGTGAGAATACCATGGGAGAGAGCCTGGTGCAATGGTGCAATATGTGTTTAGTAAATGGTAATTTGAGCAATTATCTTATCAAAAGTCTGAATGGGGATGGACCATCGGTGTAATCACTGTTGCTTTCTTTACATTTTTGTTCATATAATTTTTATCTCTCTAGGAATTTGGTGACAGGCTCTGCTAGTCTGTTCCTCCATTATTTGAAGGACAGGCCAAAGACCCAGGTTGGAAATGAGAGAGGAAGACTAGTGGACAACATTGACTCCATCTGTTGATACTTCTTAGAGGTACAAAACAGAATTCATGAAGATGTTGACAAGACTCCAAGTTCTTACCTTAGCTTTGTTTTCAAAAGGATTTTTGCTCTCTTTAGGGGACCATAACTTTATAAGAAGGGAGATTAAAATAGAAGGTGACCTTGTTTTAGGGGGCCTATTTCCTATTAATGAAAAAGGCACTGGAAATGAAGAATGTGGGCGAATCAATGAAGACCGAGGAATCCAACGCCTGGAAGCCATGTTGTTTGCTATTGATGAAATCAACAAAGACAATTACTTGCTACCAGGAGTGAAGTTGGGTGTTCACATTTTGGATACATGCTCAAGAGATACCTATGCATTAGAACAATCATTGGAATTTGTCAGGGCATCTTTGACTAAAGTGGATGAAGCTGAGTATATGTGTCCTGATGGATCCTATGCCATTCAAGAAAATATCCCACTGCTCATTGCAGGGGTCATTGGTGGCTCTTACAGCAGTGTTTCCATACAGGTAAGACTGGCCAGTGCTACTGCTAAAATGCTGTATCTCTTTGATTTTATGTCTTGGGGGAATGAAAATAAATCCTAATAATTTCATCAATGAATGATATTAAAAATGTAATTGTGCATTCCTATGGGAATTTGATAATGTAGATTTATAGACAGAACAGTCCTCTATCAATGAAAATTGTTTAGAAGTATATCAGATAGCTACCGCAGCATAACCTACTACAAAATTCAGTGACTTAAAACAAAAAAATCATTTATTATTATAGTTTACAAGTCCAAACATCAGCAGGAGTGAGCTAAAAGGCTGGGTTCAGCTGGATGTGGCTCTGCTCCAGATTGTCCCTTATTTTCTCCTTGAAATCTGTGAGCAAGCCCAGGCATATTCTTCTGAGAGTGATGGCAGAGGAACAAGAGAATGCAAACTTAACTGCATAGGCCCCTTTCAAGCTTCTACCTGCATTCACATCTGCTAACATCCCATTATCAAAGCAACTTATAGGGCTCAGCCCAGAGTCAAGAAGTAGGAAAATATGTTTTGCCCACAGGATGAGTGCATCAAAGTTATATCACAAAAGATGTGGGTATATATGGTGGAGTAATGATTTAAAGTTGTTGATATAATCAATCACAAGAAGGTACAATATCACCAAACTCTAATTTAATTTTTCACACTAATTTTTGCTAAAGCATAGTTTTGCTCAGAGATAAATTATAAACAATTTTTCATGGTATAAACCTGAAAATATACTCGGAAAAGCCAGATAATTACTACAAAAAGAAAAAAAAGGAAGAATTTAACATGCAACTTAAATTAGATAAAAAGCTGGTAATTGGCTCTCATAATTTTGTTAAGGAAAGAAGGAACATATTATTCAAACTCTCGCAGTGCTCACTTCCAGGGTCATAGAATTTTAGAGATGGAAATGAGGTGAGAAATCATCTAGCTCAACTTTCTCATATTCCCAAGCCCCAGAAAGATTGGTTTCATAAAACTCCATTTAGTAGGTAGCACAAAAACTAGAATTTAGATAGATATTTTATACTTTTGTGCTCTTTCAGCTGTCCCATATGATTTCTATATGTTATCTGAAGTTCAATATATTTTTTGCTGGTGACAGCACTAATGTGACAGTAATAAAAGGTCATGATTCTAAAAGTCATATACTTTGCTTTGCTTCCTACCAAATTACTATAATTAAAGGGAGCCATATTACACTCATGCTGTCTTTATATGTCACAAACCACTTAAATTTGTCCTATTTGCACTGGAATAACCTTATTTCTATACTCCATATTTGTGGCATTTAGAATTTTACATACAGTTCTGTGCTGTTCTAAATGAGCTATTTCAAATTTCTTTCCTTCTTCAGAGCACATGCTCATATTATGAGTAATTAGGGTAATTGGTTTTTCATAAACACCCTTTGATTTCATTAGATAGATAGAAAATATTACACATCTCAAAGATATATTAATTTTGCCACTATTTCTATACATAGATCAGGAGAGAATTTTGAGAAGAGAGAATTAAAAATATATACATCTGTTATAGTTTTAATAAAATATCACCAGATGTGTGCCAGTCATATTTATGTTATACCTGATATTACCACTAATAAAGGATTATGTATATGTCTTTTTAACCTTTGTTTTTCCCAGTGCAGTAAATAGTACTCTACAGCAGATGTGCAAATATCTATTTATCTAAAGTAATTAACAAACTATTCCAGGCAAATAGATGTATTTAATCTAATTCTACTCTTTTATTACCTATATACTCCACAAAAGAAGTCAGACTGTTTTAGAGAAAAAAAAAATATATATGGGCTACTGAAATCCTTTTCTTGTTCACAAGGGAAGAAGGCATTTCTTAATCATCAAAGGACCTGGCTTATTATTTCATTTTCTGGTCCTTATCACGATAAAGTCACAAATGCTAATATAGTCTTTCTCTCCACAATATAAAGAAACCAAAATTATCATGTTCTATTGAAAATGGTATACATTTTGACATCAGAAAGACTTTGGTTTGAATTCCAACCTCTCCGTTTACTAGCTTACCCATAAAATAAGGAAAATAGCTTCCATCTTTAAATTGTTGAGAGGATAAACTGAGAGAATTTGTGGGAAACGCCTCACAAAGAAACTAACAGATTCAATAAATGGTAACTATCATTTCCCTAAAATTATAAGAAAAGTCAGTGGAAGAGCCACATCTAAAATCAAGTCTGTGGCCTTCCTTCCCAGTGGCCAAACAGTCCTCTGAAGTCATTGCTGGTCCCCATCGTGTTTCATCAGCAAGTAAATCTGTACAAAGCTCTCACTGTGGTAGGGGTTAGAGAGACCTCAAAAGCAATAGAGAACATGGCCTCAACCTTAAGGAACTTAAAAATCTGACTGTGAGTACCATCCTACTGTGAAATAATAGCGAATACAATTCAGAATACGTTCATGTGGCTCACAAGGTAAGAAATGACCTTTAGTAAGGTTTTGAGGATGACTGATAGAATGAAAGTTGCATTGGAGAAAGGCTAATTGGACCACAGTGGGAATAAGATGCTAGATCTGAGGAGGTCAATCAGAAAGTTGTGGCAGAGGTCTGTGTGACAGGAATAAAGTGGTGCCCTAGAGAGGAAGAGGAAAAGTGGGCTTCACACCCTCCACCATGGCCTGCAGTTGTCCTGACTAATCAGGCTCTGATTAGGCCATACACATGTCCCAGCCACGGTAAGCTGGGAGGTAGAGCAATTTGACTATACAATGACCTTTAGGCAGTCTTCTAAGGAATGTTTTCCCACAAAGCCTTGCTTTCAGGTAGGCGTCCGGAATGAAAAGAAGCCTTAGGGAACTCATACAGCTAAGAATTTAAATGTGCTATCCTTTTGGAACATAGTCATATTTTCATAAGAATTCCAAAAAATAGTCAATCCAAAGCAATAAATTTCTAATAATGAATTTAAGGCACTCTTGTAAACTAATTAGGAAAACATTTTAGCAGAGCATATTTTTCAAGATGATTCTCACACTCACCTACTTTTGCTCTAGATCAATTCTGATCATACACCCTGGTGCCTGGTGACCATGGTGACAGCGTGTAGCTGGTAGCCCCAAGATCTATGCACAGCAGTCAAAACCGCGATTCATTTTAAACTACTTTTGACTTCCTGAATAGTTCCTGGAAAGTATCATTGCTTAAACTGAACAGGGAGGAAAAAGAGGGTAAAACTGTAGAAGAAATGTATTAGTACAAATCCACCATACAGTTTTTTAAATTCCTATTATCTAATTTAGTATCCAGTCCCAAACCAGGTCACAGAGTTTTCAGTCACAAAATTGCCTGTTGAGAGAGAAAATGATAGAGAATAATATTTGTGCATCTTCTCTTTTATGGTTCGGTCAGTTTTAGACTATAATCTCCCCACTTGGACCGGGATTGCTTTCTCAATGGGATTGCTTCAGGGGGCACTTTCTTTCTAGCTTCCTCTTCTTTCATTACTTTACCACTAAAGGAGAAGAATTCTCCTGGGAGTCATCAAAAGAGATATAGTCCAGTGTGTTAATATAACAGGAATTGTTTGCAGATAGCGAAAATAGCATGAAAGGAGAAATTCTTAATGATGCTGGGTTAAGCTGTATCACCACTGATGAAGACCTGGATAATTATTTTTCCAACGCTCTTATTAAGTAAGACAAACCACTCTCTGGTAGTCCCTTTTATAAAGGAACAATATTGATCTCTTAATTTGGTAATCAATGAAAGCTAACATCAAAATCTTTCTTTATTAGGAAATATACGTAGAGTCTATCTGACCCCTCTAATGAATAGGTTTCTTTTCAAAGCATTTTTAAGCCTGTTCTGCTCTTCTCTATAAGCCCGCAATGCACTCACTTCAGAGAAAATAGTATTTATTCAAGAAGCGAGCAGGCCGGTTACTTTTAGCTAAGCAATTGTCTATGTGATACTTATTTTGAAGCAATGTTTGTTTGTGCTTTTTCAAATAGACTGTAGTTAGAGCTCCTAAATTGTCCGTCTCAAAGTCCCTTGAAACTTTGCAAAAATGTTACTCTTTTCAGAGCATGTATCATTTTGTCAGTCTTTCCTATCTAGTTGGAAGAAATACTAGCTGGAACATGACAGATATAAATTGACCTAGTTATTGTTGTGTTCCTGAGTGTCAAAGTGACCTCAGCCACGGATGGGGTCTATTTTAGACTATAATCTTCCCTCTTGGGCCAAGATTGCTTTATCAGTGGGATTGCTTCAGGAGGCACTTTCTCTGTACCTTTGAGTTAGATGACATCTAAAAGCTGAGCTTACAGAAAGGGCAGATGAGAGTCCTGAAAGAATCTTACTACTTCTTCTCATCCCTGGTGTAACCAGACCCTTTCATAGAATTTTTAGCAATGTCCACATCCCAAGAACTCTCTAACTCTAGGAGATGGTCATTATAAGACTGTTCATCATGACATGACTTTGGGCACACCATGCATTGCTCACATAATGTCTCTGAGAAGAATAACTCCTTAAACTAAATTCCTTGCAGTAAGTTTCACAGATTTTATCTAGATGGGGTAAGGAGGACAACACATAAAAACATGACACTACTATTCCTCCTCCAGTGTAAAAGTAGACCATCACTGGTCAATTTATATTAAGCTTTGCCTTCCTTCAATTACTCATTTCCCCTTTAAATTCTAATGCTTTTGGGAAGAGTCACACATGAATTGCTGAGCTGAAAGACTTGGAGGTACAAAAGCTTTCAGATAGTTAGCTGTGACCAAGTGTTGGATAGACTGCTGAATGTGAAAATCAACATTTTTTGTGTGAACAAATATTAAATCTAGAGCAGAGTTTCTCATCCTTGGCACTATCAGACAATTCCTTGTTGTGCGGAGCTGCCCTATGCATTGTGGGGTGTTTAGCATCATCACTGACCTCTACGCACTAGACTAGGTATCAGCAGCACCTCAAGTTGTAACATCTCCAAATATTTTCAAACATTGCTCAATTACAAAACTATCTTCATTTTTCCACCGACAAACTGATTTAGAGTAAGGCATAGTTAAGACCAACATAGGAAGAGTTGTTAAAAATGAAATAATCTGGAAGGAGGAGTATGTTAGGAAGTGAGTCCTCTGTCACTAGAATTATTCAAGCAAAAGCTGGCCTATTATTGAGAAGTAACATGTTAGCATTTGAACTAGATATTAGCATTTGATATACCTCAACTTACAGTGGGGTAATGTCTCAATATACCCATCATAAGTTAAAAATATCGTAAGTCAAAAATGCATTTAATACAACTAACCAACTGAACATTATAGCTTAGCCTAGCTAACCTTAAACATGTTCAGAACATAAACCTTAACCTACAGCTGGGCAAAATTATCTTGTTGCCACTGTCCAGCATCACAAGAGAGTATTGGATTATATATGATTGGCCCTGGAAAAGGTCAAAATTCAAAGTACATTACAGTGAATGTATATCACTTTTAAACCATCATAAAGTAAAAAAAATCGTAAGTCAAGCCATCATAAGTCAGAAACCATCTGTTTATGGTATTGAAGGGCATTTATTAATTTTACAATTATATTTTGCTTAAGCAAAATACTCTATTAGGATGTGAATGATTACAAAGGAATTATCTAAAACATGAAGGAAAATAAATAATAGCTTCTTTTCCATCAGAATCACTTTTAAGTCAATTATTATTTCACTTGATATGGCAGTACTTTTGTGAACTTGGTGACTCAAACATTTCAATCACCGATATATTACAAGTGGGGCACTCATCGAATCACTTGTCATCAGAAAACAAGCATTTATTAAGCATATATATTTTAGGTACTACAGCAAGAACATTATTTTTAGAGTCTGAGTAATATGGAGCAGAGAGAATGTAAAATAAAATTTTTAAATGATAGATATATTATGTATAAGCAAATTTGGAAATATCAAATCCATGCATAAAGGTGTAGGACCCAAGTATCGATTGATAACACAAGTACTAGTAGACCAGAGAGAGTAACAGAATGAGCAGAAAGGAATGGAGTTGCACAGGAAAAAGACTTTTAGATCTGTGTAAACAGAAAACATCTTTGAAGTGTTCTTCGAAAGTTGCTTTCTCATAGCCTACTGGATAGTATCTGCATATTTTTTTCATAAAAAAGAAAACATAGTGTTTCTTCCACCTGGAATGTAATCCTGTAGCTGTAGGCCTTGCCAAACCCTTCTCTCCAGTTCTCAGTTCAAACCCTAGCCCTTTTGAGAAATCTTTCTCAAGTTCCTACTACATAAACACACATCTCTAATACTATCTTATTAAATATAATTGTTCATTTGCATATCTATTTTCCCACCAAACTCTAATCTCCTTGAGTTTAAGAACCACATCTTTTGTCTTTGTATTGAGGACACGTTTTCCAGGTTGAGAATAAATGCTTTTTGAATGAATTGAAAGAATTAAAGTATGATAACTTACGACATATCCAGAAGGCTGGAAAGCCCTAAACAAATCTTGAATTAAAGATCACAACCATGACCTACCTATTGTATAGATCAGTCTGGATGTTCATAAATGAAAATCAGCATTTTCCAACAACAGAAAATTAGGTTTGATGAAAAAGACAGATGAAGTAATAAAGTGAGCTTACGGGACAAAAGTATCCCCATCTTCCCCACCTCCACTGCCTACATGTGTGTCACAAAAGATGCCTTGATTTGAGAGCAGCTCTAAGACTTCCATTCTATTTGCCCTTAGACTGACTATCCAGAGACAATCACCCAAGACTTAATACAGCCGGGCACCCAGTACCATCTAGCTCTGTGCAGTCTCTCCAAATAAAGAAGATGCAGAGTGCCGATGATGCCAGATACTGTGCTTGTAGCTAATGCAAAGAAGGAAACATCATCCTGTCCTTCAGAAAAGCAGAGTGACAGCATTCGAAATCCATTTGCTAATCTATCTTTAATGTCTCTATCACCCAAAAAGTAAAAATGATAGTCGCATTTAGTGAGTTTAATATTGCAAATACAACAATCATAGCACAGGTATGTTACAACTATACATTTTTAGTGTGCCTTTTATAAAAATTTTCAGTTCAGTGATTAAAACTGTGGGTGCAGATAGACAAATTTATTTACCTTGCATTGCCTCTTTTCTTATATCTAAGATAGAAATATTAGTAGTACCCCTCTTACTGGGTGATTTTGAGAATTAAATGAGAAAATACAAGAAAAGCAATGTTAGTGTTTCACCATAGTGAGCATTCAACACTTTAGATTTCAATAAATATTCTCTATTAGCCTTAATTTTTTTTTAACTTTTAACATATCCAGTCCAAAAGGAACAGTTCCAAGAGGAATTGTGGCTCATAAAGGTTAAATACCCAAGTTTCTACCACTTTATAAGTAGTAGAATAAACATTAGAATCAAGATAGCTGGCCTCCCACACTGCTGTCCTGTTCACCTTCTCACATAATCTAAGCTTCAGAAAAACCTGACTCCAAAGTTATCGCAGACAGAATCTCTTTGTTTACAACCTCCCTCCATGCACCTGCTTCCCCTCCTCCAAAGGGCAATGCTGTTCAAGGACTTCATCACAGGGAGAGGGGTACTAGCAACAGCAACTTAAAAATGCTTTTGTTAATACCGTTTCATTATAGAACTTTCTCACCAGAGGTACTTATCTAAGGTGTACCATTTTCCCCTTTGCTTTGGAGTTAATTTATTATTTAATTAATTCCCTTTCCATCATGGGTTTATTTGGAAACCAGCCTTGTGGAAAATAAGAGGTTACCATAAGGACCACTGTCCACAGGGCAGTAGAATGGCTCAGGGCTGAGAACCAGCTTCTATTGTGGTCGCATGTCTGTGACAGGATAAAAAGCAAGGTATAGAGACATTCCTGAGATATCAGCAAGCGTTTTATATTATGATTATAGATTAATCAGCAAGCTATTTGAAATAGGGCTCCAGACACTTTTAGTTTAACCTAACATGATTTCACTTTAACATCACAAAGTTCTCTTCCCAAATTACCATTAAAAATGTATATTTTTAATGGATTGATATGTACAAAGCTCAATATTTCAATGTGGAAACAGCCAACACTTAGCAGTTGATACTAAAGTCCATTGATTTAATATAGTAGAAGTGCTTCAACTAGTCTATGAAAAATGCAGTTGAAAACTTCCAGAGTAATTTTCTAATTAGTAGACTTCAGAAATTTAAGATAGTGTTCCCAAAACACCTGCAGTTAAACTCTAAGTAATTGTTGATGCTCCAGGCAGTATGTCAGTGGGACTTTGAGCACTAAATTGTGGTGGCGCTATTTTTAACATCACCACCTGGTAGATTTTGGAAATCCCTCTGTTAACAGTGACAAAGCCCTGATTCATGCCATAGGGGAAAATACAATAGAAGTAACACCTTCAAAAATTATATTCCAAATTTCCTTGCCAAGTGGTCAGAATGACAAAGCATATGGAGACATACGCCATCACTTAGTAGGGTTAAGTGTGCAGGGTGTGCATCCCAGGGACTAGTTGATCCCTCCTAGGCACTGGGCCTCCAATTTGGGTTCACAATGCAGCCTCATAAAATGCAAATCAGGCAATTAAGCTCCCCCAAAGTGGAAAACAGATGTGATTGAACACAGAAACTACAATTTGTTCAGAATTTTTCTATAAAAAGGTAACTTTCCATTGAAAGAAAAACTACATACGTGCATTAAGAACAGATCACCCAGGTTTTACACAGTATTTTTAAGTAATATCAGCAGGTTGATGCCATCCACTGAATTTCAACTGTTATCAATGGCTATTTAACAAATTCTGTTTTTATTTCTATGTTAAAGAAAGTCTTTATGTTGTTTTTTTCTGAGATTCTTTCAGGAGTTTAAAAGCTTTTTAGCCTTTCTACAGTCTCTGATGACCAACATTATTTATGACCTGCTTCCTTCCAAGGATACAAGGTGAACTGTAATGACACAAACAGAACAAATTAAGACACATTACTTGAGTAATTACTACCAATCAAATAAATGGTTTTAAGTGGACTCAAATTTTTTCTTTAAACCTCCAGTCTTGACCTTTCTATTATTAACTTATTCACTATTCTTGGGATTACATGGTCCCTGGCCTGAAAGAACTCACAGGCTAAGTCAGAATGAGTATTTTGTACATCTGACTACCCTTCCCTGACTCTTTCTTTTCAAGTCGGATGTCATCCACTATAGTCTTTTTAAAACATAACTTTGGCCACGTCCTTTAATTTAAAAAATTTAATGTCATTTTGTCTCTTAAGGAATAAAATTCAAAATTTCTAGTGTAGCATATGAAATACTTAGCAGTCTTGCCACAGTCCCTCTATTCTTTCTTACCTTACAAATCCCTACAAGGCACTGGGTACCCAGATAATACTGAACTATCTGATACTATTAAAATTAATGTGTATTTTCCCATCTCTGTGTCCTTCTGTCTAAAAACTTTCTTTCCCCATTCTCTGCCTGGCAAACTTTCACTTACTCTTCAAGAACAAGCCTGAATGTTGCCTCTGCAGGGGAGCCTGCCATGACTCACCTGAACGTAGTTACTCCTTCATCTGTGTTTTTGTATAAGTGTGTATACATATATCTCAAATTTATCCTCATTATATTTGTCTCTTTCCAGACTATAACTTCCCGGAAGGTAGTAGAGGTCCATTACTGGTCTTAGAAAAACCCAACTTTTAGAAGAGTACCTTGTATAATTGGCATCCATTAAAGTGTACTGAATGCATGGCTGGATTAAATTAAACATTATGTATCATCTCTGTCACTTTATCACTTTTTGAGCATTGACTATATGCCAGCCAGTGAGTTAAGTGCTTCACATGTTTTATCATTTAATCCTTACATAACTTCATAAGCCAGAGACTACTACCATTCTCTTTTTACAGATGAAGAAATAGAAGTTTCAAAAATTAAAATAACTTCCCTAAATTCACACAGCTAGTGAGAAAAAAGGCTGGATTTCGATGTTGGCCTATTTGATTCCAATCCTGTGCACTGAACCACTATTTGCTTTTGTACCTAACAGTCTGTTGAATCAATGAACAGTTAACAGGAAAACATGAATAACACAGTTCTATTTGCTACAAATAATACATATGGTATATATTCCTCTGCTCTAATTGTTGCCACAGAACCTTAAAAGTAAATAATAATTTTTTTTTTTTTAATTAGCCTAGAGCCCTCAGATTTTCCTAAGCATACCCAACAGCTTTTTGATAACAGCCAGCAAGGACAGGAATGCCTTTTTTTTATTGACAAAGCTATATTTGTAATATTATTGTTATAAAAGTGACTTCGAGGGCCACAGAAAAATATGGATTAATTCACCTTGTGGCTCTCAAGAGGCATTGTCAAAAGTCAATATCTAAGGCACTAAAGGATGTGTTTCTATCAGGTCTGTTGGTGTCAAGTCACCCCGGGAGTTATGCTTTTGCCAGTGTTGCTGGCAAACACTAATGCACTCTGGGCCACATATGACATTAACCTTTTGATCTCATTGTTAGTGACTGGAATCCAAACCAATTCAGTTCCATGATTTCTCCTAAAGATAATTCTCAGGATAAAAAAGGAGCAAGGAGCAGATATAGACTAATTTAGTGGGTAAAATAACCTTCTTGTTCCTTCTGTAAGTTCCCACTAAGTGTGGATAGAAATAAAGTTATTCCTGAGATAGTGCCTTGTTAGTAAGGGAGCAACACAAACACTTGTCAAATGTGAAGTGGCACTGTCATGATGAGAAACCTGTGTCCTATGATGCCAGTCTCCTGAAAAAATATAATTCAATGAATCCCGTGTGATCTATATATCATTTCAGCCTCAGTGATGAGCTGAGAATGACAAAATGGATAATCTATCTATTAATAAGTCCCTAGTCACACATAAAAAAAATGAAAATGTCTGACTATCTGAGTTCCAAAGCACAGGTGTTGACTGCAATGATTTCTGAAAAGGTTGGAATAGAAATCAGGGGTTACTTTGAGCTCATTTTGAAAGTTGCTTCCATGATTAAGGGATCCTCTATCCGGAATGTCCATACAAAATCATAGGGATTGAGTCATGCTATTGAATTGGAATGGCAATATAAATCTTTGAGCAGAGTGTTTTGGGGGCCCTTGATGTGTAAGAATTAGTGACTTTTGCAGATTATTCTGAGTAAACTGACATTTACTACACTCTATTATGATTTCCTAAGTCCGGATTAATCTCTGGCCTTCAAAGGTGGGCTTCAGTCAACTTCTTTTATGCAAAACATTCCCAGATGTGCTGCAAGTAGTGTAGTCAAAAAAAAAAAAAAAAAAAAAAAAAAAAAAGGTGACTAATCCTTTCCACAATAACAATAGGATTGGCATCCTTTATGGGCAGATAACTCATGTGATGTGAACAGCTTGAATTCCTCAGGCAGTTTCTCAACTACATACCACCTTCAGTTCCCATTTAAAATCTAAGCCAATCTGGAATGTTGTACAGCTAATAGAGCAACTTCATCAGTCCGAACAGGAGGGTCACTGTAGGCTCTTATCATCACAACTTTTAGAACTTGCTTTATGTAATAACCTGGGTTCTGAAGTAGCAGATTGTTCAAAATGCAGCACTCAGTGGTTCTCTTCCAGGCTTATATATAAGCATTCAATTAAAAGAATGAAACAAAGCATTCAGTATTGCATGTGATAAAACAACTGAAGATATAGGCTTTTGTAGAAACCAGCCCCAAAGAGATATAGGAATAGCACAGACTATAAAGGCAAACCCATCATTGAGTCTCCTGATTCTCAGGACAGGAGCAATGGGTTTTTTTTTTTTTTTCAAATGGACACATTTCAGCTCTGCAGATAGCACTTTTCTTGAAAGTAAGCATTTGATGCCTCTTTGCCATCTGGAATTTTGTAGCTAAGCATAGGTCCACAAAAAAACAAAAAAAAAAACCAGTGACTGTTGTTTCACTTTAAGTATTAGCACAGCCTCAGAAGTCAATAACAAGGAAAAATCTGAATATAATCCTCATGATGGACAATTACTTTAGTGGGAAGCTTATTTCTACTAGACTCTAAATTTACGTACTCCTGTTTGTCTTTTGTTAAAAGGAATATTTGGCATTATGTCACCACAGAAGACACAAAGTTCATGTTTGCAATGAGCAATCATTGACATCCTGAATGGAAAGCATGTCCACAGGACTAATGTAAATACCTAAGCATTTCTCCTTGAGCCAAAAAGAAAAAAAGTTAAGACATTTGTGACTTGATAGCTTACATTGAAAATATTGCAATACCTAATCCTGGGTAAATTCAAACCACCCAGAAAATGGATACCCCAATGTGTCTGAACATTGACTATAAAACTCTAGTACATGTTACATGTGGAAAGGGCTTCTGCTAAACCTGCATCCAGCCTCTCAGGCCCTAGGAAATAACAAGTTCTGCCATAAGGTCATGTGTTTCTCACATAAATCATAAACCTGTCATGATATTTATAACTTAAAGCTTTCAACCTCCCAGTTGAAATTTCCTCTGAATTCTTAAACAACTCTTGTTATCTCAGTAGATAGTCAGTAAACAAATATTTATGGAGCCACCACAAAGTATAGACTGACAAAGAAAATGTATACTTTTAATAACAAGGAATGATTGCTTTAGTTCTCAAATCAAGTTCATGCCTTCATAAATAAAAGAAGACAAACATGTTATAACTTGAAATATATCGTTGCTACATTGTAGTGAAAGAATCTCATAAAGCAGAAATTAAGAACTTGGATTGCAGAATGGATTCAATCAGTGTGGGAAGTTGAGCATAGTGTCAAATGCCTGGGATCAAATCCTGTCTTTCTCACCTATGGGCTCGTCAGTAAGATCCCTAGATGCTCTGTATCTTGGTTCTTCAATCTAAAATGGAATAATAGTATATCTACTTCATAAGATTGTAATGAGGACTAAGGAGATAATACATCTAGAACAGCTGGATCTAAATTGGAATCTAAAGAGAGCAAACCACTTAATAATCCCTCTTTGATTTTTGCCACCCTTGGATTTCTGGGGGAGTTCTGCAACATTCAACTTTGTATCTGTACCCTCCTATTCTTTCTTCAGTTGAGTAACTTTAACTTAATCCAGAAATGTACATCTCTCCCTCTGTAATATCACCCTATTGTCAAAAAGGGAGACTCATCCTTTGGAAAAATCAAGAGACTAGACTTTAAATTTTGCTTTACCACTTATTCATAAGCTTCAGTTTTATAACTTATAAAGCAAAAGGCTTATATTATCTTCATGGCTCCTTTCAGCTCTGGAACATAATGATCTTGTAGCTTATTGATATTTATTTTCCAAAGTCATTGATAAAAATTTAATCTTACTTGACCATGTCATACAGACTTTCTTCCAAGTTGTTCTCTTTTAGTATTTTTAACTTTGTCATCCAATTCCTACCATTTTTCCTTTTCCACAAGAGTCCAAGTAATGTCATCAATTATACATCGAAGTCATGATCCTCCATAACTACAACTCTTCCCTAAATGGTTCAGCTAATGTTGAAAAGATTGTAGTGGCATTGATTCTTAATGAATCCGTGCTGATTCCCAGTAATTGCCTTGTTCATTTCTAAGTGCCTACATGCTCCCTATTAAAAAACAGAAGGTTTTCTAGAAGGTTACCAAAATATATCATGCTTATTTATTCATATTTATTCTTGATTTAGAGTTCCTGAATTTGCTCTTACTCTTCCCTTTGCACCCTCTGACAGTCCTCCCATTATTGGTTTCTCAAAGATTATTGATGGTAATTACATCATTTAATCTGCGACTTCTTCCAGAACTCAGAACAGAGGTAAACTCAATTACTATGATTATGAGTTTTTCTTTCATTCTTCTCTCCTACTTTGATGTGGAATAACTTTTTCATATTACTGTATCGCCATTTCCAAGGTAGGAAATAGTCTCATTGGGGAGAATGAGGAAGCAAGAGAGACTGGGCAGAGTCTTTCTTTTACTCTTCTGGAACGAACTTTCCCATCCAGTGGTTCTCTTTTCCCACCGCATCTCCTGAAACATAATTTACACACAAAACAATAACAACAACATCAAAATCCACTTTTCACATTCTGTACCTTAATAGTCCTAATTCTCACAGGTTCATGCCCATCTTTTATGTTGCCATGGGGATGCCCAAGGACCCAACATACCAATAGTACCCAACCTTTGTCACTGGTTCTTTTAACACTCAAATCCCCCAATGCATCCTAGCAAGCCAGTGGGTTTTTTGGAGATCTTGTCTGTTCTGTCTGGTTGAGCTCTGTATTATCTGAATTGTTTTTTAAGTCTTTCTATCTCTCTTAAACTATATACTTTTTTATAGTCTCTATCTATGAGAAGAATATCTCTACCTTGAAAACTTTTTTTCCTAAAGTATATATAACTAGATCCTGATTTTCTTCCTTTACTCCTACTAATAACCTAATTGGGTAACTGTCTTCCAAAATTTCACATTACTTCCCCATCCTAAAATTGTTCATATTTCAAAAATGATGTCCAGTGTAGGAGTTCCCTTTATTCTTCATGCTTTCTCAGAGAAACCATATGGCCAGTAAAGCAAGTCAAGAATGTTTCAGATGCCCAGTTTTCAGACAAATGAGACAGGAAACATCCAGCTGATAACTATCTGGATATCCCCTAACCCTAATTTTAAGTTTGATGTTAAAAAGAATGTTCCTATTAATAGCAATTAGACAATCCCTGATGTATACCACAACATTGCTTGGTTTCTCTCTTTTATTTTTCCTTTCTGAGTGCTTTTCTATGCTTCAAACTTCAGATTCACAGTCACACAGGAGAGGATAGACAGGAAATTATGAGAGAACAGCTATGGTACTTAAAGTGAAAATCTTGATTCTGCTCTTACTTTCTAATTATATGATTATTAACAAGTTTCTTCACTTAGCAGAACTCAGTTTTTGTACCTCTAAAATAGAGGTAATAATATCTTTCATAAAAGGTTGTTGTGAATATCAAAGGAGAATATATATATATACACACACACACACACACACAGTGCAGTGATAATGAGTTTTAAAACAGAATAAATACATTTTTTAAATGCATAAACCAAACTATGAACTTTATTCTTCTCTAAAAAACATATTCAAGTACATAAGGAAAAGAAAGGGAGATTTATAATCTGCTGATTTCTGTGGTGATTACTTTTTATATTAAGCATTTTTACTCCTATAATCTAAGGAAACTAATTTGAAAAGGAACAGCTCACCATGATACAATTAATTCAACACTTTGTTCTATTACTCAATACAGGTGATACAATTGAGATTATACTTACTATCCCTATTAGTGTTCCATTCTCATGTTTCAGCTCACCAAATACACCTCTTTTTTCTAAAGTAGGTTGTAGTCTCATTAAACACAGAGAGAGACAGACAGAAAGAGAGAGAGAGTGCTATTCTTAAAATGATGGCAATAGTGCAGTTTTATTCTAACCCACCACCTTCCCAAAAATGCTACAACTTATTGTGCCCCTTCCCAGTGTAGACAATCATTGCCACATTGCCATTTTTCTGCACCTAGTTTATTCTCTTGTACAGCCTGTCTTGTTCATAAATTTGTAAATCGTTCTCAGACATCCTGGAGAGGTAGACATGAAGCCACAGGATCCTATCAGTCAAAAGAGAAGAACTATTTTCTTTAGTACTTTCTCATTACTCATACCTCTTGAAAGAAGTTCAGCATTTAGGATTCTTTCACTGTGGTGCCTTGTGAAAATGATGTCTCTGGGCATCTTTCAGGTCCTCTCATTCTCTGCCTCCCTGAGGAGTTTAGTTTCTGATGAATATAACTTAAAGATGAGAACACTGTAGCATCAAGAAGAGATGGCCTCGCCAGTGTTCCCAGAAACTTCATAATCAGGCAAAGCTTATGCACAAACAAGGTCCAGTCTGCCACAGCAGTACATAAACCCAAAGGAAGCCAGGTACTCAGTATAGAAGTATTGACAATACTGGCTCAGTATCACCTCATTCAGGCTGAGTAAATGAGAAATGTTCCTATGTTCAAATGAATCAGTATAGGCCATTTTGCCCAGAGTCTCCTGGTCTCAAGAAAAGAAGAAATAAATGGTATAATAGCCTTCATCCCCCACTCACCTACCCATCCACTCAACCCCTGAATTAACTCACCTCCTAAAATACAAAATTCTTTATCAAATGTAAAATGCAAGAAAGATTTGGGTCCTAAATTTGCATTATATTGCATGCTAAGTGCCAGATTTTCTAGCTGTTCTATTTGTAGTTGAGTGAGAAGTACCAGGACTTGATAAAAATATAGAAAATATTTCTGATAGCTCCAGGCTATATCAAGTGTTGGTTTTATAGCAGGCCAGATCTCTAAGAACATGCTGTGTGGCTGTGTATGAACTTGGCTGTTGGTTTCCTTTGCCAGTTGAAATGATGATTAATCAGGGCTCAGATGTCAGTTCTTTTATGTTACTTGTGCTCTTTGCTAACAGCTGCCTATTTCAAGCTGTGCTTCCTACACGTCAAACATAAACCTGAAAGCACAATTTCCAGAAGGAAAATTTCAAGGTACTCAGAGTATATCAGAGTATTGAATGTTGTTTCTGATTAAAGTCCACTTAGCATATTATGTAACTCAACTAAAGTCAGTACACAGATAGACAAGTTCAGAACATGTGGGATAGCCAGGAAAAATTAGATATACATATAATCAGTGTAGATATTTAAAACATACATTTATGTAAATATTCTATGCATAAAAAATTCCTTGATAAGCTAGTGTCACTTTCCTTTTTTAATCTTTAATAAAGAAAAATAGTGAAATATGATTGATATGTGAATTATAAGAAATTTAAATTCTTTATTCGGAATAAGTTTTAAATACTTTGAAATAGATTGTTCTTTCTTGGCAAAGTCCTCAATACTTTCTCATTTGCTGTTTAATCTAAAATACCATAAGAATAGCATTTGTATGCTTTCTTTTCACATAGCCCAAGTAGAAATTTTTTTTAAAGGAAAAGAAAACATTGTTCTAGCTTTTCTGAAGTTTAGAAAAATATATGCCTAAAATCTTGGGTGGACCAAATAAAATTGATTTTTTTTTTATTTACCCCAGATAATAAATGTCTAATTTGGACTGTCCATGTGGCATATGGCTCCCAAATTAAACTCTTTCAGAGACTGACGTTTTTAGCAAAAGAGGGGGAAGTGAGAATTAGACAACATCCAGGCTCTTCTATACAACTGCAGCCAAGTTGTCTAAAAACTGAATTTGGCCAATTCACTGTAGTTCATCGTTTGAGTTATAAGAAGGACCCTACACACTTCAGATCACCACACTGAGGACACCTGAACAGGATTGATCCTAGTCCGGGGTCTAGCATAAAGTCTAGGAGAGAGAAGGTTGCCCTTCTTATTTCTCTACTATGTCCTTTCCCAAAGCATAAACTACCTACTTGAAACCTGCTGCCTAATATTCAAAATACAGTACCCAGGGATGTGTCTGACAAAGCATCAAGAAAAGTTTAGCAATCTAGAAGTGAAAAGAAAGCTGGGTAAAAGGCTGGTATTATTCATTTTTCATGTCCGATTATTTACTTCTGGGTTTTTCCCTTTCACCCTCCCCTAGGTGGCAAACCTACTTCGGCTCTTCCAGATCCCTCAGATAAGCTACGCGTCCACCAGCGCCAAACTCAGCGACAAGTCACGCTATGATTATTTTGCCAGGACCGTGCCCCCTGACTTCTACCAAGCCAAAGCCATGGCTGAGATCTTGCGTTTCTTCAACTGGACCTATGTGTCCACTGTGGCCTCTGAGGGCGACTACGGGGAGACAGGGATCGAGGCCTTCGAGCAGGAAGCCCGTGTGCGCAACATCTGCATCGCCACCGCGGAGAAGGTGGGTCGCTCCAACATCCGCAAGTCCTACGACAGTGTGATCCGAGAGCTGCTGCAGAAGCCCAACGCGCGCGTCGTAGTCCTCTTTATGCGTGGTGACGACTCGCGCGAGCTCATTGCCGCAGCCAGCCGCGCCAACGCCTCCTTCACCTGGGTGGCCAGCGATGGTTGGGGCGCACAGGAGAGCATCATCAAGGGCAGCGAGCACGTGGCCTATGGTGCCATCACACTGGAGCTAGCCTCGCAGCCAGTCCGCCAGTTCGACCGCTACTTCCAGAGCCTCAACCCCTACAACAACCACCGCAACCCCTGGTTCCGAGACTTTTGGGAACAGAAGTTCCAGTGCAGCCTCCAGAACAAGCGGAACCACCGGCGCGCCTGCGACAAGCACCTGGCCATTGACAGCAGCAACTACGAGCAAGAATCCAAGATCATGTTTGTGGTGAACGCGGTGTATGCCATGGCCCATGCCCTGCACAAAATGCAGCGGACTCTCTGTCCCAACACCACCAAGCTTTGTGATGCTATGAAGATCCTGGACGGGAAGAAGTTGTACAAGGATTACTTGCTGAAAATCAACTTCACAGGTAAGCAGTGAGCCTTTAATCTTCTAAGGTACAAACAGGTGATATCAAAGAGAAATCAGATACCTTCTGCCTCGACCCAGAAATCATTATTTTGGAGACTCAAAAAAGGGGTTCAAACTGTTAAACAAATATTCTAAGATGCCATATGATGGCTCTTTGATGTTCTTACTTATTTTTGAGTGAATATCTTGGCTGGCATACTACATGAAGTTGAAAGGCTCCATAGGCTGTGCTGATCATGGTAGCTGCCAGATGTGGGCTATGCAACATTTGCTCCCTGTCTTGTTAGCTGTATGATATGACACTCATGATAAGGGCATTTAATCTTCTTTCACAGACCTGGCAACTCTGTAAGGAACGTGAACTTCCAAGCTTTCTTTGTGGGTGATTTGAGCAAAGAATCTCATAACTTTCACAGTGAGTGAAAGAAAAAAAGTCACTCTTTTCCCAACGTCTAATTAGGGGTAGAAATGGAAAGCTACTCAGACCATGGTGACTTCTGGGCATCTGAGTTTATTTCTTTTGCCATATAGAAACATTTCCATGTCAGCATTGAGAGTTGCAGACTTTCTTAAATTGCATTATGAAATGAAACTTTTTCTGGGAGTCTGAGTATAAGCAAATGGAAGACTGATAGAAGTCATTGAGATACACTAGTGAAAATGTAAAAGTGTCTTCAAAGTGGCTTTTGCTGCCTCTCTATTTACTTCTAAATGTTGTTTTAATATTTCTAAATATAACATTGCATTTTAATGTATTACTAACATATGAGAAGCATAAAATCTTTAGGTTTGCATGCTCCGGTAAGGTACAAGTGATATCATTGCATTAATACACTGGTTCTAGAGACTTTAGCTTAATTCCAAATCATTAAATAGTAAGTAGTATTAGTGGGCACAAAATGTCAAAAATATTGTAATGATAAAATGCTTTCATTTACCTAAATTGTTATAACCTCTCACAGCACTACAGCATCACTCTAGTCTGCTTGGTATGTTTCAATTAATTTATCATTCAAGACATGAAGGCTTGTTGGCTCAGATCATACTATCATTGGAGCAAGTGGTAGTTCTCAGTTCTCCCTTAAAGATCATCATTCAGAAGTCAAATGACCTGAAAAAGCATTGGTAATACTGAGAGAGGGCCCATGACCATTGTTTCCTATTTTAGAATTCTAATCCCTAAACCAGCCATGAAAATAAGAACAAAAATGACCAGCCTGCATTTTTGCATATCTTTTCTTCATTCCACCCTGAGGAAGCCAAATGTAGTAGAAATCAGTGTCATTCCCTCCTATCCATCTGATAGATACATTCTCTTAACATTAGAATAAGTGGTAAAGATTAAACTTTTTCTGTGCCCTGTATTCCCACAGGTGTACTCCATATAGAAGTAAGCAAAACGTAAAAATAATAGCAAATCAGCATTTATCTCAAAATCACAGATCAGTTCCCATTGATATCCTCAGTAAATAAGAATGGACCATAGATTCAATAAAAAAATATATATATTTCTTTACCCTAAATACAAATGAACTCTTAGGTATCTATAAATTGTATCTATAATGCACTTAATTCTTAAAGATGAATAAGATAAGCATCCTTCTCTCCTTTCAGACTACCTTAGGGTAATCACTTATTTTTATTCACCACATATATTAATTTACTTTGTGATTCTAGTTCATTCCTTATTCCCTAGCATGCAAATATATCTATTCATCAATGGTTTATAGAAAGGGAACTCTTGGATTTCAGGGAGCCCTTGAAAGGTGTTTTTGTTTGTTTTTGTTTTTGTTTTATTTGTTTTTTTCTTTTTTTATAGTTATTACAATATTATTCACTATATTCCTTATGCTGTACATTATATCTCCATGACTATTTTGTAACTACCAATTTGTCCTCCTTAATCCCTTCCCCCTTTTTCACCATTCCCCACAACTCCCTTCCCATCTGGTAACTCTCAAAATGTTCTCTGTATCTACGAGTTTGTTTCTGATTTTTTCATTTGTTTATTTTGTTTAGAATCCACGTATATGTGAAATCATATGGCAATCCACGTATATGTGAATCCACGTATATGTGAAATCTTACTCCACTCGGCACAATACCCTCTAGGCCCATCATGAAATAACTTTTTCCATCCCTTTACTTTCCATCTGTGTGTGTCTTTTAATCTGGAGTCTCTTGTAGACAGCCTGTAAAAGGGTCTTGTTTTCTTATTCATTCAGCCTCCCTGTGACTTTTGATAGGAGCATTTAGCTCTTTTTCATTTGAAGTACTTGTTGATAGATATATAGTTATTGTCATTCTTTATTTATATCTTTGATACATATCTTTTTCTTCTTCTTAAAGAAGTCTCTCCAACATTTCCTGTAATGCTGGTTTGGTGGTAATGAACCCCTTTATCTTTTTCTATTTGGGAAGCTCTTTATCTGTCCTTTGATTCTAAATAATAGTATTATGGGCAAAGTAATCTTGGCGGTAGATCCTGGGTTTTCATTACTTCGAATATTTTGTGCCAAGCCCTCTGGCCTGCAGAGCTTCTGTTGAGAAATAGACTGAGAGTCTTATGGGAGCTCCCTTGTAGGTAACTAATTGTTTTTCTTTTGCTGCTTTTAAAATTCTCTCTTTGTATTTAACCTTTGGCATTTTAATTATGATGTGTCTTGGTGTGGGCCTCTTCGGGTTCATCTTGTTTGGAACTCTCTGAATACTTCCTGGGGTTGTATTTCCTTCATCAGGTTAGGGAAGTTTTCTGTCATTATTTCTTCAAATGGATTTTCAAGTCCTTGCTCTCCCTCTTTTCCTTCTGGTACCCGTATGATGTGAGGATGTTTTATGTAACCAAAATATTATATTCACTTTCTTGACTATTTGAGTCTTAAATGACAAAAAAAAAGGTAAATAAGGCCATTATTTGGGTAAAAAAACAAAAGTATTTTCTTTTCGTCTGCCTTGTTCAATATTATCTTCTATAATTTGGTTCTATAATTTGGTTCTATAATTTGGTTTGGCTATGCAGACCTGACCATAAAGTGGCATTTTAGCTTTCTCAATTTGTCTGACATTACCAGTTGCTCTCCATTTCTGAAGAGAGTAAAGGGTAAAAAATAGATTTAGTCTACAGAAAAGAGAGGGAATTTAGACCAGCCACGAGGTAAATATGATTAGCAGTGAGAATTGGACAGAAAATGAATTACTATGGGAAGATACCAGGATGCTAAATTAGCTAAATTTGTACATTAAAATACAATGTCCTACAAGGCCCTACCTGATCTGCCTCCTCCCTATCCCTTGTTGCTATCTCATCATCACCTTTTACTCTCTCTTTTTCTCATTTCACTCCATCCACCCTTATTTCCAAAGTTAAGGATTTTTCACTGCCAGTTCTCTCTGCTTGTAATGTCCTGTCCCCAAAAGTCCCCGGTGGTTAATTAATTGCTTTACTTCCTTCAAGCCTTTACTTAAATATTAGCTTCTCAACGAGGCCCACCTGGCAATCCTTAAAATTGCAATGTACTGTTCCAACTCCCACCACAGATGCCCCCATTTTTATTTAACCTGGTCTACTTTTTATTTTTTTTTTACAACTACAGCACCTGGTATTCCTAGGTGGTCTCCCATCTAAGTAGTAACCAGGCCTGACCCTGCTTAGCTTCCAAGATCAGACAAGATCAGATGTATTCAGGGTGGCATGGCCATAGACCCTGGTCTACTTTCTTACACTGTGATTTTTTTTACCTTCTCTCATACCACATCATTTATTATTTTCATGTTTATTCTTTGATCCTCACACTTAAAATATAAACTCCATGAAAACAGATCATTATCAGTTTTGTTCACTGATGTAGTCCAAGCATAATAGGCGCTCAGTAAATATTTGTTGATTATGGATACACTTAACAACCAAACTTGTATTTCCTTCTCTATCTCCATTACTAGATCATGAGTTTTTTCAAGGCAGAGAACATACATTTCATCTCTGATCTCAAATACCTAACGTAGTGTCTGGTACAGAGTGGGCATTATATAAGTGTTTACTGAAAGGATGAGAAAAACAATACATAGATTTATGATTATTTTTGTGAAATTTTAATGTATTTGTTTTGTTCATTAACAAATTAATTTCAAGAAAGAAAAGTGTATGACTTCTGGAATGGCTTCCTTTTTTTTTTTATCTAAAAACCGTCCTTTAGTTATGTTCTATCATTGTATTTGAGATAAATTTATAACCAAATAGCATTAGTGCTGGATCTCTTATTCATCACTGTTTTATAGATGAAGCCTTAAAACTGAAAAGTGATTTGTCTAAGGTCATCATCTGGCTGATGGCAGAAGCCAAGCTGAAATCCAGGTCACTGGAGCCAATGCTGCTTTTATATATATACAAGGATCCTGGGAAGTTGAGGACTTTGATCTCAAATACCTAACACAGTTTCACACTAGATATTAATGGGACATTTATTAAAGGAATGAAAGATGATTGATCAATAAGTTCAAAATATGTTTCTTTTTGTGCTCCTTTTTATTTATGATCCCTTTAAGGCCCTGGGATCTTCTTTTTCGATTATTTGGAGCTAAGGTGGTTCATAAAATATCCATAATTTTAAAGTCAAGCCTCCGAATCTAAATCTTAGGATATATATTTTTTTTAAGTTTTGAAGCATTTTTTACCATTTTTCTGTCTAAAACAGCCATGTCATCTAGAATTCTCAAATAAATACTTAAATAAGAATTATGTTTGGCGTCATGTGACTTTTCAAAATTGCTTTGAATAAAATTCCATGTGCTCATCATATAAAAGGAAAGCTTAAACTGCTCAACAGTTAAAAGCAGAGGAAACAGAAAGGGCTATTAAACATTTAAAGAAATGCAATATCACTCTCATTTTGTGTGTTCACAAAACAATATAATCTCTCACTTTTTATTCTGAGATCAGTTTCAGAAAGTGGAATAGAATAATATCACAGTTACAAAAGGCCTTCCTCAAAAATGAACTTGCCCTTACTCTTCACTAGTTAGAAGTGGAAATTCAGGATGTCAGATAATAATATCTTTACTTACTGAAGCACATAAAAGCATACTCAACTGTCAGAGTGATGTGGTAGCCAGAGTACACCCAATACAAAAGAAAGAGTTTATACTTACTGGACGTACTGCCAGAAGTGTTCCAAGACACATCCAATGTAGAGTAGGCCTTATCTTGGGAATAACATTCCTCTGTGTGGTTTGCAGAGATGGACTAAAACATTTGAGAATGGAGAAATTGAGAACTTAACAAGAGAAAATTCACTCAAGATCACATAATAAGTGACAGAACAAACCATCAGGGTCCTGATTTAATCATTCATTTCACAGTTATTTTTAGACTTTAAGCGAGGACCTGGGGACCCAATAATAAACAAGACAGATGCAGTCCCTACTTTGTAAACCTTATATCAGCCTCTAGGCATGAGAATAACCTCAACATATAGAAGCAGGATTATTGGAAGCTGCAATATTAGGGTCTTACATCCTATTTTGGTTTTAGTTTTTGTTTTGGATTAGAAAATTTTTTGTATATCTTATGCCTAGAAAAATATCTAAGCTCACTGAACGAATCTTACTCTGTGGGCTTGACTTTCAAGTAAAAAGGACAACTTCCTGTTACTGCTGGACTGGTGGTCATAATGGGATTGGATAATGGAACACACAGCTCTGACAGTTTTTTGTTTGTTTTGTTGGTTGTTTTCTTTTTTCTTTTGCACACTCATCTCTTGGTACCAGCAAAAAGAAAGACTACTGAGATCAGAGAAGACCTAGAGCCTGGTAGAGATGGTCCAGCCTTGTTCTTATGTTTATAATTTTTCACACCTGGAAGGGAGCAGAGGCAGCAAATGGGTAATTCAGCCTTCCTGCCCTACTCATCTCTGCATCTAACTCATCCAGTAGGTACAAGGATCACTCCTGGTATGGCACTGTAATCACAGAGCACAGGCCAGGAAGGGCAGATTTTCTGGGACACTGCACTCCAAGGAATATGTTTGAGCTGGCCCCAACCCAGCAAGGCTCTCCTCTTGAAAAGTTAAGGGCCATCCAAGGCACAGCAAGGAAGCCAAAATGGTAATGGCCAGATCTTCAGATGAATGGGCTTTGAAGTCCCTGAAAGAGCAAACTGCTCTTGATCTTTCTTCCTCCCCTGGAACATTTGTAGTTCCCACAAAAGCACAGAAACTTGTTCCAGCTCTGCTGATCAAAAGCATTTCCAACACGTAAAGATAAATATCCTGTACTTCTTTCTTCCCTTTTCTCTCTGGTCAGCTTCCTGGGTCACAAGAATAAGATTTAAACCCCCAAAGGACACCACTAATGTGGTTACTTATTTGTTTATGCACTATGCATCTGTGCTTTAGTGCCTTAAAAGCTTGAGAAATTATTCTTATTTTAAGGTCACACGATAGAGAACAGGAGTCTCCAGAAAACGTAATTTTCCACTTTGGCCTGAGCTTCCTGCTGCTGCTGCTGCTGCTGCTGCTGCTGCTGCTGCTGCTGCTGCTGCTGCTGCTTCTTGTTATTATTATCCTACAGTTATTATTATGACTCATTATTATTTCATAACCCTTAATTTATCTCAATTCATTTGAAGAGCTACCCTAACAAGCAGAAAAAAATAATCACCCCCAATGAAGAATGAAAGAAATGGATTCGACCACCTTGCTTATCAGAAAAAAAATATGATAAATATACTATTTCCTAGATATTTCCAGACTTTTTGGACACTGTGGTATATTTACAGAAACATCACTTACATAGTTGTCTAGAGGTTGAAGAAAATATTCTGAGCATTTTTTAAAACTACAACTAATATATAGTTTAAAATTAAGTTTAGCCTACAATCCTGACCTTTAGCACACCCAGTATTATCCCACAATAACCTAAGTCTTCTAAAGGTTTCTAATCTCTGTTGCACTGGAGACACATGTTTTTTTCACTTCCACATGCCTTTGTGCTACTACTCATCCTCAACAGGACACTAGAAAGGAAGTATTTTCAATGGATTCAGAAAAAAATTCCGGACCAGAATGGCAATCATGTATTGAAATAGAAGACTTTTCTCTAAAGAATTTTAAAAGATTAGATTTTCATCTAATGAAGCAGAGATTAAGAATGCTGATGCTATACCCTGGGAAGTAGTCATTGAGGAGAATGGCTAAAGAATGCAATGACTGGTCACTAGTCTCACCTCCCTCTTACATTTAACAAATGTCCACAGTATCTTTAGTCACTGTATGTGACACCACCAGAAAAAATTATATAGTCATCCTTCACACATTTATCTAAACCCCTAGCATTGTACCTGGGGTAATGTACACACTCCATTTGTGTCTGATTTGTTCTAAAATTATGATAGTGAAAGTACTCATTTTACTGTCTAAGACAAATTAGGATTTGATAAGGTGGCAGAGTCCCCAGAAGTTACAGTACTAAATAACATTTTAAAATAATCAAAGATTTAATTCCATCAAAAAACTGTAAACAATTTTACTGGCACAGAGTTGACCATATATTTGATTCACAAAATAATATCTCAAATACAAAATTATGTTCATACGCAAACTTAGCCACTGAACCAAGTAAGATTTGATGTTCTAAGACTGGCTGTTAATATTTTTCTCTATTTTTTAACTGTTTCTTTCAGCTTTATTGATATATAACCCACTATAATATTATGTAGGTTTAAGGTGTACAATGTGCTGATTTGATACATTTATATATTACAAAGTGATAACACCATGGCATTCACTAACACCCACATCCTGTCACTTAAGTACCTTTTTTTGTGATGAGAACATTTAAGAACTACTCTCTTAGCAACTTTCAAGTATATAATACAGTATTGTTGCCTATAATCATCATGCTGTATGTTAGACCTTCAGGACTTATTCATCTCGGAACTGGAAGTTTGTACACCGTGTCCAACATCTCCCTGTTTCCCCCTCCCTCAGCCCCTGGTAACCACCATTCTACTCCCTGTTGCTATGAGTTTGGCTTTTTTAGATTCCACATATAAATGATATCATACAGTATTCATCTTTCTCTGACTTTATTTAGCATAATGTCTCTGAGGTCCACCTATATTATCACAAAAGATAGGATTTCCTTCTTTCTCATGGCTGAATAATATTTCATTGTGTCTATAATACTACATCTTCTTTATCCATTCATCTGTTGACAGACACTTAGGATGTTTCTATAACTTGGCTATTGTGGATAATGCTGCAGTGAACATGGGAATGCAGATATCTTTTCGAATTCCTGTTTTACTTTCCTTTGGATATGTACCCAGAAGTGGGGTTGCTGGACGATATGGTAGCTCTATTTTTAATTTTTGAAGGAACCATCATACTATTTTTCCATACTTGTTGCACCAGTTTACATTCCAACCAACACTGTGCACATGCTTTTTTCCACATACTAACACTTGTTATCTCTTTTTTTTGATCCTAGCCATTCTAAAAGGTGTGAGGTGATATCTCATTGTTATTTAGATTTGCATTTCCCTGATGATTGGTGATGTTGAGCACCTTTTCATGTACCTGTTGGCCATTTGAATATCTTCTTTGGAAAAGTGTCTAGGCAGTTACTCTGCTCATTTTTTAATTGGATTGTTTGGGTTTTTTTGCTGTTGAGTTGTATAAGTATTTTTTATATTTTTTATATTAACCCCTTATCAAATAGAGAGCTTGCAAATATTATCTCCCATTTTGTAGGTTGCTTTTTCATTTTGTTGATGGTTTTCTTTGCTGTGCAGAAACATTTTAGTTCGATATAGTCTCTCTTGTTTATTTTTGCTTTTGTTTCATTTCCTTTTGGTGTCAAGCCAAAAAAATCATTGCCAAGACTGATGTCAAGGAGCTTACCCCCTGTTTTTATTCTAGGAGTTTTACTGTATCCAGTCTTACATTCAGGTGTTTAATACATTTTGAGTTTATTTTTATGTATGGTATAAGATAAAGGTCCAGTTTCATCTTTTTGCATGTGGCTGCCCAGTTTTCCCAACTCCATTTGTTGAAGACACTATCCTTTTCCTCACTGTGTATTCCTGGCTCCTTTGTCATAAATGAATTGACCATGTATGCATGGGTTTATTTCTGGGCTCTGTTTTCTGTTCCATTCATCTGTGTGTCTGTTTTTGTTTGTGCTAGTACCATACTTTTTTGATTACTAAACTTTTGTAACATAATTTGAAATCAGAAAGTATTCTGCTTCCAGCTTTCCTTTTCTTTCTCAAGTTTGCTTTGGCTATTTGAGGTCTTTTGTGGTTCCATACAAATTTTAGGATACCCTTTTCTATTTCTGTGAATAATGGCATGGGAATATATTTTTTTTACTGCTTGACATTATTATTTTTTTAATTTTAATTAGTTTTAAGTATATAGTACATTGGTTAGACATCTATATAGTTAGTAAAACGATCCTCCCAATTGTTCCCTCCTTCCCTAGACCCTCCACCTAGCCAATGTATTATCGCTAATTGCAATCCCTATGCCGTGCTCCCCATCCCTGTGACCATACGTCAGCTACTAATTTGTACTTCTTTAACCCTTCACCCCATTCTCCCAGCCCCCCAAAACCCTCTCCCCTCTATCCACCACCAAATTTTCCACTATATTTGTGAGTCTGTTTTGATTAGTTTGTTCTTTTTAGTCCTTAGATTCTGCATATAAGTGAAATCATATAGTGTTTATCTGTCTCCATCTGACTTAAATATCTTCTAGGTCCATCAAAGCAATATCTTTTTCCATTCCCTTACTTTTTATATGTAGGGGTCTTGTTTTCTTATCCTTTCAGCCCCCCTATATTTTGGTTGGAGCATTTAATTCTTTTCCATTTAAGGTACTTATTGATAGGAATGTATTTGTTATCATTCTTTATTCCTGTTTTTGATACATGTTTTTTCTTCTTAAAGAAGTCCCTCCAACATTTCCTGTAATTCTTGCTTGGTGGTGATAAATTCCTTTAGTTTATTTTTGTCTGGGAAGCTCTTTATCTGTCCTTCAACTCTAAATGATAGCTTTGCTGGATATAGTATTCTTGGTTGTAGATCCTGAGTCTTCATCCTGTCAAATATTTTTTGCCAAGCCTTTCTGTCCTGCATAGTTTCTTCTAAGAAATCAGCTGCCAGTCATACAGGTGTTCCCTCATATGTAATTATTTGTTTTTCTCTTGCTGTTTTTAATTTCTTTCTTTGTATTTAAACTTTGGCATTTTAATTATGATGTGTCTTGGTATGGGCCTCTTTGGATCTCTGATTTTTGGAATTCTCTGAGCTTCCTGGGGTTTTATGTCCATTTCCTTCACCAAGTTAGGGAAGTTTTCCAACATTATTTCTTCAAACAGCTGTTCAACATCTTGATTTTCTTCAGTTATGCCAGTCAGATGAATATTTGGAGCTTTAATAGTGTCCCATATCCTCCTTAAATTATTTTTATAGTCTTGGCATCTTTTTTCATGCCATTCTGATTGAGTGTCCTGATTGGGTTTCCTGTCCTCTAGATAGGGCATGTGATCCTCTTCTTTATTCACTCGTTTATTCCTTTGTTTATTCCATTAATATCCTTCTCATCTCAGATATGTTCTCCATTTCAGACTAGTTTCCTTTTATAATTTCCATTTCCGTTTTTATCTCTTTGTTGGAGTTCTCTTCACTTCCCAAAAGTTCATTGAGCATCTTTATAATTAGTATTTTGAACTTTGCATCTGTTAGATTACTTGACTCCATTATATCTGGATCTATGTTCTGTTCTGTGTTCTGGTTTCTGCTTCTTTGTCTTCCCATTTTGGCTGCCTTCCCATGTCTGTTTCTATGTACTAAGCAAAGCTCCTAAGTCTCCTGGTCTTATCAGTGTGGATCTGTGAAGTAGGTGTCCAGTGGCACAGCCCTGAGAGGGGTTCAGCTGCAGGCCAAATCTAGCCCAAGCCTCTGCCCCTCTGGGGCCACCTGTTAAGATTCAGCAAGCAATCCACAGATGCTGTGCTTACAGTTACCTTAAAAGGCCACACCAGAAACCAAAGCCAGCTACCTCCACCAGTGTGAGTCTCAGCAAGGAGCACCTGACACGCTGAGGATACACCTGAATGTGGCTTGGGTGGGCTGCAAGTTGGGGGAGGCAGGGTTTCAGGGAATTCCTGGGCGGACCTCTGTTATCCAGTTTGATTATGTCATAGCTGTGGCGGCGCTGTATCAGGCTCACTGGTAGGTGGGAGGACTCAAGAGGGAGCAATGGATATCGCCAGCACTTCTGTGTCAAGCGAGTCTCACCTGGGCCCCCACTCCGACGCTGTCTCCCTGTAAGTCCCTGGGGCCCCCTGCACACAGCTGAATCGGCACTGGTGCTCAGAGCCAGCAGGTCCGTCACCACAAAAATCCACTCACCTATGCGGCCCCTTTAAGAGGCATCTGCTTCTGCCACTGCCAAATCCTCCATCTCACTCTGCTGCTCAGGACCAGGCAGCCCCGCATCCTCGCCCCATCCTACCTTCTGCCATTCAGGATGTTCTCTTGGATTTCTCCTTAGTTGTATGGCTTGTTCATCTAGATCCCAGGTGATTTTTCCTTGCTTCTGCTCCTTGTTTCTGTCACAACTTTGATTTGGTCTCCAGAGGGATAAACAGAACCTCTATCATCTATGCCATTTTTTCCTCTCTCGACATGGGAATTTGTTTAGAGATTGAATTGACTCTGTAGATCACTTTGAGTAGTATGGATAATTTAACAATATTAATTCTTTCAACCCATGAGCATGGGATATCTATCTATTTATTTGTGTCATCTTTGATTTCTTTCATAAATGTCTTATAGTTTTCAGTGTACAGCTCTTTCACCTCTTTGGTTAAACTTATTCCTAAGTATTTTATTCCTTTTGATGCTATGGTAAATAGAATTGTTTTCTTAATTTCTCTTTCTAAAAGATCTTTGTTAGTATATATAGAAACACAACTGATTTTTGTATATTGATTTGTATCCTCTATAACTTTATTAAATTTGTTTAGTTCTAACAGTTTTTTTAGTGAAATTTTTAGTTTGAACAGTTTTTTTGGTGAAGTCTTTGGTGAAGTTTTTGGTGAAGTTTTCTGTGTTTAATATAATGTCATCTGCAAATAGAAACAGTTTTACGTCTTTCTTTCCAACTTAGATGGCTTTTATTTCTTGCTCTTGCCTGATTACTCTGGCTAGGATTTCTAGTACTATGTTGAATAAAAGTGGCAAGTAGGGGAATCCTCATCTTATTCCTTATGTTAGAAGAAAAACTTTTAGTTTTTTAACCATTGAAGGTAATGTTAGCTATGGGCTTGCCATATATGCCCTTTATTATATATAAAGGCATGTTCCCTCTATACCCAGTTTGTTGAGAGTTTTTATTATGAAAAGATATCGAATTTTGTCAAACACTTTCTCTGCATCCATTGAGATGTATGATTTTTATTCTTTATTTTGTTAACACCGTATATTACATTGATTGACTTACAAATGTTGAACCATCCTCGCACCCGTATAATAAGTCCCACTCAATCATGGTGTATGATCCTTTTAATGTATTGTTGAATTCAGTATGCTAAAATTTTGTTGAGGATTTTTGCTTCTATGTTCATAAGGAATATTAGCCTGAATTTTTTTTTTCTTATTGTGCTGTTATCTGGTTTGGGTATCAAAGAAATGCTAGTCTCATAAAATGAGTTTGGAGATGTTCCCTCATCTTCTGTTTTTTGTAAGTGTTTTTTTAAAAAATGTATTAATTCTTTTCAAAATGTTTGATAGAATTCACTAGTGAAGTTACCTTGTCATGGACTTTGTTTGTTGGGAGGTTTTTGATTACCAATTCAATCTCCTTGCTAGTCATTGGTCTGTTCACATTTTCTGTTTGTTCATAATTCAGTCTTGGTGGGTCATGTTTCTAGGAATTTATCCATTTCTTCTGGTTTGTTCAATTTTTTGGAATGTAATTGTTCATAGTAGTTTCTTATGATCCTTTGTTGTTGTGTGGTATCAGTCATAATATCTCTTCTTTCATTTCTAACTTTACTTATTTATTGTATCTAGTTAGGTCCCTTCCAGGGAGAAACTGGGTGGTGAGCATTTTTACCTGCTCCCTCTGTACTGAGCCCTAGGTAATGGATGAGCATTCTCATCCATTAATAATTGCTTCTTTGTTTGCTATAGTCTTGTGGGTCTTGTGGACACAGCCCTGTAGGCTTTCGGAGCTAGGTGTTTTCTGGGCCTTCCTTCAGGTGGGAAGTCTTAAAGGTTGAGACACTAGATGTTGGGTGTAAACCCTTTACTATTCTGGGAGAAGTTGGGAGTCGGGTCTTCCCTCTTGATTGTATGGTGTTGTGCTGAGAGTGGGGTTATGGTGAGAGTGTGTCTCACTCAGCCTTTCCTACCCATTTTGATGTGGGCATTTTCTTGTTCACTCAGCTGCTTTCTGGATTTCCTTCAGAGGGAATTGCTCCATGTGTAGCTGTTGATTCAGTGTGTCCATAGCAGAAGGGCAATTAAGTAGACTCCTATGTCTCCTTCTTTAAAGACTGTTCTCCAGTTTCATTTTTACAACCCAGAATCCTGATGAGTATTGCATGATGCCTATATAAGTATTTGTCTCCTACTGGCCCTTAGGATTAACCTGCTACTTATCCTTTCATTCATTCTTCCCAGCAGATGAGCAGTAAATTAACAATGGTTTTTTTTTTTAAATATACTAGAAAAACTTAAAATTAAGGCAATTTAATGTATAACTTAGTCAGCTAATTCGAAAAAGATAGTTATTTCTATTTTATTTATAGAATGAATTTATCACGTGTGGAACCCAATTCCAAGAGAATAGTTTGACAGCCAATAGTTCAGATTCCTTAGATTCTTTTTTGAGACAAGATTACATATTCTATCCTTGAAGTAGGTCAGTTGGCTAGCTACAGGTCTCATATTTTACCACAGCAAACTTCTTACATAATTTTGTTCCTTATGGTAAAGCAAAGAAGGAATTGGGAATTTCATCTGTTATAAACCTAGCTTTATAAAACTAGTTATAAATTAGTGCTGATTGTTGTAAACCTAGTGCTGCTAAAGGAAAAAAAAATTAAATATGGAGGAGATTTGTGGATAATGGTGACATATATATATATATATATATATATATATATATATATATATATATATATAAAGAAGACAACACCTCATGATACAATTGTGAAACTTTTCAGAGACTCTTTAGTCTTTGGTGTAAATTAGTATCAAGTACTACAAAGGATGAAAAAATGAGTAAATAAGTTATTTCTGCCCTCAAGCAACTCACAACTAGTAAGGGCAATAAAAGAATATAAGTTTTATACTATACAGCAGTTCATCTTTGGCATCTTAAGAGAGGGGTAAGTAGCATAGTATGTATGTATGAAGAAGAGATTGACAGTGAGCAGGGAGTCAGAAAAGACTTTCTAAAAGGTCTAATACTGGATATAACCAAGATTTTGTTAGAAGTAGGGAGGGAGAAAATATTTTTCAGATGAAGAGATAATTCTACACAGGCATGTTCATAACTTTTCACGTTTCATTTTTGTTTAACTATTAAAATTCAGAGCTCTTTTAAAAATTAAAATTATATTGAAATGGTAAAGTACTCATCTGAATTTTAGATTAAATCTGAAATGTACATTTTTAGCCCCCTTTATAAAAATGTATAAATTTTCACAAAATCATATTGTTTATAATCACTAACCTATTATCTTTACCCTGAAATCAGCTAAAACTGATAAAGTTCTAATCTGAAAAGGAGATAAAAAAAGAAAAAGAAACTAGCATTTATTGATTGCTGCCTGACTGACAATAGCCACTTTATGTATTTCATTGATTAATTCTCATAAAAATTCTGTCAGGTACATAGATACTAGTACCCCTATTTTATAGATTTAAATGAGGTTCAAAGGAGTCAAATGGCCTTCTCAAATCTGTAAAGCTAAGTAGCTTCCAAAGTCAACAAAGACTATCTGTTTCCTAATTACATGTTATTTTCCACTACTGCTTTCTTAGGTGAAAAAAATAAGTTTGTTCCTAGAAAAAGGATGTAGTCCTATTAACATTTGGCTCAGCTTACTATATATCGGTACAGTAATAAATAGTTGCCCCCAAAGGTTTATTATCCAAAAAAAATTTTAACTCTTTCATTAATTGCTATAATGGTATCTTCAGTAAAGAATGGTTCATAACAAAGGCCTCTAATTAAATACTTGACTCCTTCTGAGATCATCAAATTGCACTAGATCAATATTCACAATATTATACTGTTATTTCGAGAATCAATAGTAAATTGGAAAAGAAAGAAAAAGAAAAGGTCACTCGTAGCCTGTTAAAACCGCATTTTTCTTCTTTGTCACCCCATTTACTCATTCTAATTATAAATCTCCATACTAATTTAAAATAAATTGATAAAAGAAAGGGAAAAAATACTAGGTCTGAAACTCTTCCAGAATTTTCATCTAAGACGATAATAGTTTTGTGAGATTGTTGCTTTGGTGTATTTGAGTTTTTCTCATTGTGTACATGTTGTTGGGTGGTGGTGGTGGTAATTTGTTTTATAGCACACATCACAAATCAAATCAAATTTTCTTTCTAAAAAAATTTTAAAATATCATTGATACTTTCCTAAATTAGAACTTCTTAAGAATTTTCTGTCATAAAGTTTTGTTTATAGGCTATCCAGTCACCAATAATCACATGTTAGCACTATACCACCTTCTTGGGGTACTTAAAAAAATCTTCTCTGTCCCTAAAATGCTTATAGTCTATTAAACCTTAAACTCGATTATCTCAATTTTGATAAAAGTAGAAAACAAAAGTTATTATTTCTCAATCATCAAAAAGCAAGACTTTGGATAATGCAGTTCTTTATATCCCCTTAATTTTTATTTGTTAAGAACTCTGTGTCATTTCTAGAAATACTTTAAACAGAAAAAAATATATAAATAAAATGTTTCTAAAAGGAAAACAAAAGTGCCAGCTTCCAGAGACAGTTTCCTTTACTGCTTTTGCCTCTTAATTTAACCTGTGAAAATTCTCTTTTCCATTTAATTCCTCCCTTTTCAGTGCAGAAATTTATTGTTCTTTTTCTATCTTGTGTCTTAGAAGAGTCTTTTGCTGCTGAATTAATCCAGTAGCTAAGCAGTGTGAAAAAGAAAAAGGAAAGTATACTTTGTTTTATTTTTCTCTGGAACATTATATCATAATTGTATTTAAAATGTTATAGCAATATTTAGGACTCTGACAGATACTTTTAGAAGTGAAGTGCGATCTATTAATTTGACAACAGAAGTAAGAAAACAAGGGGTTGATATTCCAGCCTTCCACTCCTTTTTGCTGACATCAACAATATAAATTTAGTCATCCAAACTACTAGACTAGAAAGTGAATTAGTTAATACAATTCTCTGAGTTTACAGGCTCATCCATTTTTACCATATCTCAAGCCACAGTGCAGCAAAGTGTTGATTTTCTCGTTCCTCTTGTTTGATTGCCCATCACAAGAGCTTACTCAGTCAAGAAGCTAAAAATGAAGGCATTGCCAAAAATTCAGAATCCTAAAATCCTACTAATACTTGTGAAGATGTATGTCACTGAACACCTAATCATTTTTGAAACAGTTTTAAGCACACTATAATTAGATCCTTGCTACAACCCTGTGAACTAGGTTAAGTAGATGTTATTATAGGTGAGGAAATGGAGGATGGAAGAAGTGAAGTCACTCGTCCAAAGTCAAAGAAAAATAACTCCTAGATTAGAATTCATGTTTTTTGATTATTGTACAGTGATATGTCCCCTCAATTTCCAAGGTAATAGGCAGTATCATGATTCTTGTCTAATAAAGCAGAAAAATGTGACCGGAGGCAGAACCAGTCTGGTTACGTTTGTTGTTAGCAAGTCTTAAAAGAATATTGGCTCTCGTCAAAGCAAGAGACAATGAATCATATTTCAATGAATCAAAGTTCATTTTTACTCTAGATCTACTGCTGTGTGGCTCTGTGGCTTGGGGCAAGTCACTCTTGGGTTCCTCTGTTAATATTTTAGAAACACTACATATATGCTGAGTGCCAAATAGGACTAGCACATATGGTTTTTTTGTTCTTACCTTTCAAATGATGAAGGTATTCCTGTTTCTGGAAGAATAAAAATTTCTAGTTGTAGTTAAAGAGGGTGGTAATCCATATTCCACTCACACTAGAAAGACTTCATGAAGGATATGGGATTAGAAGTGAACTTGAAAGAACCAGGTGAATTTCATGTAGTCATTCAATATTTATTTCTGACCTTCTCTACATCGATCCCAGCTTTAGACCCTAGGAATAAGCAGTGTAACCTAACAAAGGCCCTATCCTCACAGAGCTGATGTTCCATAAATAAGCCGGTAAATACAAAGTATGTCACATGGGGATACATGCCATGGAGAAAAATAAAGCAAGGCAAGTGGACAAGGGAGTCCGGTGTGTGTGTGGATGGGGTGTTACTGTTTTATATGAGGTGATCAGGGGAAACTTCAGTGACAATTTGACATGTGAGCAGAGACCTGAATGAAGTGAAGGAGTGCCGTGGGGAAATATGAGGAGAGCATTCCCAGGAAGGGAATAACAAGGTCTGAGGTGAGAAGCCTGCTTGATGTATTCCAAAGGAAGCAGTGTGGCTGGATGAAGTTAGCACAGAAGGGAGAGAAGAGGTTATCAGAGGGGTGCTAAGGTCCATATCTTGGAGGATCTTGTAAGAATTTTGGCTTTTACTCTGAGTTTGATTAGAAGCTATTAGGAGGCTCTGAGAGAGAAGTGATAGGAACAATATCAAAGATTTAGAATAGGGCACATTTTAAAATTATGGTTACACATTCAAAAAGCTAATAAAGAAATCTAAAGAGGCCTGTCAGTGTTGACATCCTAATATGTATCTTTCATAAATACAGAGGAGTGCAAGACATTTTAATTTCTAAAGAGTAAGGCTTTTGTTTAATTTTCCAAGGTACTCAATTAGAACCAGAATCAATTCCCTCTATTGTGCATTACCAGCTAAGCACACATGGATTTACTCTCCAGATTAAGTTGTAATTTTTATACTCCAGACTCAAGACTGGACAAATGTACTTAGTAAATAACAATGTGTTTCTATAGAATTTGTGCACTCTCCATCCAGACTTTGTACCATACAATCGTTGATCATATCTACAAAAAGAAAAGAATCACTGAGTGATATTTGCTTAGCCCTGTATGTTGTGGTGATAATAGAATATTGTTCTCTCTGTAAACCTCTCTTCCATACAGCACAAAACCTTAATCTAATTGTGTGGTTTCAGACAATCCTCAAGTTGTTCTGGCCTCTTGCACTTCCTGTGCATAATAGTGATCGTAAGGTGTCCTGCTTCTGTCCCCATAATAATTTATTTTTATGATAGGGCCAACATAAAACATTACAGACTTCATTGTTCAAAGTATTAAGATATTTCTGCAACGATTATTGAAGAATCTTTCTTATGTTAGACACTGGAAAGGGGACAAAGAAAAAGATGGGATCATGACCCTCCAATGACCACGAATCTTCTGGGAAAGGCAAGCATATATCATGCAACATATGGTAGATGCATTAAGGGCTATAACAGAAGTATCGGGGCAGTAAATTCTCCTGTTTGGTACTTTACTTTTTAAAAATATACTTGTAAATATATGGTATCTCATTTAATTTTTATTCCATTTGCAAACAAACTGTGCTTATTTAACATAGTTGAAGGTAATGCAGATTCCAACTGGGAACTAAGAAAGTTGGGCAGGAGTAGCTCAAGGAAGGTGTCTCAAAAGGGACTTGAAGAATAAATCATCTAAAAATTAGGTGAACATTTGCATAAGTTTAATAGTAAGACACCTTAAAGATCCCCAAACTGGAGCCAGTTCCTCAGTACCTGCAAAGGGGAATTCTGGCTCTTTGGTTTGTGATGACCTTGGATCTTTTATTCTAGGAAAACTGCATAGATTCTGGCTTCTGATGGTTTACTCAGTCTCATCTCTTGTCAAAGGATCAAGATACTGGAAATTACTGCTCAATAATTTTTAAGAAAGAGAATATTGAAACTCATTATTTGATTGTGGTTATTATTAACAATTAGGAACCTAGCAGACACAAATTTTGTTTTCAAGAATAACATAGGTATAACGTGAAATGAAAAATGGTGTTCTCCTAGAAATTCATGAATCGTTACTGCTCTTGTTATGAAGAAAAACAATGTAGATATATTCTGTGTCATTGGGAATTTCATATTCCAGTTCTACTTCATCAAGAATGGCAAGGCAATCTTGCTTGATTCCTCCACATTGGAAACCACCTCACATAATGTATTCACTAAATATTCCCACTATAAGTTTGGAAATGTCATCTTTCCTGAAGCCAATCTTAGCTTAATGACTTTTTTATAGAAGGTAACTCTAATTGAAGTAACTTGCATATAACCAAGTATCGTAATATAAATGAAATATACTGAACAGAGAATCAGAAGATGTGAGGTCTGCCTCAAGTTGTGACATTATCTACCCTAGAGACCTTGAGCAAGGCATCCAAGCTCTCTGGGCCTCGGTTATGTCATATATCATTTTTTAAAAAATCTTTCTTGAAAAGGAACTTTAAAAAAATATCTAAGACACTCATTTGTATCTCACAAACACACATCACATCACATCACATATAAACACATCATTGGAATGTTTCTTTTTATTCACAAAATCACCACAAAATAATACTTTTATTTTATCTTTCAATACCACTAAAACAAGTGATCATTCTTCCCACTTCATCAAAATTTCATCTAGTCAAAGCTGTTTCTTGTCCTGTGGAAGCATCTTTAATCGACACTGGCCAGTGCGTCATTTTTCCTGTTTGTTTAGAGCTCATAATATAATTGCCCAGAACATCTATTTTTGTGTGAATATCACCATAAGGGAAACATCAGGTAAGAAGTAGGGAGGAGAGAGCAGAAACTGACAGGAACTTATTTCAACCATAAATTTTTGTTTCTAGTGCATGAGGTGCCATCCAGTTGCTCCATAAGCCATCATTACAGTAAAAGTTCATGATGAAGGGCAAGAGTAAATTTGCTAAAGGGTTAGAAAAAAATATTTAGCTTTATGTCTTTTCAATTTTTTTTCAGATTGCTAATATAAAGAATCAACTTTTGAACTTTAAGCCATTTTTAACCTAGTCCTAAAAGAACCAATAAAAGCAATTAAATCATTCCATGAACTACTTTTGTTTTTCTATCCTGCATTTACCCTTCTTGCATTGGCAAAATGTGAAGGAAACTTCAAGGTTACTTAGTCAAAGTTTTCAAACTTTAAAAAAAGAACATAATTATTTCTAAACCAGTATTTACAAAGAAATACAGTATTTAAAACAGATAAAAGTGGAGTCACTTTATTGAATTCAGGAGATGTTGGGAACATTCTTCTGATAGTTTGTCTTCCTTCTCTTCACCCTTCTCAGTCTATTATACTCATTAATTAGATGAGGAAACCAGAGGCCTATTTCTATCTATGTACTATAATAGAAGGTATATATATTAGATACATCTTATTTATTGATATAAATTATATAATTTATATACATATAATAGAAATTTTTCTACTTACAGACTTTCGGCTGATTCATTTTTATTTAGATTAGCAAAATTATGATCTAGAACAAAAATTCTACTCATACTACCCTAAGCAAATGAGAGTATGAGCAATTGTATGTCGTCCTGATGTCCGCAACCATTGTAGTTTGTTTGATGTGTTTTTATGAAAGTGAGAATATTTAAAGTGCTAGTAAGAAGATACATATGATTATAAGAGAAGAAAAACTTGAGATAATTTTTTTAAGTTTTGAGAAAAGTAACCAATTTTACAATGCACATGTGAGACTAAGCATTGGAGAGTTCAGCTGATTCTCAGTGACAGAGAGTGATTCAAAATTTGGGACAAGGCTATGCACTTGTGCTGATACAGTCGTGCACCAAGAAACAAAGAGAAGCAGCTAACAAAAGAAGGTAAACATTGGAGTGTGTGGATGCAGAATTGGTATTTACCTCTGATGCTTGTTACCTTTGTGTTACTTGAAAAGATGTTAGAATTATGGCCAAGATTGACTCACCATAAAAGCATCTCTGTTGAAACTTTTGTTCCAAGCCACAGATGGTCCAATGGTTTCAAAACCTATTTTAATCTAAACAGAACCAAAGTGAGCATCAAAGTTGTGATGGAGGATATAGCTGCTGAGAAATTCTTCACAACATTTCCAGGGAAAATGAAGGATAATCTTATTCAAACAGGTTTTTGATGGGGAAAAATTGGTCTATTTGGGAAGAGACTAATATGCACATTTTACCACTTGACATGTTTACTGGAAATGATGGGACTGTGGGCATAAACTCCCCTCAATTGCTTTGGATTTAGGACCAAAGGGATTTCTGAACACCTTTTTAGAGCCTAGTTCATTCATATGTAGAAAACTTGTTTGCTCTACATAGTAAACAACTCAGTTTCTGAGTCACACCAAAAGCCCCTTTCTCAAATGACTGATCCATTTAGAGGGCACTGTGCTTAGATTTTTATTTTCCTTTGGAGATATAATTTAGTTGAGAGAATGAAGTCTAATCACAGTGCCCCTCATTATTATCAGAACTTCTGGAGTTATTTCAGAGTTCCAAGATTATTTTCCTTTATTTTTCCTAATTTAAAAATACAACATAAAATAAATTATATTGCATATCAAGTAATAAAATCTATACTCATCTGCTAAATTTGCAAAATTCTCTCCATAAAGCTAATTAACTAGATAAAAGGTCCATATCAGCCTTGAAGCAGTTCTTGTCTCTAAGGGCCTAACTCAGTAATTAATTATGTTTCTGAGAGTTTCAGAAAACACTTTTCCAGCTTCATGAGTCTTTAGAAATGAAACATCTTGGGCATCATCCAAAATATCTTAATTTCTCAATCTGCTTAGAGTCAGATCAACTTTCTACAAGGAAACAGTTAAAAGTCTTTAAAATGAGACCTGTATATCCTCACCCTCATCCTTTAATCAGTTATTTACCTCAGGGTATAAATAACACCAACTGAATTTTTAATTAACCTCATTTTTAAAGCATTGTTAACATTAGAGTGATCATTCATTTAGGATTAGCTTAACATATTGGCTTGATCGAAATTAAAAATATTAATAAAGCAAGAGTGAAGTACAGAAAGTCTACAATGCTATGCAGATATGTTGTTAACGAGCCATACCTTGGTCTCTATGAAATTTCTAAATGTTAGGTAGGATGTGTATGGACATGTCACAGTGGCCAGGACTCTGGCAGCATCACCTGTCATATCATCATGTTAACCTTTTCTCTACTGAGGAAAATTCTTTGGCAATTCAAGACCTCCCAAGAGACATGACTAGAACCCTAGTTAAGCATGAGTTGCTGAGGGTGAGATCCGGAAAAAATGTACATGGAGATGGGGTCTAGAGGAATTGAAACCCAGGAAGTAGGAGAAAGGCTAAGATAATCTTCCCCACCAAATCATTTTACATTTACCTTGGGCTTGGCCTTCCCCCCAGATTCAGACACGATGGCTTTTTAAAGCTCCTCAAGGAAAAGTAGACTATAAACATTCTAAGCATAATCAAAAGATGTGTACAGGTAGCACTGACTCTTTATAAAGCCTATGTCTTAGAGCTAACACCTCAAATTATATGGCAGTGTCACTATCACAGTCTGAATGTACTCACCCCCTCCATATTCAGTCTTCAGATTTGAAAAGCTTTTGAGTTATTCTTAAAAAACAAGAGTAATATAAACTTCAAAAAAACAACTAGTAGAGGATGGGGTAAACAATATCAGAAGAGATACACCCTCTTGAATATATAAAGCCACCCTCCCAAACTTTATTTGAAAGGAGGCTTTCTTTCCTTTCCTCTGGGATTTCTTAATGTCACCCTGACAAAGCTGAAGAGGGAGGGTCAGAATTTTTAATTATAAGTTTCCTTTAATTACAGGCTCCTTTGCTATGTTTACTAAACAGCTAGTAGCCCTGAGGGCGGAGTTAGGCTGTTTAAAGTCATGTTTTAATCTCCTCTGTAATTGCAATTTGATTGCTGGTGTAAATTACCTAGTAGGCTTGCCACCTTCAGTGCCAGCCATTTCCCAGAGTGCATAATTTTGAATTAAAAGGCTGATATCCATCCAAAAGTTCCCAGAATGTTTCATGGACTCAGTGAATTATGCATTAAACAGAATTCTTTAAAAAGAAGGCAAGAGGTTCCTTTGATGTCAGCTGGGGTTTTTCATCATATTATGGACTATTAATTTCTAGACTCTTTTAGAGGTAATTTCTTGAAATCTATGTTCAATTTAGGACTTATTACTGATCTTTCTCTAAACTTTATATTTTATTTTAACAGCATCATATGTCATCCTGAATATGGCAGGTTCTGGCAGAAACCTGGTGGTTAATTTCCTAGGGGGAGGTCAAGGTCAAGGGGAGTTTGGAGAAAAGGACAATTTGCTGCAAACACACCATCTGCTGGACAAAGTATGAATGACTTTTAGGAACTTGCCCTCACACTGGGAAAAGGCTTTAGGCGCCTCACGAGGACAAACAAGACCAATTAGGGAGCTGAGGTGTATATGGGAGCTCATCTATGGGGTATCTCTAAGCTAATATCCAAATACCAATTGTCTCTTTTGATGTTTTGTGGGTTTTTTTTAACAAGAGATAACTTACTGTTTGTGTGTTTGTTTTTGAGCTATGTTCCCTATCCAAATGTCACATGACATGTTGTAATAAGCAAAATTGATCCCAAGAAAATAAACAGCACCCCCATTATGCAAAAGGACAGTCGAGTTTCCACCATCAAATGCAAATGAAGATTCTGGGGAAATTATTCACATTATACACAATTCCATATTACTTGTTTTTTTCTCTGTATACACTTTGAAATTTATCAAGGGTTGTGCATTTCTACACCTTTATCAGTTGAGTGAATATAAACTTTATCATTTAACACAGTCCCTTCTGACAGTAAAAGGTACCTCTATGAATGATTACATCAGAACAACATCCACACACTGGGTCTGTCCTGGGCTAATCAGGATAAAATGTCTCTCTATTCATAGATAATCAAATCTCCTCAGAAATAGAAACCACCTCACAGTCTATAGCTACACCAACTCATAAAGGAGAACAAAAATCAAGGGTTGAAATGATCCATTGTAGCGAACAGATGAGAGAGACTTGGGTTTTCATCACAAATATGTTCAGCATTGAGATTATTGTATTTCATTATTCACGTATTAATTTATCCATGGCTGGCTAAGTACCATAAGAAAGGCCAGAAAATGGATGTTAATTGGACTTACTGTGGTAATCATTTTACAATATATACAAATACCAAATCATTATGTTGTACACGTGAAACTAATATAATGTTATGTTAACTTTACCTGAATTAAAAAGAAAAAGGTCAAATAAAGTTTCATGAGTACCTAGAAGGGAGATAAGTCACTCCTGTCTGAGCAGATATGCTGTTTTATGGAGGAGGCAGCATTGAATTGAGCATTGAAAGAGAAGCAAGATTTGGGAGTGTGCTCTCCAGCAAAGGCAGAAACTTTCAATAATTACCTGGGTAAACTAAGAAAAGCATAGTGTTCCCCCATCATATTGTTAATATTGCTTTCCAACAAACATTTCTTGAAGCTTACTGTCAAGAATTTTTTGGCACGCTCATGGATAAAACAGACATCAATTCCTACCTTCCAGAATATATAGCCTAGTAAGCAGTTGGATTTGAGTACCTGTATTTTCAGAAGCTATTTCTGAATTACAGATAAATTTGGGAATCATCAGCATATTTAAACTGACAGAAAATAGATAAGATCACTTTGGGAAAAGATGTAGAGAGGAAAGGAAAAAAAGGGTGCAGAACTAAACCCTGAGTTACTCCAATATTTAGAAATACAGAGTTCTCAGAGGGGGAAAAAAATGTTGGTATGCTAACAGTAAAACAAAAAATATACATATAACTTATTCTTTTCCCCAGTTTGGAAATGGAGCTCACAGAAAATGAAGCTTGTCAAAGTGTAGATCAGATGTAGCTTTAAGCTTCTGAATTATCCAATAATTATCACAATAATTTAAAAATTATGAGTACCTTTCTCCAAGGAACCCTAAATGCTTTATGTGTCCCTTCTGATGTATCTCCCTAGGATTGTTATTAAATTATAAAATGATACATTATTGAAAGTTAAGCAAAAACACCATTCACCATTATCATCTATATTCAGTTTTAGATTTCCTGTGGGGAAATAGTTCTCTTTTTTCACTTTCAATGAGGTGAATCAGAGCTACAATTCCAATCTTACTTATGAATATAAAATTAACTCAAAATATAGCTGTTATTCTTCCCAGTTCCCCCTGTACAGTGTACTCTGTCTGGCTGTCCATCATTTTTAAATGAATATTATTAAATGAGCTGTTTGGGGCCTGATTCTGATTACTTTTTATGTTAACTATTACAGAAAATTTTAGTATAACTTAGGGTGGAGGTCAGTGCAAGAAACAGCAAATATTTTCCAGATTTTCTGAGCCTTGTCAGAGTTCAGCTGTCATCTTGTTGGGCTTTGGTATTCATTTATTCATTCAATAAATTCTTATTAAGCACCTACTATAGCTTAGGCCCTATACTGACACATTGAGGCTAGGAAAGTGTCAGTCTCTGTCCTCAAGAAAGAATCTATTGGAGAGTGCACATGAGTGAAGAGGTGGTTATATACCATGTGATAAATCTAACCCACTTTGGACACAAATGACCATTCACTTCTTTATTTGTTCCTCTTTAGGCTTCTATGACTTTTTTATTTTTATTTTTTAAACACTATTCTCCTATGACTATCACAATCCTAAACTCTCTTTGTTATTCTCATTCCTTCTCCACCTTTTTTTCTTAGTCTCCTTAGCAGACTCATCCTTCATCTAAACCCTAAACATGGGAACATCCCAAGGCTCTATCCTACCAATCCTCTCTCAGTTGTCTCATCAAGTCCCTCACATTGAACATTATCCATTTAATGAGGATTCACAAATATCTTTCCTCCAACCATGACCTTTCTGTTCATATCTAGATTTTGTATATTTATGACTTCCTTGACATCTCATCTTGAATAGCTAAAAACACCTCAAGTTTAACATATCCAACTAAAGTTCTTTATTTTCACCTCTCCTCCCTTACTGCCCCCCAAAACACAACCACTCCTCTACCAATTTCAGTTAATGGCACCATTATCCATCTGTTTAAATAAAAATCTATAGTCAATTAAAGATTGACTCTGTTTTCTTCATTCTCAATGTTCAGTTCATGAACACCACTTCAAAAGATATGTCCTAAATCTGACCACTTCTTACTGTTTGTACTCTTCTTCCAACCTACCCATCATGAGCTCTTGCTTCAATCCCTGAAATATCATCTTAAATGCTTTCCTTGTCTCCATACTTATACTCTTAGAGTTCATTCCTCACATTGTAATCAGAGCAAGCTGTTAAAAATGTAAATCTAATTATAATATCATATCCTCTGTCGCTAATGATAGAATAAAATCTAAACACATTACCAGAATCTATAAGACTCTATAGGATCCAGTGCCTTGCCTGTTACTCCAAGTTGATATTCTACCAACTAAAATATTCTTCCTCCAGAGACTTTCATGGCTAGCTCCTTCTTACCTTTAAGCTCAGGTCAAATATTACTTTCCTAAAGAAGTTTTCCTTGGTCACTCTACCTGGAGAATTCTCCCAACTACCGTAACTTGTCATTCACCATATGATTATCTTGTTTAAGTTTTTGTCATAGCACTTATTTATCACAATTTGAAGTTATATTATTCATTTGTTTGTTTGTAGCCCACCAGGATAACCTCCATGGAGGCAAAGATCATAGCCTGTCGTTCACACTTTTAGCCTTAGAGTCTACTAGGTGTAGATAAATAAATGAAAGAATTGAGGTTAGAATCAAAAAACTATGGAGATACAGAGAAGTGTCACTTATTATAATTTAGGGGTTCAGCAAAAATAATATCTTGAAACATATATATGAATTATTAAAGTAAAGAGGGACTCAGGCCAAGAAAATTACATATGCAAAGAAAGAGAGACAAAAACCATGGAACTTTCAGGAAATGAAGAATTGTTTAGTACTCATGGAACATAGAGCTTAAGCAGGATGGTCTGGGGACAAAAGTGGTAGGGACAGGTGTCAGGGAGAAGGAAGGAATAGGAGAAAGTGGTTAAATCGTTAGGAGGGTAAAAGGATCCCATTGTCAAAGACATCAAGTCTCCTGTTTAGAAGTTTGAACTATTTTCCATGAAGGCAAAAACCCATTGAAAGGTTTGGATCAAGACGGTGACCTAGCAAATTTGGTTTTAGAAATATTGTTTCTACTTCAATGTGAAGACTAGACTGTCAGGTATTGGGGGAGGGGTGTTGGTTTTCCTCTAAAGTCTGAGAAATCATTTATTAGGCTGAAAAATCTCTTTCTCTGGAAGTACACAAATGTAATCTTTCTGAGCTGTTTTAGTGAATGGAATAGTGATGGAACCCACCTAATAGTGTTACTATGTGGAGAGAATTTAAGGCCTTCTAAATCTCTCCCTTCAGCCTAATTAAAAAGATGTAATTTTTCTAATTGCCCACAATTAAAATTCACACATATGGCCTCTAAAGTTATTAATAAATGAGATGTTCAAAGCAATAACACTAAATCTATTCAGAAAACAATTATACCACAAAAACAACTGGTATGCAGTCTAGAACCACAAAAGGTTTGGATCTACTGAAGTAAACCATGAACTACTACACACACACACACACACACACACACACACACACACATACCTAGGCCTATTTCCTTAGACATTACCTCACATTACAGACCAGGGCATTCCTTCTTGTCTGGAACACTGTGAAGGTGTCCATTTATTTTTTCTGAAAGAACAGCTCTGTATTCTATTCATTCAATGGGCAATTGTTGAAATGCTTACTATGTGCCTCTTACTGTACTAAATATTAAGGATGAATAACACATGATTTCTGCCTTCAAGGTAACTACAGTAGTATGTGAAAATGACTATAATAGATGAGCTCATTTAGTACTTATGAAGCACCATGAACAAATGCAAATTAGACTGGGAAATCCAAGAGTCAAAGTAGGGTAGGATAGACCATAGTTAAAAACACAAGTGCTGTAACTATACAGACCCGAGTTTGGTTTGGAAACTTTCACTGACTAGTTGTATGACTCAATCTCTTTCATGCTTAGTTCCCTCGTCTATCAAATGTCAATAAGCACCCATTTTATTGGATTAAATTACATCAGATGATGTATGTAAAGCACAAGAGTGGATATATAGCACTATTCAAATAGATGCACATGCAGCAGAAAATACAGTTTATGCTTTCTTCCTTATGTGATGATAAGAAATAACTGTTGAGAAGGCATCCAAAGGACTAGAGCAAGGGTATTTATTATTGAATAAAAGAAGGTGCATATATGCCAAATGCCTCAATTTCCAGCAGATGTCTGCAGTATTAATAAATTCCAAGGAGCACCTAAAATTCCAGAAACTAAATACAACAAATAAGAATAAAAGAGGAAGTTCTGATCCAGCAAAGAATAAAAGAGGAAGTTCTGATCCAGCAATGCCTCATTCCATAGGTCCACTTCCTGGGCATGAAGCTGTACCCTATTGACTACTATTTCTCTTCTGGGCACCAAATCCCTATCTCACTGATCATAACTCTGATGGGAACTAGGCAAAGAAGTCTTAGATTATCCCGCAGCCATCACACAATGACGCCAAAGTATCTGTCTCAGACCTCCTGGTTGTGAGATATATCCCGCTTGTAAATTATACCCCCCACCAAGCCTGCTCTACCAACTCAAACTACTCCACTGAAAAAAACACTTCCCTTTACATGGTAATTATCACAGCCAGAGATGCTTGATGCCATTTGCTGAATTCACAGGATGAAAATGAAAAAAGAAAGTAAGAGCTGTCATTGTTTGTATGTCATTATGCATGTGTGGGAAGCAGTACATCTAAGGGGGAAAAATAATTGTTCACCTTTCCCCTTTATTCCTACAACAAAGTTTTTGCAAATTTCTTCCTTCTCAAATCATACATTATCAAGAGAAGCTTTGGAAAAGGACTTTGCATTCATTCCAATTGCTATATTAAAAATGTCATTGCTGATTGCTTGTGCTTCAAATGAGTGACCATATAGTGCATTCAAGGACAATTCATACACCCTAAAGCCAACAAAAGAAATCCTCCTAGGACAATTTCGAAACTGTTTGAAAAAAAGTATTGAAAACTGACCACTGTAGCAATAACAATCAGAAATGGAGAGGCTGAGATGAAGCTAATGCCAGGCTGCCCAGCAGGCCTCAGGGCACAAACATATCACAATGGCCATGATCAGCAACCAGAGAATGGACTTGCCTCAAAACCGCAATTTCTGCAGTGCAATTACTCAGAGGTATTTGATCCAAAATGAATAATGTTCTAAGCCATGAATGCCAAAGTCACAAACAATCTCCACCTCCTTCCAAAGCTGTCTGTCATTAGCTTGGAAGTGGAAAGCACTTACTACAGTGAAAATAGTCAAAAACAACACAAAGCAAAACAAAATAAAACAAAACAAAATCAGAAAGTAGTCTGAAATTAAAATAAAACTGGAGTCGAAGGTAGCTATGTAAAGATGGCATCTGCTGAATTCCAGGTGAACCTGGAAATGAAAAAGAATCCCTGCTGCCCTTGAATATATTCTTCCCCGCCTTCCCAAAACGATCTGTTCCCAGGTGACCATGTTCAAGTCCATTAACTAGAACAAAGCCTTCATTTTCTGCAATATGACTGCAGACTTTTCCAAAATGAACCTATAAGCAAACTTTCACAGTGATTTAAATTTATTCTCAAGTCTCTATAACCAATAATCACACCCTTTTCTGTGAGCAGGTTTTGATGTGGAAAAGTTATCTGGCTCATAACATATGGAAAGGGTGTAAATGTTGTGGAAAAGATGATAGGGTAGTCAAAACTCAAACGTCTAATGATTTTGCCTAGAAATAGCTTTGAGCGTGGCTTGTCATGATTGGACTAAAGACCTACATCAACAATGTGACAGGGTGCATGCTGTGACTTAAATCAGGAACTTAATTCTGGTGCGTGGATGGAGAGGTAAGAAAGTGTTACCTTGTCCCTAAGGCATTATTTTAAAATAGTAACAGAAGTGAATACCTGAAATTGGGTTCTTCCAAATGAATTCAGTGGGTAGTATATATTGAATATCTTATACAAGCAGATAATCTATGTCACGTCCAAATATTTTTCAGTTTTCAGACGAAAGCTTTGAAGTGTTAACCTTGGGTTCCTTCAGACTGTTATAACAATATTTATAGCACCATATAATAATATACTGTTACCTTATGTTTATAAGAATTTTATCAACTTATCAGCTAATGTTTGGGGAGGCTCCTTGCTTTTTGCCTCATATTATTCATCTTTCTCTGGTTCCTTTATTCATTTATCCAGCACACATTTTTTTAGTGCTAGGTACTAAGGTTTTAGCAAATAATAAGACTATATCTCTGCTATCAAAAATTTTATAGGTTCTCTGAGAAAACAGGACATGGATAGGAAAGCGTGCCTGTGCTTCTTCAGATCATAAGAAACTTCCCAAAGCAAATGCTTCCAGACTTTCAGGATCTTTCCCCTTTGACATCTTCCATGTAAAAAGCTAGAGATGGTGTGGTGGTGTTGGATTTCATCTACAGGACATAATTTTCGAAATGAGGAAGAAAGAACCTATGACATTGTCCTTCTATACCTTTAAAGACATTTTTGCTGAAAGTCATTGGTAGATGTCAAAGGTACAGAGGGACAATGTCACAGGTTCTTTCTTCCTCATTTCCAAAATTATGCCCTATAGATGAAATCCAACACACTACACCATCTCTAGCTTTTTACATGTGTGTGTGTGTTGACATCCAACTCTAGAAGAGGTAACCAAGCAAGATTGTGGAATGGGGTGGGGCTCAGTTAATTCGTTAGCAATTTTTAATTTGGAAAACAGGACATTATTACAGATCATATATTCCTTGGTAACAGGCTGAATAAAGAGCAAAGATTTTTTTTAATAGAAAGAAAGAAATTATGTCATAAACATTTAGGTGGTTTTAGTTTCATTTAGGTAAAATCTGCCATCTAAAGAACTGCTATGGTTCATGTGGTGATTATTTGAACAGACCTAAACCATTTAACCAAGTCTCAGAAAACCAGGTGGTTGACAACACAGTGGCAACATAGTAGTGGAAACGGATTCACTCATTCATTCATTCATTCATTCATTTATTTACTTAACAAACTTTTATTGACTACTACCAGAGGGCAGATGCTATAATAATCAAGCCAAAAGTTCTGGAGCATTTTCTATATATAGACACTGTGCTATGCACTTTCAATCTAATTCTCCCAGTAATCCTGTGGGTTACTGAACACACGTAAGTGAAGTGAACAGTAAGTGATGAAACTGAGATTCCAACACACGCTGTCAGTCAGACTCCAGGGAAGAGTGATACATGACACAGCCCCAGCCCTCATGGAGCTCTCAGTCTAGATGGAGGACCCAGAGCAAATAAATAACTTATTGAGGGCAAATCACACTCTGATAGAGGTGTACACATGGGCACTCAGACCCCAGAAGAGAGTTCATTTATGGTCAAGCATCAGTTGTTTACTTGCTTTATCCACCAACACAATTTCTCAATTTATTCCCTCTCTCCTCATTTTGAAAAACATAAATCAAATTTAAAAATGTATAATTTTATTTCTAACTAGTGGAATTTCCCATCCCCCCCCCTTTGATACTTGTGAGGTAATTATGTCTGGCTTTAAACAAATTCTTCAAGAATCTATTCGGTATTAGATACTGTTTAAGGGGCGGAGGGGAGGGGATTCAAATACATCATCAAGTGGGCTCGCCACCTCCAGGAGAAAGCAGGATACTGGAACTCCTGCCAACTCTGTCTGCTGTGCAATCAAGTTCCAGGGTCGTCAGGTCTACCTGTGTTTCAGGAAATGAAGAAATCAAAATTTTTCTCTCAATATTTCAAGTAAGGGCACTAATTCAGATATTTTGAAAACACCGTAGAGGACAAATAAAACATATTTTCAGGCTGAATTTAGCTCATAGATCCCAGGTTACAATTGCTGTTGAAAAGACGATAAAGTTTGGTTTCTGCCTTTGAGGAGTTCACAATATCATGATAATATGATAGTAAGGAAAGAGAGATACAGGAAAAAAATTATAATGTGAGAGAAAAATGATATGTGCCAAACAAAAGGAACATTATATATGGGATCAGAAAGGACTTACCTTTTTAACTGAGAAACAGCAAAGGACAAAGATGTAATATCTGTGCCGTTTTACAGGTATTACGAGAAGAAAGCACATGAGGCACGGGGAACAGTATGAGTAAAGCTGCACAGGTGGGAAAGTGCAGGTTGCATATGGGTAAAGAGGGTGAGGGGCAGTTAAGTTTCCTTGTGGATTGTGAAAGGATAGAGTGAAAGATATACGTTGGTGAGGTGGGTCAGATTGTGCAGGACTGTGAAAGTCATGGTGATACTTTATTCGGTAGAGTGTAGTTCCAAGATACACCAATACACAAGATGTTAAGCTTCCTTAATTAAATAAATTGAAACAAAATTTGGCAGTCCAGATCTTGGGAAAAGGCTATATACCTCATCAATTTCTGGATGATTCTCAAAGCAGATTCACAAAGTTGATGCTCTAAGAAATAACTCCTACATCCAGTAATAAAGCTGTTTAGCTTTGTTAATCCAGCTAATTACTTGATCACAGAACTTTTTTCCTGTGGCTGGATGCAACAGGAAATACATACAGGCCTTCATACAATGTAATGATGAGATAATAGTGGTTGTGGTACCTTCAAAACGTTTTAAGAGGAATGTTAATCAGAAAAAAAAGGAGTGAGACTGGGTACAGAAAGTCATCTTGGAGGCTATTGAAATAGGCCATAGTAATAACAATGACTTCCTTACATAGCACTCCCCATACTCCAGACATCACTTGAGGTGCCATTCATATTGTACATATTTGTAATGAGAACAAGTAGGATAAAAGCAGCAATCAATATCCAGTTTCAAGGCAAAAATGGATCAGACAGTATTCGCCATCACCATCCCATCTTCTCAACTTCTACTATCTTTTTTCCTTCTCTTTATTCTACTCTGCCCTTCCCTTTTTCTTCTAGTACTGGTGGATGTGCCCTGTAACTCCAATTTGAAAGAAAACAAACATTTGAAATTTCAGTGCTGCCATTAAATCATTTATCAAATAATTGAGATTTATTTCCTTCTCTTTATTGCTCTCTTCTCTTTTCTTCAAGATATGTTATAAGCTAGAACTAACAGGGAAAGTACATGGTTACCTCTCTCAGGAGTTTTAGGGATTTAGGATGGAATTAAATGCCAAATCCTACTTTCTCCTTTTCTTCTCCTGGGTTATAAACATATAAGAATTAAGAGCCAAGAGGAAACTAATTTTAATTTTTTTGTTAAAAGCTGAGCAAGTGCCTGATCTCCCTTCTCATCCTCCTCCCCAATACAAGTCTTCTCTGACATTATAGCTAGAATACTGCGCAAAGGCCAGAACCCAAAAAGGTTTTGGTTTCCCACAGCCCCTGTCTAATGGCTAGGTTATGAGAGCAGATTCCAAGCCTTCTTATCCTAATATCCCTACCATCTGCATGAGTTCAGTGAGGTGCAGGTCTTCTTTCCCCAACTGTAGCAGGTGGAACAGAGAGCCTGAAGGAGGGTTAGAGCTGCTAGGCAAATGCCACCCAGTCCATCAGCCTGAAGACTGGAAATGCAAAGGTGAGCAGGGAGATGGTCAAGGCTGACCCTGAGAAGTTGGTCCCTCTGTCAGTCTATTGGAAGTAGAAGAGCATTTGCCTCTATCTCTTAATTACTGTGACACTGTCAATTAGGGAAAGAATGTCAGATCTGCAAATTCTCTGTGGAAAAGTAAAATCAGAAACGATGGAAACTAAGGAGCAGAAATTTCCTTTTCTAGGGCCTAATACTAAACTCCAAAGGATATTTTAGGAAAGCTGAACAAACCTTCTGCCCCAAATTCTTTCTCCACTGAGATATCAAATTCCATCATCAGTAATTTATCTATTTGGTCTTTCATATTATCCTTTGACTGTGAACATCCTCTTTCAATATGAATATCCCTGAAAGCAGTAACATAAACAGAATGTAGTACTTTAATAGGAATTGGTTTTCCTTAAGTGCACATAGGAATCTTGGGTATTGGGAACAAGAAGGTATGCTGAGGAAAAAAGGGAGATGAGAAAAAAGAGTGGAAGAGCCCCGAGGCTCTTCTGTCTACTTCATTAAAACATGCCTGCTTGGGTATGAAAATGCCATCATTTTCTCCATTGATTTCAAGGATGACTTTGGTTAAAGCCTTGGGTCTTAACAATGCCCGATCTCTTGATTTTTCAGGAAAAATACCATACAGAAAGTGTGGGAATTTAAGCAAGAAAATTATAGCCATATATATAATTTTTTAAGAAGTAATATTAACTTGGTGATAGAACTCAAACATAATCCTTAAGCATAATAACTATATATTATATATTACATCACATTATATAAAAGTATATATTATATTATATGTAAGATGATATAATATAGTAATATCAAATATATAATATAGTAATATCAAATATTTAATATATTATACAATATATAATATATTATAAAATAAATGTATATAATATATGTTCTATAATTAATGTATATTCTATAATCAATATATATTGTGTTATATATAACACATAAATATATATTATATAATTATATAATATATCATTGTTATGTTTAAGGGATATGTTAGGGTTCTACCACCAAGTTAATTTTATCTACCTTATTAATTTAACACAATTGGAGGAAGAGTAGATGTGAGACTCATATGAGCTAAAATGATTTCTGAGGTTGATCAATTTCCAGGAATATTTTTAAAGAAGAAACAAAATAATCAGATTTATGATAACCTTGGCACCCTTATTTTTAGAATAATTCAAAATAGACATTATGGCACAAATTGAAGAGAAAAACTTAAAACTATTAATTTGAATTTTGTTACCTTAATTATTTCCAGTAGAAAAGAAACTTGTTTAAGAAGATGGAGTTTAGAATTTTTTAACAATGTGTAGATGTGCTTGATGACCTGACAAGATCCCTTAAAATCTTGTGGTTCAAAAAGTAGCCCTTCTCTGTGAAGACAGAAGACCAGGATGTGCTACAGTGGCTCAGGAAAAACATGACAACCTAATGATAGACCTATGCGGCAGGAGGAAAAGTAATTTATTTTCCCTTGTATTCTCTATACATGATACTACACAAAGAGTCAAATGCACATCCGTGCATGCATAAAGCAAGAGAATAGAAATTAATTTGCTTCACCCATAGAAATTTCCATTACTCCATGCTAAGCTGCTGTGCTTATCTCTGCAAAGTTCATCTTTGAGGCTGAATAAATTTTTGCTGTTGTGCTTTTTATATAAAGTAGTATATTGATTGTTTAAAAATGGAAAGCTCGTTTTATTAAGTATCCTTGTTACTGTGATTATGTTCTTCAGAACATTAGCTCTGCTACTGTTTTTCAAACACATTTTTGAATAGTTTGCACAGCTGACTTACTACAACCTCTGAAAGGGATTTTCTCAGCTATTTTCACCTTCTGTCCATATCATGGTTCACTCTTCTGTAGTGTTTATATCAGTAACACAGCAAGTGAAGTGATTTAAGAGCAGAACAATAGGAAACATATGCCTTCTATTTTTTTAAGTTATAGAATTATACTAATATCCAACTTTGTTGTGAGAAAATCTTTTAGTCTGTTTTTTTTTAATATATGCTCCACTACTTGATCTAGTCATATTTAAAAATATGAGGACAGATTTAATTCATCCTCAGAATTCACAATTTATTTTCCAAACTGAAAACCTGTGGTGACTGTTGCAAAGTAACCATGTTCTTGGGTGCTTTGGTTTGTGCTGGGGACATCATGGTAACTGGAGAAATTCCCTCAGAGACTCCACGTAATGCTCTTTACCAACAGCTACTCTTACTGTAAATCTGCAAGTTTCACATCTTAGATTCAACCAACCTCAGATTTAAAATATTCAGGAAAAAATTCCCAGAAAAGTTTCAAAAACCAAAACTTGAATTTGCCAAGTGCCGAGCCCTATGCTGAATCCACATGAATGAAGTGATATGTAAGTGTACTTTGCTGTAACCTATATGCAAATATAGGTTATATGCAAATGATACACCATTTTATATAAGGGACTTAAGCATTTGCAGATTTTTATGTTCATGGGTGTCCTTGAACCAACCCCCCACAGATATACCAGGGATCACTGTATGACATGACACCTACTCCTGCTACACACAAGAAATTGCTTCTTTCCTGGAAGGGGATTGACAGCAAGGAGACATCCAGCTGAGCTGACTGATTTTTCAAAAGGGAATAAAAGGAAAACCATGAAGATGTGTATGAAATAGGGTCGGTGTTAGAGGTGGAGGTAAATGGAAACAAGGTTCAGTAAAGCTGTTGAATGTGAAAAGATGAGGGCTTTGAAAGAGAATATTGAAGGGATTGTGTCTAGAAGCTGAAAATGACTGTAGGAGAAAAAAAGACTAGGTAATAGTAACCTCAATATGATAATACCATAAAGAGTTCATCTGGCATGGGTGTTTTCAATTTATAAAGACGTTTGAGATTATCAGAATATTTCTAGAAATCCAAACATTTATTATTACCCTAAACCAGTTTTTCTTAATCTTGGCACTACTGACATTTTGGACTGGATGTAATTGTTTGTCGTGAGGATGTATTCTGTGCATAAGATGCCAGTGGTAGCCCCCACCCTGAGTCGTGACAACCAAAAATATCTCCAAACATTGCCAAATGTTTTCTGGGGGGCAAAATAATAATTACCTGGCTGGGAACTAATGGTTTTAACCTGGACTGCATAGTAATATAGTAAACTATTAAAATACAAGTACAAAGGCCCATTTCCTAAGATTGATATTTAATTGGTCTCTGGTATGGCTGTTTTTAAATTCCTAAGATGATGCTATTCAGTCTATTAAGTGTAATAATCACTTTATAAAACAATTAGGGAACGCCTACTATGTGCCTAGCACTGCTTCTGATGATGAGAGTACAAAGATGAATGAGACATTATTCTTGGCCTAGAGAGGCCTAGGATATAGTGAAGAGATAGACACACAGAAGATACTTTCCCAAGATGTTATAGTCAATTTTCTTAAAGTTAAATGTATAGGACACTATGTCAGCACATTAGGCTGATAACCTAATGGCACAATGTTCGAGATAGCACTACATCTCCTCAAGAATGGCTAAAATTCAAAGGCATCAACATTAAAGTACTGAAGCAATGAGAACTCACGCTCATAGCAATTTCACTACGGTGTACACATACACTCATACATATACACACAACAGAAATGCATCCACATATAAGAATAGTTGTAGCAGCAGGTAGGAGATGCTTTCAGTGCCTCCCTCAAATTTCCTTAGCACTCACTATTCTTATACATGCCAATGGCTTCTTAACATAACTATCTATGACCCTCTGCTAGGAAGTTTTCTCTGGCCACAGGAGCATGCTCTGTGTGTTCCTCGAACAGTCAAAATTGCCATAACATTGCCACACCTGGAGTAGCCATCAACCAATGACAAACAAGAGTTGTCCCATCCATTAGTGAGTAAGCTGGGGTATTATGTTTCAGCTCCCATTCTGTGCTATCTCTCAAAGGACTCCAGTGAGAATGAGACCCTCATGCATTCACAGATACACTCTATATTGGATTCTTTCTCCTGTCTATATCTTACTTCTCCACTCCCCTATAAACTCCCAAATCGATTTGAATTCAAATCTATGTCTCAGGGTTTGCTTCTGGGATAACTCAGCTAAAGACAGCTTTATTCATACAGGCTACAGATTTAAAGAAAGAAAAAAGAAATATCTATAATAGAAACACACCTTAAAAAATGTGGCATATCCATATAATAAAATACTATACATCAATAAAAATGAACCAACTGTAGCTTCTCATCACTATTGCAAGAAATCGCACCAAACTTAATTTTGAGCAAAATATGTTGGTTAAAAAAATACATACTTTATAATTACATCGATATAAAGTTTAATATTGGGTTTTGATGTCATAAACTTCATGGTACCAAAAGGTATGATGGTGGTTGCCTTTGGGGAGGAAAGAAGGGGAGATGGGAACAGGAACAAAGGAACTAGTAGTGTTTCACTTCTTAACATTCATGTTACATGGATATGTTCACTTTATGACAATTCACTTATTTTTACCCTTTTCCTGCATACATATTTCAAAAAGTTTTTAAAAATCTAAACATTTATCATAAGAAATGTGAGAAAAGCTGTAGATTATGTAACGAAGAGGGTGGGAGGAGTTCAGGAAGAGAGGGTAGAAAAAAGATGTGATGGTAGCATTAGCTCACATTAAAGAGGGTTCCGAACCAAAGATACAGAGGCTACCACAAGACTTCCAGCTGAAATAAATAAAATACGCAAAGGTGGGCCCTGAGCCTGATTCTTGGATTGGGGGCAGAGGGGATCAGGAATCACTAATTTTCACTCACTGCTCTTTGCTGTGCCTTGCCTCCGCATTCTTTATTCTCAGTCTAAGAGTGGATTGTTCCTTTCTGAGCTGCTTTGAGTGCTGAAGATTTCCAGCAACAATATGTAGACTCTAGATAGAGAAACCAGCAAAATGTGTAATGAAGCATTAGAAGTATTAGCCATGCTGTTTTCAGAAATGAAGAAGGTTCTTTTCAAAAGTCATAATACCGTTAAAAAAACAATGCTCTTTCAATAGCTTTTCTCACTCACTTTCACTGTACCCCTTCGATACTTACAGAACCTTTTCATAAGTGAGACTGAACATCTAAGATTTCTAGGTGGTCTTTTTCCCAGCAGCTATGCTCTGTTGGTAAATAACTGTGGAAATGCATTAGCAATTTTGTTCCTAATCTATAGGTAAATTAATTACAGATAGCCAAGGATTCATTCTTATTCTTTCTTATCTCCCAGCTGCATGATGTTTGTAAAAGATTCTGTTTGCTCTAACCAAAGGATTTTGATGTCTTTACTTTCTTGACTTCTAAAAGGTCTTTCAAGGGAGATATCATTTTTTGTCTCCTCGTCTATAGGTCTTCATTCCAGTTCATCAAATTAGTTCACAGAAATCTCAGTTGAGGGCCTGGTTGTAAAATGTTGTAAAATTGGAGCCACGTCGCTATTAGTAGCTTTTGCAATTTCCATTAGTATTTATGAATGTGAACCCAGGCAGTGGCAGTTATAGTCCCGTTACTGAAAGCCTGTTAAGAGTCACATTATTGTCTTACCTTAAATGGACTTCCGTCTGAGAAGAAAAAAATAGTCAATTTAATTTTCTCCTGCCATCGACCTGTGATACTTGTAAGGTACAGACTCACCTCATCCCTACCAAGTGGGCACTAGGAGGACTGGTCACCTTGGTATTAAAGTTCTCAAATAAATTCATTTGAAACTAAGGTCCGAACTAATTGGATAATAAGCTAAACAGAGAAGTCATTCTTCTGACTTGAGGCCACATCAGGCTCCTTCTGAAAAGTGAGGACTTGATTATGAGGAACTAGAGTAGTGAGGGGCTTGAAATTAGATCTTGGAGAAGGTTGTAAGTCTTTTTGAAAACAACAAAAAAAATCTGCCCTCTTTCCAGTTTCTTTTTTCTCCCTTCAATTTGGGTTTTGCATGCTATTGCAACAACAAAAGGTGAAGTGATTTGCCTTTCCATTTCAAATGATGCTTGCTCCCTTGGTGATACTCTACCTAAGAAATAGGAAAGTCCCCAGAATTTTGTCACTCTAAAGAACTATTCAACTGATCGCCAGAGGACCATAGTGACAGTTCACTGGACTATAACTATTTCCCAGGTGAGTCATTTGACTTAGAAGCAACCCTAAGTTCATCAGGAAGGCATCGGGATCAGTCTCCTAGAGCTTCAAGCTTATCTGTCACTTGAAGTCACTCCAGCAGCACCTGAGAAAGAGCTAGTTTTATTACCCGCCTCCTCACTACCCAGGCAAGTCATGTTCAGAATAGCCATTCAGAAACAGGATTATTCTCACATGTAGAATATTTGACAGACATGGTTTACCTTTTTTTTCTAGGTTCTTCATTTATTCTTTCTCATCCTACTATAGACACAGCAATATTTTATTCCTAACTGAAGATCAAGGCCCTTCTGCTTGGTCAATGGATTTTTGCTTAGAATTTGTAATGCATTTATTTGAAGTACTCCCTTAATGTGTTTTATGTACGTAAATGATTTAGACACTAGACCATACTTTGTTACATTCTAACAAAACAAATTTAGTAAAAGGTAAACTTATATTAAAAAAACAAAATTCCACCAAAAGTACTATTTGTTGCACACTCACCTTTCAAGCACTCGTTATAATATTTGCTGTGGTCTCATTTTCATAATTTACTTTGCAAGCTGTGCTACCTGACCCTACTCAATCATTCCTTACACTTTTTTAAGTTTATAATTTCTTTATTTTTATGAAAATAATACATGTGCATAATTTTTATATGAATTCAACAGGCTTATAAGAAAGAACAACAGTCCATTGCTTCACTCTTTCTTAGGTCAAGTTCATGCTCCACAGTTATTCATTTTGACTCTTTAAATAATGTTCTCCTCTCTGTTTTCTTCATCTCTTTCTGGAACTCCTGTTGATCGTATGTTGAAATTTCACAAAATATTCTTTAATTTTCCTGTTTTATTTTCTACTTTCCACTTCAGTATTTTTGTCAAACTGAGAGTTTTCACAAATTTATCTTTCAATCCTTGTTGAATTTTGATTTATGCTACTTTATTTCCAAAAGATCATCCTTGTTCTGTGAATGTTCCTTTTTAAGAATATATCATACGTATTTCATAGATACAAAATCTTCTCTTATCTCTCTGAGTATATTATTGTTTTAAAGCTTTTGTCTTTTGCTCCCTGCATTGTCTATTTACTTCAAGTTTCTTTTTCTGGTTGTTTCAGTCTCTTTCAGGTTAGAAGTTTACTTAACATCTGGTAATCCTCAATTATTGAATTATATTTTCCTTTTTTATTTTTCTGTTTTGAATAGGTAATACATTCACATTTCAAAATGCAAAAAGTATATTAAAGAATTCAGTAAAAATTTCCTTCCCATTTTTGCCATGCAGCTGCTCATTTCCCAGCTCTTGCCCATTGGTAACCACGATTCTTGGGTATTCTTCCAGAGTTTCTTTACATAAAAGAAAAAAAAATACTCTTTTATTTTTCCTATTTATATAAAAAGTAACATCATAAATTTTATATTAAATATATTGTATTACACCTTAATTTTTTACAGATAACAATGTGACTTTTAGATTTATTTATAGCTCCATAATATGTGGCACATAGCTGGATAGTATTCCATTTTACTCATTATTGATTTTTTCCAATTTTTTTCCAATTAACAATCCTACAATAAACAACATGGTAAAAACATCATTTCACACATATGCAAGTATTATCTATAGGATACATTCCACAAGTTGAAGTTGCTAAGTCCAAAGATACATGCATTTGTAATTTCGAAAATTTTTTCAAATCGCCCTCCATTGGAAGTGTACCACTTTACCTACCCGCTAGTGTAAGGGAGCTCTTGCTTCACTAGAGCCTCATTAACAAAATACATGTAAAAATGCAAAATGATTTTACTTTTTGTATTAGTTTTCTATTGTCTTTGTAACAAATTATGACAAAGTTAGTCACTTAAATCATAAATTTGTTATCTAACAGTTCTGGAGGTTAGATCCAAATGGATCCAGAATGGATCACACTGGGCTAAAAATTAGATGTCAGTAGGGCTGCATTCCTTTCTGAATTCAGAGGCATTAGATTAGAATCCCTTTTTTTTTGGCCTTTTCCAGCTTTTAGGAGACATTTTGAGGGACCATTATTCTGCTTATAACAATTTGCATTTTTCTTTATTTTAACTAATGTTAAACATATTTTCATATTTTTAAGGACTATTTGTTTTTCCATTTAGTGAAATTCCTGTTCATATTCTTAGGTCATTTTTCCTTTGGTTTATTAGAATTTTTTATATATTATAAATTATATCAGTTGTATATCTTATTTCCTAGCTTGTCATTTGTGCTCCTATCATACTTTTGTAGGTTGTTATTCAGAATTTGTTTTAATTTCATATAATTAGATTTAAAATGTTGTTTTATAGTTTCTGTATTTTCACCACTAGTTAAAAAGAACTTCACCAATTCCAATATTAAAGTAACTCATTCTTTTAAAAAATTTTTATAACTGTACGGTTTTATTTTTCACATATAAAAACTTTAACCTTTTAGAATTTATTTGGGTATAAATTATAAAATTTAGACCTAATTAACTTTTTCCATTTAACTAAACAGTTGCCTGACATCATTTATTGAATATCTATCTTAACTTGTTTGAGGTGCCACCTTCATCATAGGTAAAATCCTAGCATGTATTAGATATATTTATGGATATTTCACACAACTTCATTGGTTTACCCATGTACTCATGAGTCAGTACCATACTGTTTTAATGACTGAGGCTTTTTAATATGTATTAATATCTGGTAGTGCTAGTGCTCCCTCGCCGCTCCTCTTTTTCCTGATCATTCTCTTTTTTTAATTTATTTATTTTAATTAGATTCAACTATACGGTACATTGGTTAGACATCTATATAGTTCGTAAAATGATTCCCCCAATTGCTCCTTCCCTCCCCTGACCCTCCACCTAGCCAACGTATTAATGCTAGCTGTATTTCCTATGCCATGCTCCCCATCTCCATGACCATCCATCAGCTACTAATTTGTACTTCTTTAACCCTTCACTCCATTTCCCAGGCCCCCAAACCCCCCTCCCCTCTGTCTGTCACCAAATTGTCCACTATATTTGTGAGTCTACTTTTGATTAGTTTGTCCTTTTTATTCCTTAAATTCCACATCTAAGTGAAATCATATAGTGTTTATCTTTCTCTGTCTTAAATACCTTCTAGGTCCATCAAAGCAATATCTTTTTCCATCCCTTTCCTTTTAGTCTGTGTGTGTCTTTTAATCTGAAGTGAGTCCTTTGTATTTTTTCTTTTTAAATAAGTCCCTCCAACATTTCCTGCAATTCTTGCTTGGTGGTGATAAATTCCTTTAGCTTATTTTTGTCGGGGAAGCTCTTTATCTGTCCTTCAACTCTAAATGATAGCTTTGCTGGATAAAGTATTCTTGGTGTAGATCCTGGGTCTTCATCATGTTGAATATTTTTTGCCAAGCCCTTCTGTCCTGCATAGTTTCTTTTGAGAAATCACCTACCAGTCTTATGGATGTTCTCTTATAGGTAACTATCTGTTTTTCTCTTGCTGCTTTTAATTTCTTTCTTTGTATTTAACCTTTGGCATTTTAATTATGATGTGTCTTGGTGTGGGTCTCTTTGGATCCCTGGTTTTGGGGATTCTCTGAGCTTCTTGGGGTTTTACATCCATTTTCTTCATCATTATTTCTTCAAACAGCTGTTTAACATCTTGATTTTCTTCAATTATGCTGATCAGATGGATATTTGGACCCTTACTAGTGTCCCATATCCTCCTTAAATTATTTTTATAGTCTTGACATCTTATCTCTTGCCATTTTGATTGAGCGTCCTTGGCTTTCCCGTCCTCTAGAAATGGCATTTGATCCTTTTCTTTATTTACTTTGTTTATTTATTTGTTTATTCCACTTAATATCTTTTTCATCTCAGATAATGTATTCATTTCAGACTGGTTCCCTTTTATAATTTTCATTTCTATTTTTATGTTTTTTATCTCTTTGCTGAAGTTCTCACCGAATTTATCTACGCTTTCCAAAAGTTCATTGAGCACTTTTATAACCAGTGTTTTGAATTCTGCATCTGTTAGATTACTTGACTCCATTATATCTGGATCTCTGTTCTATTCCCTCATATGGTTTCTACTTCTTTGTCTTCCCATTTTGGCTGCCTTTCTGTGTCTGTTTCTATGTACTCAACAAAGCTCCTAAGTCTCTCGGTCTTATAAGTGTGGATTTGTAAAGTAGGTGTCCAGTGGCACAATCCTGAGAGGGATTCAGCTGCAGGCTAAGTCTAGCCCAAGCCTCTACCCTTCCAGGGCCACCCGTTAAGATTCAGCAAGCAATTCATGGATGCTATGCTTACAGTTGCTTCAAAAGGCCACACCAGAAACCTAGGCCAGCTGCCCCAGTGTCAGTCTAGGCATTGCTCAGCAAGGAGCACCTGCTCACTTAGGATATACCTGGATGTGGTTTGGGTGGGGCCGCAAGTTGGGGGAGGTGGAGTTTCAGGGAATCCTCCGGGAGGAGCGATCTCTGTTATCCAGTTTGATGACGTCATGGCTATGGCGGTGCTGTGTCTGCGCACTGGGAGTGGGGAAGGCTCAACAGGGAACAATGGATACTGCCGGCACTCTGTACAGAGCGATTTTCACCTCAGCCCTCACTCCGACAATGTCTGCCTGTAAGTACCTGGTACCCCCTGCGCGCAGCCGAATAGGCACTGGTGCTCAGAGTGAGCAGATCCGTCACTGCAAAAATCTGCTTGTGGACATGGCTCCTTTAAGAGGAGTCTGCTGCTGCCACAGCCTCTGTCTCACTCAGCCACTGTCTCACTCAGCCACTGGAGACCAGGCAGCCCCGCATCCTTGCCCCATCCTACCTTCTGCCTTTGCAGGGTGCTTTCTTGGACTTCTCCCTAGTTGTATGGCTTGTTCATCAAGATCCCAGGTGATTTTTCCTTACTGCTTGCTCCTTGTTTCCGTCACAGCTTTGATTTGGTCACCAGAGGAATGAACAGAGCCTCTATCATCTACGCCAGTTTTTTCCCCTCTATCCTAATCATTCTTGCTGATTTGTTTTTCCAAATGAACTTAAGAATCAAATTTTTTAGTTTTTTTAAATTGGTATTTTTATTGAAATTTACTTTTTATATTATTATTATTAAAATCAACTAGGAGAGAACTGAATCCTATCTAAGAATATTGTATGTCTTTTCATTTGTTCTAGCATTCTTTTTTCATTAGTGTTCATATAAGTCTTTCACATATTTTGTTAAATTTATCGATTTTTTAATTGTTTTTGATGCCACTTAAGTGGAATGTAAACTATTCTTTCCAATATATCTTAGCAAATCTCTTAGTAATTCATTATATCAACAGAAGCAATTGATCATAATTAAATTCCCAATCCCCAAATGTGAGAGGAGAAATATACCTTGGAGCATTCGTTCCCAAGAATTAGATTAACACATTTTTGTGTATGTGACTGGAGAAGTATATCCTCAAATTTTAATTTTTAAATATTTTGATTATGAAATGCCATCATACAAAGAGTATGCTTAACTCAATGCAATTTATGGAACACAGCAATAAAATAATCATCCATGAAAAATACTCCAAACAAGAAGCAGAATTTATTAAATTGATATTCACCTTTCTGCTCTTCCTTAACCCACCCCTCTGCATACCACTGCTCCAGCCAATATGCTCTATCCTGAATTTTGTTATCATCATTCACTTTTTGAAAAAAAGTATCATTTCTGTATGTATCCTCAAATGATATTTTTAGTTTTGTTCATCTTAGAACTTTATAAAAGAATCATATAGTCGTTTCACACAATATTATTTCTAAAATACATGCATCATCTTTCCTATAACTCGTTGTTTAATTGTGCAACATCATAAAATTGTGAATAATCCACAAAATAATTTGTGAGCACTATTGGAAATTGAAGTTATTTCCAGTTGCTTTTCCCCTTATAAACAATTCTAATAACATTCATCTACATGTTTTTGGCACATATGTGCAAGAATTTCTCTGGGTACATGTGTAGGAATGTTATTTCTGACTCATAAATATGTAAATATTTAACTTTAATCCCAACTGGTATGCTCCAAACTGTTGTATATGAGTTTCTTTGGCTCTATTTCAGGAATATGCAAATTTTTATGGACTGCATTATATAAAAAATATTTTAAAACTGTACAATCTCTAGTGCAACTACTCAACTCTACTGTTGTGGTAAAGCACCCATAGGTAATATATTAACAAATGAGTAAGGATGTGTTTCAATAAAATTTTATTTACAAAACAGGCAACAGACAGAAACCCATTTGGTTTGTGGGCCATAGTTTTCCAATCCTTGCTCTTTATTAATATTGGTACTTCATATTTGTATACTTTTTAACAGTAAATATTTAATAGCAGTATTTTGGCAAAAAACAAAAACAAAAAAACAGAAAAAGAGAAAAAGCAAATGCAACAACATGTTAACAACTAGTTAATTCCAGGTGATTCCAATCACATCATATCCAGTATACTTGTCTTTCATCATTTCTGTAAGTTTAAAATTTTCAAAACAAAAAGGGAGCAAGGAAAAAACTGATGAAAAGTCCACATATATTCTGCCCCTCAATTTAAAAATAACCTCATGAGAAACACTGGCGACATTATGTAAAAGCCAGAGCTAAAGTCCTAACTTAGGATCATTAAAAAATTTATTAATGCTTGACATTTTCAATTAAGAAAAAAATGGAAATTGAAATATTATTACTGTATTTTCAGGAGTAGAAATCAATATCAGAATTCTTTTGTTATGTCAAACTAAGTTTGTTTATTCTGTTTACAGAATCTACATTAAAAGTTTGAGAATTCCTTTTACAGGTTACAAATAAGTAACATATAATTTTGTAAGCTTACAAATAAGCTGTGAAAATGGTGAAATATCTAAACATATTCCTTTAACAAATCTAACTTCCATTGTGTTTAAGCCATTAAACAATTTTAGGTTTATTTACCAATACAATCAAGCCTACTCTGACTAATAGAGTTTGTCTGTGTATTATGTAGACATAAGAAACATTCTTCTACATTTAAGGAAAGAGTAAAGCTTGTCAGTGTGAAATAGTAGGTGCACAGTAGACCAGAGTAGGTGGCATAAAAATTGGTGATCAGAATGGCAGCTGACATTGGCAAGCGAAACATGATAAGCAGCAGCTAGAAGAAACATAGATGCTTAGAAAGTTACAGCTTAGGAACTCACAAATAGCTAGAGGAAAAGGACACAGTTGATAACAGGTCATTTAGCTGAGGGCTACTGATACTTTATAATTAAGACAATCTTTAAAGCATAGTTACATATCTTCTTCATACTGTTGGTGCCTTAAGAATATCCAGGTTCTATGTGTTTATGTGAATAGGAACATGCTACATATAGACCCATGCAAACATATAGTCAGAATAAATGTACTACAAAAAATGAAGGTATAAGGGTTTGAAGAATGATGAGTGGGCTTTCATTTGTCCCCTGCTTTATCATCTGAACTATTTAAAAGAAGCATAGCATACATTTATCATGAAAATTTTTTTCTTCATTTTGAAGGAGAAAAATTCTATTAATTGTATCTTTTTATGAAAATATTTAGTAGCTGTACATAAATATGTAATAAGGATGAGATAGAAAGTTTTGTCCAATTCCTATTGTGACTATTTTGAGAAATGAATATTTACACACCACACAGAACCAACCACATGTTCACCAGTTCCTATTACATACCAAGCTCCCCTGAAAGCAGGCACTGTATTGCGCTCATGATTACCACTGGCAGTTGGCACATAAGAGGCATTCAGGAATGTAAGGTGAATGAGTTTATGAATACATGAATACTCTAGTAGTTTTTAATGTGTGAATTCAATGGTAATTGATAAATTATTTTGGCCTCGGAATCCCTATTCCTCATTATTTCAGTTTTGCTAAGGGTATGACATAAAGTAATTGAACACACCTAAGACACCTAAACAGTGTTCTTTTTTTCCCCCTTTCTTTCACTTTACATGTCACAGCTCCATTCAACCCAAATAAAGGTGCAGATAGCATTGTCAAGTTTGACACTTTTGGAGATGGAATGGGACGATACAACGTGTTCAATTTCCAGTATGTGGGTGGCAAGTATTCCTACTTGAAGGTTGGTCACTGGGCAGAAACCTTATCACTAGATGTCGACTCTATCCACTGGTCCCGGAACACAATCCCCACCTCCCAGTGCAGTGACCCCTGTGCCCCCAATGAAATGAAGAATATGCAGCCGGGGGATGTCTGCTGCTGGATCTGCATCCCCTGCGAGTCCTACGAATACCTGGTTGATGAGTTTACCTGTATGGATTGTGGCCTTGGGCAGTGGCCCACTGCAGACCTTTCTGGCTGCTTTGACCTTCCTGAAGACTACATCAAATGGGAAGATGCCTGGGCAATCGGTCCAGTCACCATTGCCTGCCTGGGTTTTGCATGTACATGCATGGTTGTGACCGTTTTTATCAAGCACAACAACACACCCTTGGTCAAAGCATCAGGTCGGGAGCTCTGCTACATCTTGTTGTTTGGGGTTGGCCTGTCATATTGCATGACATTCTTCTTCATTGCCAAGCCATCACCATTCATCTGCGCATTGCGCCGACTGGGACTGGGGACCTCCTTTGCTATCTGTTACTCAGCCCTGCTGACCAAAACAAACTGCATCGCTCGCATCTTCAATGGGGTAAAGAATGGCGCTCAGAGGCCAAAATTCATCAGCCCAAGTTCTCAGGTTTTCATCTGCCTGGGTCTGATACTGGTGCAAATTGTGGTGGTGTCTGTGTGGCTCATCCTGGAGGCTCCAGGCACCAGGCGTTACACCCTCCCAGAGAAGCGGGAAACAGTTATCTTAAAATGCAATGTCAAAGATTCCAGCATGTTGATCTCACTTACCTACGATGTGATCCTGGTGATCTTATGCACTGTGTATGCCTTCAAAACGCGGAAGTGCCCAGAAAATTTCAACGAAGCCAAGTTCATTGGTTTTACCATGTACACCACATGCATCATCTGGTTGGCCTTCCTCCCTATATTTTATGTGACATCAAGTGACTATAGAGTAAGTATTTGAATGGTTTCTTCTTTTCCTTTTATCTTGTCAATGTTTTGTTAAGTAGGATTCAAAATATATTCCTTTTATTTCATCTCAGCAATTAGGCAGGTAACTATAAATGCCATGATGAACTGCCATATTATATGTGGAAATTAATTCACTATGTTTAAAAGCATTTAATTAGTGCCTACTATGTGCAAAGCATTGTGCAAGGCACAGAGAGGAAGATAAATGTAAATGAATGGTCATTCAAGCAATTTATAAGCTAGTGGGAGAATATGTAATACACACTCACACACGCTTCTAAAACTTTTAATTAAATTTAGAAAGTGAATGACAAGAAAATAAGACTTGAACCACTAAATGCCAAATGAGAGTACTTCAAATTAGACACAAGAGGACCTGGCTACTACAGATCGATCTATAAATTAAGATAGACTTACAACATTAAGCCGGGATCGGTTTAAAGATCTAAAAACTTTCATTCGAGCTTCAAATAAGCATCACTTTTCTAAGACAGATAAAATACAATGTTAATTTGTTACACTTTTTCTACAATTAGTCCCTGTGGATATAAGGTATATATATATAATCCTTGAACTAGTCATAACTTTTGTTGTACATATCCAAGTAATCTAATTAAGTCATTATTCATAGAGTCTTTAGTAAAATATAGCTCAAATTTCTGGGCTTCAGTATAATTACCATCTCTTCTGAAAGAAAAGTTCATGATTCCATCATAATTTCTCAAATCGTTGAAACCATTCATCAGTTACTTTTGCATTTATACTTCTGATTTTAATACTTTACAATGAATAAGTATAAGAATTTCTTTCTCTTGAGGCAATTGGTTTTTATTCTCTATAGTTCATAAACTGTCACAGTTGAAAGTTTTCCAGAAGTATAATGGTTTCTTTGTTATATCATGATTGCACAAAATGAAGTGCCTCTATAGGCTGTGATAGTCCCCAGATCTTCTGTTTATCAGCAATTCTTACATTACCCAAATCTTGAATATTGCAGCTCAAAAAAATACAAAGCTATTTATTTATTTTTAAATGTTATTTTATTATTAGTTTCAAGTATATAGTACATTGGTTAGACATTTATATAGTTTATAAGACGATCCCTCTAATTGCTTTCTCTCCTCTGGCTTTCCACCTAGCCATTAACTTACAGACTGCATTCCCTATGCCATGTTCCTCATCTCCATGACCATCTATCAACTACTAATTTGTACTTCTTTAATCCTTCACCCCTTTCTCCCAGTCCCCCAAATCCCCTCCCCTCTGGCCATCACCAGATTGTCTTCTATATTTGTGAGTCTGTTTTTGATTAGTTTGTGCTTTTTGTTCCTTAGATTCCACATGTAAGTGAAATCATATGGTATTTATCTTTCTCTGTTTGATTTATTTCACTCAGCATAAGTGAAGGTCCATCCATGTTGTTGCAAATGGTAGGATTTCATTTTTTTTTTAATGGCTGAGTAATATTCCATATGAACCATAACTTCTTTATCTAATTGTCTGTTGATGGGCATTTAGGTTGCTTCCATATCTGGCTATTGTAAATTATGCCGCCATCAACATAGGAATGCATAGATCTTTATGAATTATTGTTTTGGTTTTCTTTGGATAAATACCCAGAAGTTCGATTGCTGGGTCAAAAGGTATATCTATTTTTAATTTTTTGAGAAACCTCTAGACTGTTTTCCATAGTGGCTGTACCAGTTGTCAATCTCACCAAGAGTATATGAGGGTTCCCTTTTCTCCACATCCTCGCCAATACTTGTTCTTTGATTTATTGATGATAGCCATTCTGACAGGTGTCAAGTGATATCTCATTGTGGTTTTAATTTGCATTTCCCTGATGACTAGTGATTTTGAGCATCTTTTCATATGTCTATTGGCCATCTGTATTTCCTCTTTGAAGAAATATCTGTTCAAGTCTTCTGTACATGTTTTAATTGGATTATTTGTTTTTGTTGTTGAGTTGTATGAGTTCTTTATATATTTTGGATATTAACCTCTTATCAGATGTATCATAAGCAAATATCTTCTCCCATTCAGTCGTCTTTTTGTTTTGTTGATGGTTTCCTAAGACAAAGCTTTTTAAAGCATGGGATCAAGAGACTAGCAATACTTAATGTATCTAGTCTATTAAATTATTCACAACCATGTGACTAAAACCTATGGACTACATTAAAGGAAAAGCAAGAAAAATAAAGCATATAAGTTCAGTGTTGGAAGAATGGTCAGGTTTTCTAAGACTGCCTATAAAAATACTTGAAAATCTGTCAGAAAACATCAGAACTGAATCAGCAAAAAGTCGGATTATATGAAACTTTGATTTAAGTTTGAAGCTTTAGAGCATGGGGATTAAAATGGAGAATCGTAGTTAATGTATTTTAATGTCCACATTTTTATCTTTTTCCTTATGGACACATTCATTCCTATAGATTTGTAAGGATTTTTTTTTAAGTTCTTAGGAAGCCATCCTTAGCAGACATGATTTGGCATATTGAGACTGCAAAATAGTTTTTCAATGTTAATTATTTTATCCTTATTACATTATATATGAAACTATTCATTCTCAAAAAAGCTAATTAAAAAAAAATAGAGCAGAAAATACTACTGAGAATAAATGAATAGCATTATAAAAATTTGACTGTATTGCATGAATTAGCATTTATTTCTAAAACACAAAAATGACTCCTTTTTTCCTTTACTATGATAGCAATGTAGTAGATGAACTGACTAAATAGAATTAGCTGAAGATATGTGATACTTCATCACATGGCAGAAGTCATGAGGCAAATGGGGCAGAAATTGTAGATTGAGGGTTTTAAGGTCCATGTTAATTAAGGCATCTAATCACAGTGAGATCATCTGAGGCCTTAGCAAATAACACCAATTCTAAATTTGTAAAAGGAATGAAAAAGTAGACTGGAGCCTCCAACACAGTGGTTTTCAAAGTGGACTGCACATTGAATCAACCGGGTAGCTTTGAAAAAAATATTAATACCTGGGGCACAGCCCCAGAGATTCTGATATAGGTAGCCTGATCTGTGACCTAGACATCAGGACTTTTCAAAGTTCCCCAAGTGACTCTAATTTGCAGCCAAGATTGAAAACCACTACTCTAAGGAACCACATGTCCTTCTTGTTGCACAGATATCTTTAGTTTGGCCTACACCATTTTGAAATTCAATTTGTCAAAGTTAGAAAATTGAGAAATTTTACATAAATATCCAGATTCTTGGCTTCTCTTGTCAGAGTAAAGCATGTGGACTCAAATTCCTACATGCAACAGTTAGCTGGACCTGAATAGGAGGTGTGCCTCTAGACAGGACACCCTCACTTCTGTTGCCCACACTCCCACCAATCCCTGAATTCTTACACTTAGCTCCCTTCACTTATGAATCTGCATGGACCCTATAAGCATTAGAACTTGAGACCTTTGTTCTAGGAATTCCAAAACAAGACTAAGATTTAAAATTTCGGAGAGGCAAATCATGTGGCTCTGATAGAATCAGCAGCATTAGATAAGTACCCAATCATTTAAAGGTAGCTAGAAGGAATTTAGGCATCAAACAGCTAACAGGGTTTATGACTTAGTACTTTGCCACCCATTATGAGTTACAAATAAATATAAAGCATGATTCCAGTCTTCAAAAATCTTATATCCCAGCTGGGAAGAAAAATAACAAGCATGAATGAATTCAAAATTAACACATGAGTGTTTATACTTAAATTGGATATAGATTCTTAAATGCCTATGGGTTTGAAAGAACAGTTGCATCAGTAAGAGTTTGGTCTTCCCAGGAATATTCCTTGAAGAGGTAGTATTTCTCCCTGTACCTTGATGAGAAAGTACAATTTAAATAATTAGAGAATATAGGGCATATAGGGAATATTCTTAAGGCAAGACAGAAATGTACCAAATAGAATGCAGTTAAGATGGGTCTTATTCAAATGGAAGATGAGTTGGGGAGGTCTAGTGAGAAACTATTGGAAATCAGCAACTTGGTCAGATTTTATCAGGCAGAGGAATTCATTTAAATAGTTTTTAAGGGCTTTGAGGTCTTGCAATTTTTTAACTTTTCTTGTTTTCTTTTGGTTGGTTGTCTGCTCAGGCAAAAAGTGGCACGATGAAAGGTGTGAGGGAAAGAAAGGAACTAACCTTTCCTGATCAGCTCTTGAGACCTTACTCTGCTAGATGCTTTGCATACATGAGCTCACTGATCCTCATTTGCACCCTGGAAAGCAAATTTTATTATCCACTGGGAAGATAAGTAAACAGATTCAGAGGATAATTAACTTCCCAGGTGGCAAGTTTTTCAGATCCAAATGCATGCCTTTTATATCACACTACAAACTTACTTATCCTTTATATAGAGGCTGGATTTGAAAGAGTAGAGCCTTAGAACAACCATAACTAATTGAAGCTATTACAGGCATCCAGGACAAAGCAAACAGGAACTTGAGTAAGAATCTAAAAACCAAAGGATCTTTGAGAAATATCCAGGGCATTTTCTTCTATATTACAACAAAACTATCCCAGATAGTATAGAATCAAACACTGAGTCATTGGGGATCCAATACATAGTTTAAATGGGGGGAGTGGGGGGATTAGACCATGTTTCAGTGGAAAGTCAAACATAAGGGAATTAATTAATAGTAATTACTGTGTTTTGTTTAGTCATGTCCTGCAAATATATTTGAGCATTTACTGTATTGTATTGATTCTATTTTTCAATTACAGTTGACATTCAATATTATATTAGTTTGAGGTATACAGCATAGTTGTTAGACATTTATATAACTTACAAAGTGATCCCTCCAATAATGTATTTGAGCACTTATTGTGGGCCTTGGAGACACAGCTATCAACAAAGACAAGTCTCTCCTTTTTTAATCTTCAGTGTAATTAGTAAGGAGTAAGGGAAAGATAGAGATGGAGAGTAAATAATGAAGAAATGAAAATGCAGCATAACTCACATGGTGGTAAGTGCTATGATGGAAGGAAAGGGTGGTTATGTTACTGCAAATCTCCTCAAAATTTAATGTGTATACAACTCACCTGGAGATCAAAGATTCTGATTCAGTAAGAAGGGATGGGACCTAAAATTCTAGATTTCTAGCAAGCTCCCAGGTGATGGAGATGCTGCTAGACAAAGGATCATCTTTCGAGTATCAAGATACTGGATTGTTATCGGGGTGGGGTAAGGTGAAACACTGCCTTCAATAGACAGAAACTTCAGAGGTGATTCCGTAATTTTGAGAAGGTTAAAATACAGAGAAATTCTGATTTTCTTATGTTGACTATTTTGAAGATTTTTTAAAAATATATCGAACCTTAAATTCTTTAAAATGTTTGTCATCCCATGTTAGTGCCTATTTCATAATACTCCACTAAAGGATGGGAAAGAGCCAGGCACGGGAATTCTATGTGCTATATATGGCTACAGTTTAATGAGTAAATGGAAGAGTGATTTTTATATGAGAGGTAGGCAGGGGAGCTAGTTGGTTGATGTAGGACTTTATAGGCTATAGCTGAAAGTACAGATTTTAATCTATATGAAAAAAAGATATCATTGGAAAATTTTAAGCAGAGGAGTTTAATGATCACATTTTATGATCTTTCATTTAAAAAGAAATAATAAAGCTTCTAAAGACACTATGACAAAAAGCAAAGGCAGAAGTGAAGAAACTGGTTAAGCAGCTATGGTAGATGTTCCAGGCAGAGCCAATGGTGGCCACAGCCAATGGTAGGATGTTAACAATGGAGAGAAAACCATTCAAGAACTGTGAAGTGTTTTTACCCATTTTGCAGTCTAACAAGTTAGCCTGCCACAGTTTCAGGGATACTGGTAGAAAACTGATTCACAGACAAAAGACTATCACTCACAGCCATTGCTGTAGCCAGAGTGTCAGCATTTATGTAGGTTCCCCAAGTCCCAATTTCCACTAGGCAATGCAAAGTGGGCTAGGTGACACCTGCATAATCAGTTATCAGAACAGGACCAGTATTACTAATTTTTCTTTTTGCCTTAAGATTGACGACATCACAGTACAGCACTGTTACTGATCCTGTCCTCCTTTAAAATGTTGATACTATGTTCATCATAGATATTTAGTATAAAGTTTTATTTTTAAAAAAATTGTAATAAAATATTATTTGTCTTGATTAATGAGTTTTGGGTGCCCCCTTAAATTTGCATTCTAGTCCTAGCCCTGCCTTCTCCCTATCAGGTCTGGGTAGACTGATAACTTGGTCGTTTGTAATGAACAGAGCATAAAATTTTGAGCTCTTCCCTCCTTGAATTTTCCCAGCATACTGGGTCTGGTGCATATGGACTTCAGCCAGCCTCGGGGATGATGAGACCTTGATCCTATCCTTTTAAGCATCTTTCTCCTTAAAGCATGAAAATCAGCATAGAGAGTAAAAAGGAATCAGGCAGCATGGAGGGAGAGAGTGGCCCCGGGCCATCGAGCAAGGCACAGGGGCTTTAAGTTTTAAGCAGCAGCTACTCATGACTTAAGGAAACAAAGGTCCAATGTTTCTGAGCACCCAGAATTGTAAGTTAGATGGCGAAATCACCATTAATGTCACTATTCATTTTGATTTTAGGGGGCCCCTTGATGCAAAAACCAGAGCCAAACAGCTTTCTGCTTGGGCACATGCACTTCTAACTCTGCCTTGACTTGCATAGAAGCAACTTTTTAAAAGGAGTTCATCTTAATCCAAGGCATTTGCTGTTTCATCATGATAACATCTTTTAGGGTCTTGCCTAGTTTTAATATAAGAGCTAGAGAAGTTTTCCAGTGCTGCAGTTGATTGCAAGAATTTATCTAGATTGCTCTGCATCAGTTTCTCATTCTTTAGTACAGCACCTTTACCAGCATTTAAACTGAACCCGCGTCAGTAAGAGCCCAAATACTAGTTAGTTCTCCACCTATAGTTTCTCAGAGCATATTCTATCTCAGAGAAATCTCACAGAGAACACCGAAGCTCCTTTTTTTGCAGCTAGGTTCTACTGCAAAAACTGAGACCTTGTCATCTTGGAATGGATCTAAATTTGGCATTAGAGACATCAGCAGGGGATAAGCCTTAAGAGAGCCCAGTTGTCATTCTTCCTTGATAAGCATTGTACACCCTGCCCTCTCATCTCCCAAAAGCACCAGCCAAAGTTCAAATAATTCACCTGGTTTCTGCCTTCTCTGAAGGTCCCTCTTTTCATGCTCAGTGTAGGTGCTTATCTCTGCAACTTTTATGTGAAAGGCAGCACAACTTTCTGTCTACCCAGGACAAATTTTAGTACTAGTTATAACTGGGCAGACCTGAATCAGATTGGGGAAGAATTCACCCCACCCTACTCTCATCTCCAGAGAAAAGTTAACAGCAATATAGCACCAGTCCAATAGTTCTATCTGAACCTGCTTCTTATTGCTCAGCCTGTGGCCCCCTCCCCAAATATAGTGTGGCCCTCTTGTCCATGCATACATCCTTTGCTTTGATAAATTCTTAGATTAAAGGACTATCTCCTCATTAGTGTACAATAACGTGGAGCTTATTGCTCGATTGGCCATATGACTCCGTCATCATGTTTGCTACTGATTCTCCTGGACGTCTCTCAAATCCAGTCCATCAGGCTCTTATACTCCTTCTTTGAAAAAGCCATTCTGGTCTCATTGCCAAAATTATTAAAGACTGCAGAGTCTGGGATTCAACTATACTTACAAGGAAACATGTTAGCCTGCCACAGTTTTGTTGATGCTGACAAAAAGGACTTTATGACTCAAAGCAATAGCAATAGCCAGTGTCAGTCAACATTGGCTCTGGTTCCCTGAGCTCCACTTTCCACAGGCTATACAAAGTGGGTCCGGTGACTGCTGCACAGTCAGGTATTGCATCACACGGAAGGAACTGTGAGATTAAGGAACCTGAGTCTTTTAGAATGGTTGCTATTCTGGCCCTTTGCTTCACAGGTAGTGAAAGGCAGTCAGAGCTTCTGCTTGAAAGACAAGTAGAACAAGAAAACAGAGAATTATGTCCCAAAAAAAGCAACAGAAGTTGCTGTTGGATTGGATGTGTGGGTGTAAGAGAAATGGCAAAATCAAGGATGACTCCCAGGTTTTTGGCTTGTACTTTGGCATTTGGTATCACTCAAATGGAAACACTTCAGGGGAGGTATCGAGTTTTGCTTACATATTAATTCTGATATGCCCATTACATATCCAAAACAATATGCCCAGATAGCAGTTGAATATATAAGTCTGGATGCCCAAAAGATAGGTTAGAGCTAGTAATAAATATCTTAACATCATCAATATAAGAGGTACTTAAGCCATGGAACTCAATGAGATGGTAAAAAGAAGAGAGTCCAAAACTGAGGTCTGGGACACTATAGCACTTAAAATTCAGGTAGAAGAGGAAAAGTCAGCAAAGACAGCTAAGAGAAGGAGCAGTCAGTGAGGGGAGGATGTGTCCAGGAAGTCCAAAAGGAGGATGTGATTAACCATGTCAAATGCTACTAGGAGTTTAGGGAAGATGAAAACAGCAACATGGACTGGTCGTGTACAAAGAGAGAAAACAAAGCATTATATACAAATACAGACTTTTAATAGGGTAACTTATTGAAGGAACTGGACAGCTGAAACTATGAGGCTGATACTTGGGCTTTCTAAAAAAATTAAAAGTGGTCAGATTTAAAACAAGTATAGTGAATTATATGCTGCATAAACTATGACCAAATGCAATTTTAGTTCTTCCTCCCATTGTCCCTTTAGTTTTAGTGAGAATAATCATCTCCTATCCCATGAATTTTTGTGCTCTTAGGTAACATAAGGTCCTACAATAATTTTTAATGTAAAATAGTCTTTATTGGTATTTTAAATGCCTAATCCTATGTAATTATCAAAATTGATTCTTGACTTAGCATTAATTCCCAATTTCTCCTGAGGTCTGGCTTGCCTCCAGCTGAGAGCCTGCAGTGACCAACTTCTTTCTTCTGTTCACACTCCGCAGTCTACCAGTTGCTATCTCCCTCTTAGGCCTGGTTAAAGAGTAATAAGAAAGAAGTAAGACAGTTCTCATATGGCTGGATGTCTTTATGATCTCTGAGTCCACAGTGGTTAAAGACACATTCTCAGAATATATGGAATATGATTTAAGGGTGTTTTCACTGGCCCTTTTCTTCTGCAGATCCTTGCATGAGTTGGCTGGCAAGTCTCTATTCTGAGTTCTTTCTTGTGGCTCCACACTCAGTCCCAGGACATCAAACTACATATGTACGCCTCCGACCTCTTTCTGTGAAGGACTCCAGGCTCCTCCACATGAAACCAAGACTGTCTGTGGGAGCTCTTTATAGTGTGGCCCTCTTGTCCATGCATACCACTCATATATCCTTTGCTGTGATAAATTCTTAGATTAAAGGACTATCTCAACACAGCAGCAAGCCTCTGTGCTCTGCTAAAAAAGTAATTAGCCTTTCTCACCTCTTAGATTTCTAAGACAAGAATCAGGCTCCAAGCCAAGACATCCTCCTCTTTCAGAAAAACCACAAACCTTCTGTTAATGGCCATGTTGAAGCATTCCTCTCTAGGAATGTGAGGAGATAGGCACAACCCCCTCTAAGGAGTGGAGGGTATAGAACTCACAGCACAGCTTTTTCCAAGATATTCTCTCATAAAAGCTTCTCCTCTTCTTGTAAAGTTTTGAAATGTGTAAGGAGTTTCAAAGTTATAGAAATGTTTTAGATGAGATTTCCTTGAAAGTTTGCACATTTGAACTTGTCTCACCTTCACTACGATCTGATATCTCTCATATATTGACTCCACAGTCAAAACTGAGGCAGGGGGAGTATAGTTCTCATATCATATTATACATATATGTAAAAAAAAAATTATATCAGTAATTGGACTCACTACAAATAACACAGGAATGATTTGTCGAGGCTTCCACATCATGGAGTTAGATAGTAGTTGACAAAAGGGAAAGGAGGTTGCAACTTAGGGCCAAGTCGGAGGGCACAAGAGCCTTTAACACTGAGGATGGATTGTGTTTTCAGCATTTAAAGTAAAACCAGACTCTGAAGAATTATATTACAAGTGGGACCTGAATTTTTTACTGAAAACAGAATGAAGCCTTCTGAAGTTCTATGACTTCTCTAGTTAATGGTTCGGTCTTCAGCTTTCCTTGATTAGAGAAGAAAGTTAAACACTTTAGGGCATGAGTAATTATGCTATGGGTAATAGTATTGCCTAGGGAAAAAAGGAAAAAGAAATCTAAAATTACTCTAGGATTTACCATAGCTACTCTGAGTAAAAATTTATAGAAGGAATAATTAATTTCCATTTTTCAGTACTGAAAGTGATAAAATATGTAGAATCTAATTTAGGATTTTCCAGAAAATCTATGGGAGCTGAAGCCAGGATAAATGAAATGAGAGACGATGAAGAGTGAGAGCAAGAGAATGAAAAAAAGAGATGATAAAACTTAGTGGTAAGGTATATTTTCAGGGGAAGCAAAGAGGAAGAAAGTGAAAATTCTCTTGTCAAGATGAGTGTATAGAAGCCTAGATAACAAAAAAGATCGAATAGTGAGTACCTGATGTATCAAAATTTTAGAGAGATGCCAATGAAGTAATTAAAAGAGAAGGTACCCCAGAAAATAGTTGATAGTGTCCCCAAACATTGACTAGAAAAACAATAGCTGATGCAGAGCTCCCAGAAAGAGTTAGAAATAGAAAACTGTAAAAAGCTTAAATTTGTTCATAATGTAGTGAACCTTAATAAACAAGCCAAGCTGATTGACTGAAACCATCAGTAATATGATCACTTCATCACTGAATATTGATATTGTACTATTTAAGATGCTGAATTCAGTGAGTCTGAAGAAATATATTTATACAAATATAAAGAAAAACAAAACAAAACAAAACAAGAAAATCAAAGCTTTCAGGAGTACCCAACACAAATAGTGTTTGCTTACAAATCCTAAGCAATGTTTCTCCATGAACATCTCAAATTCAGAGGATCCAATATAATTATTGTATTGGTTTGTCTATAATAAGGACAGAACTGTGGAGATTTGGGGTTTTTTAGTTTTGTCCTTTTTCAGTGCTCTCTTTAGTTAGCCACTTGGTTAAATTTATAGCCAGACACTTAACTGGGCAACTTTTTCTTACAGGTTCAGACGACAACCATGTGCATCTCTGTTAGCCTGAGCGGCTTCGTGGTCCTGGGATGTTTATTTGCACCTAAGGTGCACATCATCCTGTTCCAACCCCAGAAGAATGTGGTCACACACAGACTGCACCTTAACAGGTTCAGTGTCAGTGGAACTGGGACCATGTATTCTCAGTGTAAGTATGAAACTTACCCCTCCAACCATATAGCATTGTAGTAGGGAGCAGGCTCGGAGGGGAAGCAACGGGCATAGATAGGAGCAGACGGCACATGTCCTAAATATCCTTGGAAGTACAAAGTGTGCCTCCTTTAACATGAGTATGTGAAATGTTTTAAGGATCTCTACAGCAAAGAAACCTGTTTAACTTTGTTATTTACAGAGTTTCTTAAAAGTATTTGATAATAGTTAAATCAACAAACATCCCATGGGACAAACCTTGGAAAAGGTTAGAATAGATCTTCCCCTATTTCAAAGACACAATGTTTTTTTCAGCTGAGAATCAGTTGAAAAGGCAGTTTGAACGGAAGGCTACCAGGATAACTCCTCAGTCCAGAATTCTCTCTTAACTGGCCTGCAAATATCTGAAACAGTATCCTTAGAGAATCATTCATTTAATCTTTTAGCATCCTCTAATTCACAAATGTACCTAAAAGGGACGAACTTTTAAGCCATTTTCAGCTAATCAGGGGTATTAAGTAAAAGAAATTCACTGACAGAAGGATGAAGGGGGAAGGGGAGTCGAGCCAGGAGAGGAGGAGGGAGGACTGGAGTGACAGAGACAAATGACTACTTCACAATTTTGCCTCAAGTCGATTAGAAAGGATACCTCAAAATAGCTCAGCATCACAGAGTGAGCAATCACATTAGTGCCCTAGTTTCTCCAACAAAGAACAAAATTGAATAGGGCAGCCCTTGCCCCAGCAAACAAAGAGAAGACTGACGGCTGATAGCATGTGTTCAGTGATGCACTATATATACCACTCCTTGGTTGAGAGCTGCTATAGAGGTGGGGACATCACTGTCTTTTCAACTAAATTTTTAGGTGTCACAATGGTTAAGTCTCAGGACATGATAAAACTTGTGAAGTAATTTTCCTTGGATCTTAGAGAAACCTGCATATTTCTTGAGTAAACAAATTCGAACAGCCCAACTGTAACAGTTAGCTAGTCTAGACAAGAACTGACAATAACTAATAAAAACAACAATAATAACAACAGCTAACAGGAATTATCATTTATTGTTTTCTATGTGCTGGGCATTGTGTTAAATACTTCATAAGTGTGTGTGCATACTATATCTTATTTAACACAAACAACTCTTGAGACAAAGAAACCTACCCAGGATCACACAAACTGAAAGTAGCAGAACCAGAATTTAGAGTCAGTTTCTCTGATTTCAAAGCCAGTGCACCAAACTACTACCACATACTATTTCACCCAGAATGCAAGCTGGGAAGGTTCCCTTGAGTCTAGATACTTGGTAGGCTTTACAGGAAGAACAAAAGGAAGGCTACTCAAGGCTGTGCAGCAAGATTTACCCCTGGCTAAAACAGTCTCGTTGATAGCTCAGAGCTCTTAGTTTTTGCTGGAACAATTTAGCAAAGCCCATAAGTCTTCCACAAACATTGTTCAAAATCTCATATATCCAAACCTCAGTAATTTAGAAATGGCCGTATTTTCAAATACATACACTAGAAATTAATAAATACCTGAAGAGATAATAAGGACACTTTACCCAAACAAGTCTCTCTTCAGAATTTCAGAAATATTTATTTACACAAAAACAATGTTCTACGAATGCACTCAACCTGCTTAAGCTTTCACTCAGAATTCTAATCTGTTAGTGGCCCAATTAATACTTCAAAGGTAGGTGTCTACCCAGTCCAACATTTTAGGACTATTTTGTTACTCAATACCATTTTAAGTATTTTTTTTTTAATTTAAAAAGGTCTAAATTTAGACCTCATTTTTTCAGCAATTTCCCTCTAATTAATCCAAATTAATGGAGTGTTATTAAAGTAACAAAGTGAAATATTATGTTATATCTCTAGGCATTTCAAAATGTATAAGCAACAAATACATTGATCTTTCATGTGTCATTCTATATCTGTTATTCAAAATAGTTTTATATTTGTGGGCTTATATTATCCCATGAGTATTCGATATCACAAATTCCATTTTATAGGTAAGAAAATAGAGAAGTTACACTCAAAGATATACAATTCAAGAACTGACACTGGGTTTTCTCACTTGTGATTAACATCCTTCCCATTTTAATAAATTGTAACTATTATCATTCATTCATTCATTCATTCATTCAATGCTTGAGTACCTTCTATACACCAGAAATTTCTAAGCACCTGTGTACACAGTGGTGAACAGGACAGAACCACTGGTCCTGCAAAGCTTAATGGCTAGGGCAATGTTTTTCATATTGTAGGGTGTAACCCACTAACGAGTCCTGAAGTTTATTCAGTATGTTTGACCAACATTTTATAAAAGAAAATAGAATAAAATATCTTAGAATGCATTATATGTAATAAAAGTAAGTAGTATTTTAGTAAGTGAAGTTTGCTCCTAAGTTTATGTATATGTACCAGGTCCAGGTAAAACATTTATCACTGCGAATTACAATCAAAGAAGTATGAAAACTTCTATGGAATCTAGTTCTATGCATGAACATGTTATTGATCCACTGTGGTAAAAATTTAAGCAACTGATTTAATATCCCAGTGCCTGTTTCCCCCATTATCTATACAGCTCAACTTATATCCGTTTCCCTCCTAAGTACTAGGAAGTATGTTGTTTTACAAATGAAGAAAAATCCTTAAACATTTCTGAGTTTGTTAGGTAAAGCATATGTTTTACTTAGATTACACATAATTTATGTTAAGTATTGTTATCAATATTGCTACTGGTTTTATGACTAACTCCCTCCAGAAGTAAAAACAAAACCCCATATTTGGATTAGACTAAGTTAGTATAGCATCCGTGTTACCCCCAACACACACACACACACACATTTTGTTATCTATTCCCACAAAACAAACTTGCCCAAAATTTGGTGGCTTAAAACAAAAACTCTTTTATCATCTCTTATTATTTTGTGGATCAGCAATTCAGGCAAGACTTGGCTGAGCAGTCCATCTGTTCCATAAGGCTTTGACTGGAGTTTGTCTGTGGGATCAGCTGAGACTGAGCTGATCTGGAAGGTCCAAAATGGTTTTCACTCTTAACGCTGGCATCTTGGTTGGAAGCTTTGCCCATGGGATCCTAGGTAGCATGACAGAGTCTGCTGAGATTCAAGGAGAGGGACGTAGACCCCACCTCCCAAAGAATTTGGGGCCATATTTATTATGCCACACTCTCTAAATCCTAAATTAATCCAATATTGCACTCTTATCAGGGATTACAGCAACTTGATACACTTAATCTAATGCATTGCCAAGAAGTCACCTGGACTGGAAGGTGCAGCCACATTAATTCCCAGTTAATTCTCTGGCAAGATAGTAGTGGAAATACCACACCACTTCAGAGCCTGAGTGAGCTACATGACAACCCCTAAGGTGATTCATAACAGTATTGGATTTCAATAGCTGAGCAGTAGCTCCAAAAAGATGGAAAAACGTGCCAAACTCAGAAGCAGAAATGAAGGAAAGAAATTAAGGACATCTTGGAAAACTCATCATCAAACTCATCGTCAGAGAAATGTTTACACACTGCTAAGTGTAAAAAGGAGAATTTTAATTGTTATCTTCTAACTATACATAGTGAATAATAAAAACAAAGGGAACATTAACTTTTATCCATTAAGCATACCCATCAGCTAATGGCTCCAAATGTTTGTGTACAAAATAAATAACCTATTTGAAATGGAGATTCTTAGGCCCCACCCACAGATATGCTGATTCGTGTGGTCTAGGGCAAAGGAAATCTGGTTTGTAACAGATACCCCAGCTGACTCAGTGGAAGTGGTCCAAGGAATACATTTGAGAACCTCAGCCTAAACCATCCTGTACCTTTCATCCACTGATATCAGAACACAACAGGGAAGTCCTCTTAGATGATCCTCAAAGAGGAAGTAGGCACTGCATTCAGAGAGTGTGAGGTATTCCGAATTCCCATCCTTTGCTTCATGATGTCAGTGGCCACATCTCTGCGCAGCTATTTCCCCCAGCTCCCTCGGGAATCTTCCAAAGAGGCATTTCTGGCACAGAAGCACCTGGTCACTCGGAAAACATTTACTGAAACTGGGAATTCTCCTTCCAATAGTTATACTCAGAGACCCCAGTCCTTAACTCATACTTGTAATGCTGCTCCCACACCCACACACATAAGCAAACATTTCTTGTATTTGAATGAGAAAGATAAGAGGTCATTCTTTATTTTGTTTAGGTTTAGAAGCAAAAGGGCATCTCAGAGCTGGTTCCCAAAGACAGGCAAGCAAAAAGGTATGCTGCAATTGTAAGGAGAAATGCATTAATTTTGAAAGTGACAAGCTGGATGTACACATGAGGTTATGTAGCATAAAACTGTATAGGACCCATGCAGGTCAGAATGTTGCACTAACAGAGGTTTGTGTCAGGATAGAATAGGGAAAGAGGAGTGAGAAATGGACTGTGCCCAATTGTCTTCAGAGCTATTATATACCCAGACTAGGGGATGTGTGTTTCTCTTGCTCATAGTGATCAATCAGATGCATGTATGTCATTACCATTAAGATCAGCCAAGAGGCTTCTGCTAACTAATGATACCGAGATTTGGGTCCCCAAGGAGACATAGGCATATGGAGATTGATTTCCTCTGCCAAAATAATGTACAGAAAGTCACTTGCCTAGGTGATAATGTGTGAACTGCTCAATTAATAGAATTATTCTTTATTACAAAGCATTTTCACATTATAAAAAGAAAGTTGTAATATTAAAAGATCAAATGAACAGTCTTTTAGAGTCACAGTATAATTTTCCACAGAGCTACAGCAGTGGAAACCAAATACATGAGGACCAGAGTTTGCATTTATCAATGACCAAGCCTTTGAAGATACCCCAGTTAAGAGGGGGTGAGCCCTTGTTCAAGTCTGAATATGACTTTATAAAAGAAAAAAAAGCACACAATGCCCATGTTTCTTTTCTACAGTGCAAGTCCAGAAAAACAGCATAATATACCTGCATTTTACAGTTCAGGGAATTCCAAAACGACACTATGTGCACCTTGGCCAGGCAAATTAGCAAGTTATTTGGCAACACAAACTGAATTGATGGTCTTTGCCACAGGCATAGGTATGTTATAAATATAAATCCTCACTGGCCAATGCAGGAGGAGCCCAGAGTATTCAGCAAGTTAAGTCATCTGCTTCCAAGCCAAATACACCTAGTACATCCAAATCAGATAGATGTTAATCCATTTTCCCTTTGGAAAGAAACATCCACAGCATCCCTGAGAACCTCGTTCCATTCCCTTTCACTCCTTTCCTCATTAAAGATGAGAGAATAAAGAGTCTCCAGCTGTAACAGGTAATACTACATGTATTAGCAAATTGTTTAATACCTCTCCTTTCTTCTTTTTAACATTTCCATTGTATTTGTCTCACAACTGCTCTTTTGCAACCCTTAGATCATTTTCTCTTTACCTCTAATATTTTGCTGGTTTTCCCTAAGCAAATATAGCCCACCTTCTTTAATAACAGTGACCACAGAGATCGGAGCTGGAAGGGAGGCTATTCTAATAACTTCATTTCTAGATGCGAAAACCAGAGCCACATCTATTAGACATTTTAAGGAATTTGATAACTGAAGTCACAAATAAAATTCTCAAAAGCTGCTATGTGGCTTCTCTGGCCTCTGGATTTTCTGCCTCAGCTCAGTTACAAAATTCATGGCAGAGATTATTCTGACCATGAGAATCCTGACATCTGCAAATTCAGTGATTTTTCTTTTAAGTCAAAAGCTTTCCCTTTAGTACCACATGTGACAGCATCTTATTCTTCCAGTGCGAATGCAGATTTTATTCCTCTCAAAAGCCCATGTCAGGGAGTTCAATGGCATAAATCATGTCCATCTGAGACCCCATCAATCCCTACACCCAGGCTGCACACAGAGAAGTTGTGGTATTCCAGAGAGGCTATCCACAAAGCTACTCAGAAAATGGAATTTGATAAAGACAAAGGAATATTGTTAATGATGAATGGCTAAATGTTTAGGTCAAAGATATAATTTCTCCCATTTAAATGTTATTTAAAAGAGAGTGTTACTTTCTTGAATTAAATTACATTGTATAGTTCCCCTTCTGTCCCACATATTTGAATGGAACATAAACTCAATAGCTCAAAAGGAGTTCCTAAGCCAGAGTTTAATATTGTATGAGAGATACCTATAGTCATGTGCATTTCCATGTTACCCTAAATTTATGAATGCCTTTGGGAACATGGTACCATGATCAGAATTACAAAATATGTTAATTAAAAGAGAAATATGTATATAATCAAATTCTGCCCTTACATTGACTTTAGATGATCATTACCTTAAAACAAAGCAAGTAAAGGGTCTAACATCAATTTATGCTATGCTATTTCTCTTTCCTACTTCCTTTTCATTTTAAGTGAAATTCTCTGGATAACACCCCAAAATGGAGATACCCGTGTATCTATATCACAAAATGCCTATCATATGGATAATTTAAAAATTATATATAATTTAAAAATTATCCATATGATAGTGATTTTGTACAGAGTTTCAGGAAGGGCCTCTCTGATAAGGTGACATTTGAGCAGAGACAGGAAGGAAATGGAAAAAGAGAGTCATGTTCATATCTGGGAGAACGACATTCCAGGCAGAGGGAACTGCAAATGTAACGGTCCAAAGTTGGAAGAATATCACAGATGCCAGTGTGGCTGGAGGGAAATGAATGCAGGTGAAAGTGAGAGGAGATGAGGACAGAGAGGGAGCAGACCATGCAGGACGTGGAGGTCATTTTAAGAACTTTTATTTTTCTACTGAAATAATTGGAAAACACTGAACAGATTTCATCAGAGGTGTGGCATGAGCTGACTTTAAAAAGCATAATTTTCATCATTTTAGCTGTGGGGGCAGAATATAAGACAGGGAGCAGGCAGACACATCGTTTAGGAAGCTATTGCATAGTCCAGACGTTGGTGGCTTAAATCAGGGTGCTAGCAACAAAAGCTAAAAATGTGTTCAGATGCTGTATAATTTGACAGTGAAGCTAACAAGATTCGTTCCACTAGATAGGAAGACTAATGCTTGACATTATTTTATTAGAGTTTAAAACTTCTGGCTTCGGACTTTGATCCCTAGACATAGTAGCACATACAGCTCATATTAGATTTTTAAGCCTCAGGGTGAATGAATTTCTGTCCTTGCCTGAGAAAGCATTTAGGTACAAAGGAGGAGAAACCAGTGATGCTGGACAACTAAGAGGAGGCAGGAAGAATGTAGAATAGTACAAAAACCATTGAGTCCTTTCATTTACAAATTACTTATTGGGTGTCCAGAGAGTGTTTGTACTTCTTGAAGAAGAGAGGAGAGATTAAAAGAACAAGACTAGAAACAAAACATGACAGCATGATGTGGATACAGTGGACCAAAGGATATACTTGAAGATGAAGTGGAATTTCTGTTGATAAGGTAATTAAATCGTATTGTGGGTTATAAAAAAAAGGTCATGTCATATAGTCTCCACCCATAATCTTGTCTCACAAGAAATGAACCACTGAATGAAGAAGTCCTTTGCATTCATAACTTCTAACTACACATTTGGAAATTACATCTTGGGTCTGTAGATTTTTACCCCACATCAAAGGAATATAATTTCCTCTTAAATCTACTGTTAACAGTTGAAGACCATTACCCTGGGAATCTAGCTCACATTTCTTAATAACAAATTCTCTGTCTTCCTCTGTGAAATTGTGACATAGCAAGGCTACCAAACCACTGGCTAGTGGTGTACTCATTCACCCAGATAACAAATATTAAATTAGCAGATGAACTTCTTCTGGAATGGGACCAAGTGAACTTCGCACCAATAAAATTAAGGTGATGAATAAGAAAACAGGTTCAATAACAAAACAGGAGGACAAGGCAACAACAGCTGGTAGAAATTAGATTCCATGACCACAGCATTAAAATATCTAAACAAGCAGACATGCTGGGAAAAAATGATTTGGGGTCACCAGGAGCAAGGAAAGGGAACAGATGGGAACAAAATGGAATGTCTGTTCTGTTAAAATGTTTGTTTTATTTTTTTCCAAGTCTGATATATTACTCAGTTAGAGTAACACACTGATTCTCAGGAAGCACATCTCAGCCACTAAACTGACTAACATACTTGGCATGCATAAGAATCTATTAAATAAATATGTTTAGCATTTGAGGGCCTAGTTACCAGAAAAATTAAGGCCATTTTCTCCAAAGCCTGGCCAGCCTAAACATTACTGGTAGAAGAGATATGGATTTCATAGTGTGAGACAAAGCTGTCACTTGGTTGCATTGATCTCCAATGCTTCGCCAAGTTTTTGAAGCAAAATATGCTTTTTGATGGGTGCGAATTGTCCTTTTGTGATCAATGGTGAAACTTATTAGGTCTTCTTTAGCTATCTTCAGTTTTCTCTTTGAATAGCATAAAGCACCACCTTAGCCTAGAGTAACTAACAGCTGCTCTTCACCCTCACTCCCAAGAAAGCCAAAAATAAGCCTGCAGCCTCTTATTTCTGACAGAAAGGATGATTATAGAAATCTGCTTAACCGCACTTAAGAAAATGGGCTAAACTTACACCATTAAAAATCTCGTGAGAATTTCATTAGAATAATAGCAAAAGCTCATCACAAACACACATGAAAATGATAGTACTTTGCTCTTACACATATTTTACTACCTTGGGGAATAACAGATGGGCTAATATGGGAGACATATGTGAAATATTTATGAAAGGCAAAGTAATCGAGATACTAAACTCATAAAACAGTAATTTCCTCTACTATATTCAGCAGCATGTGCAAAAATGAGAATATTTTTTACATGATAAAATAAAATGCATTGGCAAAAGGTACAGATGAAACAGTAAAAGAAAAGCAGAAAAATACAAGTTATAGTTCCCTTCAATACACTAAAAAGTGCTTAGGAAAAAGACAACTAGAGAAAGAATCTTGGGGGTGTTTTTGCTGTTGCTATTCCTTGTAAGAAGACCTTGAATATATTATCTTCCTCTCAAAAGTTTAGACATACTAATATAGGGCATTCCCTTTAATGTCCCTATGAAGCAGGTAGATGACTCAAAGTTATTTTGTGAACTCCCACAATGATGTCCATAGGATAGCTAACAGAAAATTATCTGAAACTGTAACCTGAGATTTTCCATACAATTACCTTTGCAGCCCCCATACTTCTTACCTACCTACTCAAAACACACCCAATTTTAAGAAATTAAAATGCAATGAGCAAGCAGATCCTAAGAGCACACTTAAGAACAGCATTGCATCCAGTTCTACAAAAGTAGGTTTCTGATACAACCTTTAAAAATGCAGGTAGAGAGGGTGTTGGACTAGTCCAAGGGAGACAGAGAGGGGCATTAGCATACCAGTCCTTGGTTCTCCTAGACTTACCCGCATGACACATCATTCCTCTTCAATCTCTGAAAATGAAAAACCTGCACGGAAATAATAAAACTTGATCCTGAAAAGATAAAGAGATTAATCAAAATGTCAAAGGCAGCATGCCTGCTCGGGGATGCTCACAGCCTGAGCCAGCTCCCTTTGCAGTAGTGGTGGCTGGTCAATGCCACAATGTGGCTTAAGAAGCAGGAGGGCCTACTTGTCCTACAACAGGGTTCTTTGGGGCAACCTTTCTTCAGGTTAAAAGATTATTTCATTCTCGAAACTTCCCTTGGTTCCCATGTTCTTTGACAACAACTATTTATACAATCATTTAGAAAATATTTATAGAGAGTATATCCCATGACCAACCAGCACCAAGGATAAAATAACGAAAAAAGAAAAGCAGTGCCCTAGCATATTTTCTAGTCAAGAGTATGTAAGATATGATACTAACGAAAAAGGAAAAAAGGAAAAAGGAAAAATCAGTTTTAAAGTTGGGTAATGTGACAGTGTAATTGGTTGGTTACTTTATATTAGGTGGCCCAATGACAGCTTTTTTTCAGGTCACATTTCAGACATGGATGACAAGGAGATAGATGTGTGATTAAGAGAACGAAGACCATTCCTGGCAGAAGGAACAGTTACTGAAAAGGCCTGAAGTTGAGAAACAGATGTGTTTGAGGACAGAAGCAAAAAAGGGAGGAGGGACTGTGGAATTAGGCAAATACAGAAAGAGAGACATGGTCTGAATCACTCTGGGATTTATGAACCAGAGTAAGGAAAGCATAAAGGGAAGCCATTGGAGGTGTGTAGGTAGGTGACTCATATTTTAAAATACTCTTTCTGCTGTATAGAGACTGTATTGCAGGAAAGGAAGAGTAGAAACAGAGATACGAGTGGTGCAGCTATTACTGCACCCAAGAGTAAAATAATTAGGTAGATTGGTCCAGGGTGGTGGATGCAGAGATAGAACTAGTTAGATATGGAGACAGTTGGTTGGACTGGTGATAGGTTTGACATTGGATGGAGAATAAAAAAGGAAGGAGGCATAAATGTTAGATTTTTGGTTTGGGTAAATGACTGAATGGTGAGACTATTCACTGAATAAAGGAAGAATGGGGACAAGTATAAGAATCAAGAGTTATGCTTTGGCCACAATGACCAGATGACACATCTGTACGCCAGCCACTTGATTCTGAAATATCTATTAAGCATCTACATAGAGATATCAAGTAGACAGTTGGATACAAGGAGGCTGCAGAAAGAACATATAATAATTGGCTGGAAGTGCTCTTCTGGGTTTGCAGTGAACTGTGGTTTTAACTTCACTTCACCTTGTTTTTCTCTTGCCTTACCTATCTTTGATGAAGCTATAATTATATAAAGTATATCAAAAATTTTTACATAGAATAAAGTAAAGCCCTTACATTTAGAATTATTATCACTATCACTTTCTATCAGGTATTTATCTGGCACTCATGTTAAAATGTCATTATAGGAGTTTCAGGAAATGTAGATTATGCTTTCCCTGCCCCCAGCCAAATATGATAGCTTTTGGTTGGCTCATATTGTAAAAAAAAAAAAAAAAAAATTGGAGCTCATCCTAAAAATGATAAAAGGAAAATAACTCCAAAGAGTTAACATGTCACATGATTTCGCCATAACCTTAGGCAGCCACACAGACCTGACTTTATAAGATTTTCTCACATACCTAGCCAAGTCATAAATAGAACAGCTGATGGTCAGTTTGACCTCAGTTGTGGTCAGGTAGCCAAAAGAATCAGCTCCTTCTGTCAGAGTATGTCCAGATGGACAAGCCAAGGGATGGGACACAAACAACTCTAAAAGGTAATGTAGGGCTATTTCTAACCGATTCTTTTGGCTACATAGCTTCATCCCGTGGAGAATGGGGCTCCTTGTTTTTGTCTTCATTCAGTAAAAAGTATTAAGGGTGAAATAGTTATATATTAGCTGTACCTAGATTTCTCATGAAAAAAAAACTTCTGAACAAGTTAAGAGCTATGAATTGTATCAAGGACAATTAATGCCATAAAAAGAAAAAATATACATACCCATTTTATACTCACAATCTGACACTATTGTCACTATTGTCATTAACAAGAGCATCATCTCTTTGAAATATCTTCCTGTCTGAGAACCGTTATGAAATTGAAGTTCTCAGCATGGCAGCCCCCGCTAGAGTTTTCATTGAGGTTATCCACTTGAATGATGAAAACATATCGAACCATTCTCTAAGGTAGCAGAATTCACAGATGATTCATGGGATTACATAAGAGCCACCCCTGCCCAGAGAGAACAAAATTAACTAAGGTATTGCAAATAGTAATTAATTTAACAATCTCTTAAAAAAAAATTTCAGTGAGCTTTCCATTTTGCGCATCATATTTTTAACCAGTTTATAGATTACCAAAGCTAATTTTAAACCCACAAGTGACTTCTTTCAACAATGATTATGCTCATAAACCACGTCCAGGAGGTATGACATTAGTGGAGGTATGTGCCAGGATACAAGCTAATCTGGAGCAGAACATATTTAGAAAGTTGACCTACTATAGCACTAAATCCTTTAGCATTTTCCAAAGCCAAGTTAAAATGAGTTTTCAACTTAACTTTAACTAGTGTCTGGCATTATCCATGCCACTACCCACGTAACCCACTTAACTAACACTGAATTTTCTGTCCTGCTTTGTTTTCCAGCCTCTGCAAGCACATACGTCCCAACGGTGTGCAACGGGCGAGAAGTCCTCGACTCCACCACCTCATCCCTGTGATTGTGAATTGCGGTTCAGTTCTCGTGTTTTTAGACTGTTAGACAAAAGTGCTCATGTGCAGCTCCAGAATGTGGAAACAGAGCAAAAGAACAACCCTAGTACCTTTTTTTAGAAACAGTACGATAAATTATTTTTGAGGACTTGTACAAAATAGAGTGATGTGCTAGAACTTTTTAGGCTGATTTTAGTGTCCCCATTACTAACGATTCCCCAGAACATGGAAATAACCATTGTTTACAGAGCTGAGCATTGGTGACAGGGTCTGATAGGGTCCGTCTACTAAAAAATATGGTGGCAATATTAGGTAGCTTTTTTTCCTATGAAGTTTTTTGTAGGTCCTTGTTGTAACTAATTTAGGATGAGTTTCTATGTTGTATATTAAAGTTACATTATGTGTAACAGGTTGTTTTCTCAGCACAAAATAAAAAGCATCTGTATTAATGTTAAGATATTGAGAATAAAACCTTCAAGGTTTTCCAGCAGGGTGGATAATGGTTTGTTCTTTTTGAATCAATTCAGGTCATTTGAAAATGTTGACTTCAGACCATTTCTCCCCTTAATGTTGGAAGAAACTGTCTAACTGTGCTTCTCTTCACATCTATACACCCTTTAAACACAAGCTGTTACGTGGCTAGAGAGTAGTGAGCAGAACTGGACTTCTTCAGGGATCACAGCAATTAGATATTGACTGATGATATCATAAATATTAGGCCATTTCAGTGACCAGATGACACATCTGTACGCCAGCGCAGAATTCTTCCAGACAGGGCTCTGAGGCAAGAAGGAGAGGGCTCCTACAATCTGCCAAGGTAGGTTCGATGGCTGTCATTTCCAAAAAACACCTTAATTAGTAGGAAGGAGACTGGGAAAGCATCCTGTCATTCCACTGGAAAATCACCCCCACCACTCCTAGCTAAGTGAGGCAGTAAAAATGCAGAAAAAATTATTTTCCAATGCTTTTCTGAAGTCCCAATAACAACGCTCAGGTACACAGGCTTGTTACTGAACTTGAATATTTTACTAACCTAAATAAAGGAGTGACCAGAGAAAACATAGATAAGCAAAAACTGGCTTATTCTTAACAACACTGTTCTATTTCTCTTTGTAATCCTTTTGGTCCAAATCATTTATTAATGTAGGAAAATTTACTAAAAACCTAACTACCTGCCAGGTCCTGTGCCAGGTGCCATTGATACAGAAAGCATTAATTTCCTGTAGCTGATATACAACTTGCCACAAACTGAGTGGTTTAAAACAACAGAAATTTATTCTCTCACAATTCTGCAGGCCAGGAGTCCAAAATCAAAGTGCTGGCAGGACCCCAACCCCTAAGAAGCTTTAGAGAAGGACCCATTCCGTGCCTCTTCTAGCTTCCAGTGGTTGCCAGCTTCCTAGGCTTATGGCCACATCACTCCAATCTCTGCCTCCGTCTTCACATCATCTTCTGTGTCTGTCTTCTCTGTGTGTCTCTAACAAGACTTGTCATTGGATTTAGGGCCCATCTGGATAATCCAGGAGGATCTTACCTCAAGATTATTAATGACATTTGCAAAGGTCCTTTCTCTAAATTAAGTAACATTCCCATGTTCTAGGGATAGGATGTTGACATATCTTTGGCGGGGCGGGGGGCGGGGGGGGACTCTTTAGCCCATGACAAAGAGAAAGATGACTAAGATGTAGTTCCAGCCTTTAAATACCATAAAGACTGGAAAATATTCTGTGAGGAAACTATGACTGAGGAAGACAGTGAGAGAAGGGAAGAAGAGAATCAAGAATATGGGGGACCCACAGGCTAAATAACCAGGGTTTAGTTAATCAAGACATACCAATACTATTTTCAAAACAACCAGAAATGATGAGCAGGTGCACAAAAGCCAACAGGGCTGGCCTTGAAGGAAATAGAGAGGAATCAGATGTTACAAATTCTTTTTCCTTCTGGATGCATTTGAATCAGCAACCTAATCAATCCAACCAAAACTCAGCAGATGTTCAATGACAACGGTGCTCACCAGGCCCTGAATTCTCATATTCAAATAAGGACCTGGGTTTTCAGGAGTGGGTAGGGTAGACTGGGTAATAAATTCACCAGCACTAGATATCAAAAAAGAATTCTGCTGTGACTGAAACTGGCAGGAATGTTAGATAAGTGTGCTCAGAATGAGCATCTGCTCAAGATACAGGCTGAGGCATGGCTGATAGGAGAGAAAATAAAGTCAATCCACTGATGGAATGTGACAGTCTGAGGAAGGCAATATCACATGGATTGTTCAGAGACACAGCTCATGCCTAAAACAATCAAATTGATCACGGATCTTTTTAAACAAGACAATTAGGCTATGGGTGAATCTTGAGAAAACTGTTTTTGATAGCTGAGTTTTGATCTATGGACACTATACTTCATGACCTGCCTACACGCTTAAAATGCATTAACTGACAGCTCTTGTCATTTTCTCCTTCCCTGCCACAGTCTTGTTTTCAGTTTTAAAGTGCATCAACTAACATGTGATCCCTAGAAATGTTTTTAAAAATATTCAGAGTATGTATGAAAAATAGCTGCTATAAAATCTCTTTTACATAAGCCATTTCAAACAAATAGATTTCGAATTGATATTTTTTTTAACTCCAGTAACAACATTTTATCCTTCCAGAATATAAAACTGGTTGAAGAGATCCATCTTTGCAAAAACTTCCTGAATTTAAGGAACTCAGGCAGAATGATACATCCCACTCATAAAAAACATATCAGAACCTAACGATATGGTAGATTATCATTGGTGTTCCAAGTGCTTACAGTTTCTAAAATGTTCTGTGTCCTCACTAGTTTAAATATTAATAGATTCTCTTGCCCACTCAGATTTATCATGGTAAAAGAAAAAGGTCCCATTTTCAAGTTGTTAAGCAAGCTCGTTTGCAGACCACACAGAGGACCGATAAAGAGAGTGGCTGAGAAAGGTAATTTAGGCAGTGCCCTTTTACACTCTTCAACTCCACACTCTCTAAGCTAGGGCCCCTGCTTTCCTCACATATCCACCATGACAGCCTTGGGCCACTGAGCTCTTCAGCAAAGGGCTGTAAGCATGGAGAAGCCAAGAAAAGTGAGACACCAGAAAGATGGAATACCAGTGTGGATTATGACTGCCACAGCTCTAATAACAAAGGCCCAAACCCATGAATAAGGCAATTATCACTCCTGTTCTGTGACTTGCATAATACCACTGGTTTAACTCATTTATTTAAGCCAACCAAGAGCAATCTGAAATCGACCATCTGAGACTAAGAAAATATTGCCTCTCCCCAAACCAAATTTACCAATATTCACAAGCTATTTTAGACAAAGCTCTTCTTCCAAGAGCTATTAATAAGGAAAACTGCATCAAATTGAAAGCCTTACTGAGATATTTTGTTCAGAGAAATTAGAGATCTCTTTTTTGAACCATCCATCATTAAAGAAATCCTAAATGTCTTCTGAGGCTCAGTAAATCTTAAAACAAGACTTGGTAAATGTGTAGATTGAGGTGTGCCCTACAAACACATGCAAAGACTGTCTCCAGTCCTAGGGCTCAAGAATCTATACTGAAGCTACTTCAGGCATCAATATCCCCTACTTCCCTATGGTTATTTTAAATGGATCTGTATATAAGATTGAATGTTATCTCCAAATCTACTTACCTTAGCAATAAATGTTAAATAAACCCCAATGAGAAAAGACTTTTAAATTAATCTTGCTGGTTTACTTTGAACCAGTTCACTTGCTTTGCTCTTATCAGTTGCTAACCAATAACCATAACCAAGTCCAAGAAGAACAAGAGGAACTCAGAAGAGTATCTGGCTTTGTCTTTGATGAGGTGATTAAATCATCAAGGGAGGATGATGAGTTATTTCCTTCTTGAACATCTCTGAGACTTGAGAAACTTTTAAGGTGGTAAGCTCCTAAAGGGCAAAGAATCTGTGTGCAAACAGATTCTTCCGAACAGTTTTGCTTGTGGGTTGCAGTGATCTAAACTGGGGGTCAGCAAACCCAAGCTCGCAGGTCAAATCCTAGCCCAGCTCCTGTTTCTATAAGGCCTATGAGCTAAGAATGCCTCCACATTTTTAAATAGTTAAGAAAAAATCAAAAGAGGAATAACATTTCATGACAAGTGAAATTTAAATGAAACTCAAAGTTCAGTGTACATAAAGTTTTATTGGAATGCAGCCATACTCATTTTACATATTGTCTGTGGCTGCTTTCATGCTACAGTGGGAGAGCTGAAGAGTTGCAACAGAGCCCACATGTCCTATAAAGATGAAAATATTTATCTGACTCTACAGAAAAAGATTGCTGGCTTCTCATCTAGACAAATTTCAATAGTAATATCAATTAGTATCAATTGCAAGAGTAGTAGCAATTGATTTCCAATTATTCATCCCATAATAAAGTTTTATTTCCTTCATTTATGATCCTAAAATGAACTCATCTGAAAATGTTAAACCAAAAGAAACAAAATCCAGCAAGAGTATAATCTCTGGCCAGTTACTTTGAACTCCATTTTAGCAAGAAATGACTCAGGTGTTGACTATTTTTTGTTTATTTGTTTAGTTTTCTCTCATTGGGACTTTCTCTTTAGGACAATCTTAATTTAGAACTTGGCCCGTAAACCTTAGATAATATTCATGTTTACTATAAAATAGATGGGAGAGTATTTTAAGTCCTCTAAAGGTCTACTCTACATATCATTTGTGTAAAAAGATAAACATGAGCGACACATTGATTTTAAACTAGATGATGAAGTCATCGTTCCTTTCCAACTCCCAAGAAATTTACTTTCATGAGAAATGATCTGCACATTAGCCTCCCACTAGGAATGACCATGAACTACCACAGGAAGTAGTTCTGTTGATATAGGTCAAAGTACATTTGACCATATTGGTCTTGAAAACCACAGTCGATCATGACCCACCACCTAGGAACCTGGACCCCAGTTGGTAAGTGACTGAACCCAAGCAATTCTTCCACATAACAATTGAAACCACCTTTTCTCCTTGGGAAGAAAATAATGACAAAAGTCTACAAAAAATACTATGAAATATTTTTAATCCTGGAAAGAACTTGATTGCTAGTAACCAAAGAGGGGAAAAGTCAACAAGAATAAAATTCAGTCTTTTAAATCAAGTGAACACAGACCAAATTGCTCCACATTGTGAAACAGCAAAAAATAATTTATCCACAGAAGACATGGTCTCATCCAGTGGAAAACTGACTTAAACATGTTTTGACAGATATTAAGAGATATTAGAGGTGACAGTTGACTTAATGAAGTATTTAAGGCTTCAATACTGTGCCTTTTAGAAAAATAACAAATACCTTCTTCTACCACTTAGGGAGTTAAAGAAACAAAAATATCAATTAAAAGTCATAAAAACATAATTAATTTGTTTATATCTTTCAACATTCCACTGAGCTATGCAAAGGCAAGACCTAAACCCAAAGTGAATTTTACAGCCAGGATTGCTCTGAATATTTTCCTCATAAAATTCTTTCTGTCATACTTCGTTAGTGCTTGGAATAAATGACAACCACTGGGATCCAAAGGAAAAAGGTAGCTCTATTCCAAAGATGGGACAGAGCTGATAAAATCTATTTAATATCTAAAATTAGAAATAAATTCTTCAATACCAACTACATTTTCAGAGAGTTCATTAAAATTTAAGGCATTTTGACATGTCAGAGATTTTAGTCCAGTGACAGGAGAAGAAAGAAGCTACCTAGGAGCAAATCCCAATTATCTCTATGGCTTCGAACATGTATGTTGAGCACAGCCGAAGATGAAGAGAGAGTGACAGGTGACTGCGCAGAAACTTCCTGACTCTGTCCAGCTGTACAAATTCGCCAGGATTCCTCTAAAAGGGTTCATTTCAAATGTATTTTAATTCTTCTGTTTAAATTTTGACCAAAATGGGGAAAGGCTCATCAGCACTGTTAGCAAGATAAAAATGAGCAATGCCAAAATAATTTATTTATAGGAAGATTTAAGAAATTAAACATGTAAAGGATTTATACTACATGATGTCCTCCCTGAATCTCACAATAAACAATAAAATAATGGCAACCTCACCTATACTCATGAATCCAATAGTAGAAGATATACACAAAACAAACATTCATTCGACAATAACAGTACGGTCCAGTGTTTTATCCGCCAGCCAGATAAATGCAATTATTTATTTTTCTCCCAGTTTTCACAAAAATAAAGACATCACCTGCTAAATCAAAAGTTACAAATCATACCTCATTGAAAGATGTGAGGCAAAACATTCAACAAATCCTACTCATAAGTCCTGCTTCTCTCAGCCAAGCACCATCTTTTTAAAAAGCTGGATTACCATCTATAAAGATAACTGTTTATTGGAAACAAACCAAAGTACCTTCGATCATCAATGGGAAGGAAACTCTCCTCCTTCTCAGTTCTAAAACAATTAGTGTTACACAAAATTGGTCAAATCTAATCAAACTTCTTTCAACAAATAATATTTAAGACATGCTAATACTGGTAACCTGTCTGTTACAGGAAATATCACAATTATCTGAATCACTTTTGAATAAGAACAACACATATTTCATAACTGCTTATGGTACAACCACATTCTTATTATGAATACAATTATATGTAATTTTCCAAAACTGAATTCCTTCCTTATTGACTTAAAAAATAAAAACTTCCATGGAAGTCATAACCTTCAAAATCTTGTAGGAGAATAATAGTCATATAACCTTTGATGCTAGACAAAGGATAAATATCCCAGCACCATTTTCTGGAGACCACAAAATTATTCCAATACCTTTGTACAGTTATCTGTAGTTGTTCATAAGTCATTCCACTTTCCTGTTTATGGTTTTGTAACGTGATAAACAAGCTTTCCCCTTCGTTTTAAATTATACTTCAAGCATTACATAATCTTAAGCCATTGGACTTCTATGATAATGTCGCTTATTTGTATTACTGGAAAATTAAGGTGTCTCCTTGTCATTTTTTTATTTTTTAAAGATTACTTCAACCAGTTCCAACAAGAATAAATAGTATTTCAAAGGTGATTATAAGTTTAGATAACTCAAACACCTGCTGGCTCTTTCTAAAAAATCACTGCTTACTTGGGCTTCTGAAATCCAGAAAGATACTCTATGGGAAAATGAAATGTTTATTGTCTTTCTTTGTTCACCATTTTTAATAGAAAAGATGTTTTAAGGTCTTGTCAGGAAAATAAATAATGGGAAAAATAACTATACCTTTAAAAATTTTTCAAATCTTTTCCAAAATATAAACAAAGAAAAGACAAATGGGATCACAATGCATATGCTGACATCTGTCCTCCAAAGCACACTTTTTATGTAGAAGTTATAAAGAATAAAAGTTATCCATTAATTATATGGCATGCATCAATAGTGCACTGGTGGGCTTAACCTTGGTTTTCAGTTATGTGTATATACAGATAAATCTCTTCCTGAGTTGAGCTTCATCTTCAGTTGAGACTCAAACCATTTGCTTTCTTATTTTTGGCAAGAAACTTGACCACGTGATAAGGCAATCAAACATTTCAACCTCCTTCCTTTTTCAGTAGCATGGCCCTCCTCTGTGACATTACCAATGTGCCAGGTACAAGGACAGGCTCTAAACTATAGTCCTGTAAAACTAGAGAGCAGGTATCTTTGTTCATTAGTCTGAAGGCTACAGCATTGTTTTTTTCATATATTTGGGGATCTTGAGGATTTCAGCTGAACAGATTCAAAATGGTCTTCTTTTTCCTATGAAGAAAAAAATATTAAAACAAAATCAACTCACTATAATTCCAATAAGGTTTTAGAATCTTATATGTCCAGAAGGAAAGTTCTGGCAGTCATTTTAATCTATGTACCTGCCACCTGAAATTAGGATTTTACATTTAAATAAGAGTGTCAGATATAACAGATAGCATGCCTACCCTGAAGGATGCTTTTGATGTCCAGGAGATAAGACAGACAATCCAAAATAGAAGCAAACACATGATTGCAATAGATATCAAAAGATGTTGTTTTGATTCTTTTGAAGAAAATACTAAGACCCTTCTAAGGGGACATCTGACCTGGGTGCTGAAATAGATGGCCTTGCCATGTGAACTGTGGACAAAATAGAACTGACAGAAACTAAATATTCTCAAGATAACATGAGCTAAATAATAATTTTAAAAAAGACCAACATAAATAAATAAGATGAACACCAATAAGACATAAGATCATTTGGGTTCACTGATATGTTTCAAGAAGATCTTTTAGGTATATGTATGCCAAAGATAATAAAAACATCTTAAAAGGTATAAAGGCATCTTAGATAATAAATCAAAAATTTAATTCAAATATATCTTTACTGGTGTTCGTTATATAATACATTCAAAATGTAGCCTATTAAAATAAATTAGTCTTCTTTAATGGAGAAAAAGAGAAATAAGAGGTGCAATTCCTCCCAATGTTTTCACTGTTAAAGTTAGAAAATGCTTTCTAAAGACTTCTGGAATGAGATGGGTAGGGGGCCGGGTGAACTATGCTAATGAAGAGAATAAAGATGAAGAGAATTAGGATTATGTTAAAAATAAAGGAAATAAGAGGCAGAACAGTCCTAGGTGCAAATGGATGTGTGTCTAAAGTAGAGAAGTAAAATGAGAAAATAATAGGAAGTTGACATTGAGTATCTGTCAGAAAGAACAAAGTTTCTGTTGTGTTTTCTCTCATTTGAGTGGAGTCCAAGTCTTCAGACAAGCTTTAAGGCTTCAGGGACAAGATTACAGAAAAAAAAATCAGAGTAAACACCAATGTTGCTTTCCCAGCCTTTGCTGTAACAAGTCCCTGGGAGAGCACACTGCAAATCTCAGTGCTCTAACTCACTGGCTCTGTAAGCACTTGCCTGAAGTCTCATGTTTCCCAGACTTAATTTTTGGGGGGAATAACCATTGATAATTCAAATATTTGCTAAGAACCCACTGTGTTGCAGGAATAGGACTCGACTTTAGAGATAAAAAATGTCTGCCCTTAAGGACTCCACAGTGTATTACAGAAAAGAGCTTTAGGATATTGGCCATGAACCAGAAAAGATATCTGAGATTTCTGTACCCTTTCCTTGAGAAGATTTGATTCATATGTTCCCCGGGGGAGGGAGGAAGAGACCTGTTTATTATCCTCAGGGTAATATTTAAAGCAAAACATTGAAAACTCTTTACAAAATCATGTTAGCCTCTTAGGGCTTCAATTGCTATGTCCTCCACGTTCACAAGGGATTTTGCTCCTATCACCGATATGGTTGGGTGTTTGTGTGTGTGTGTGTGTGAAAGAGAGAGAGAGAGAGAGAGAGAGAAAGATATGCGTATGTCCTCTAGCTATAAATGAGATTGTTTCTGAGATAAGAAACTGTGTCTAATTTGACACATCACCAAAACCTGGCAGAGTATCTAACACACAGTGTCCCATAAATGACTGTGAAACAAATAAAAGGAAAAAATGAAATAAAAGATTTTTTAAAATATTGCTGATAAAATTTGAGAAGAGCAAGTCTATAAATAAAACCCCACAAGTCTAGTACGTTGATAGGGAAATAACAAATAAGGCATGGCCTTTAGAACATGAATAAGGATATGTAAGATAAAGCAAACTTTACATGACACAATAGTTAAGAAACCTATAAACATTTTTGCTCCATGAAACCATGTATAACAAATTTTTTTAAATGGGACACACAATAAGACTTGTGTAATGATATTCATAGCAGATTTATCATAGCTAAACACTGGAAATAGTACAAGTGTCCATCAACAGGAGAACAGATAAACAAATTTTGGCATATCCATAAAGCAGAATACTACTCCAGAATAGAAAGGAATCTAGTACTGCCTAACACAAAGTGGATGAATCTCAGAAACATTTTCTGAGTGAAAGAAAACTTGAGCAAAATACTACATATTGTGTAATTACAATTACATGAAGTCTAAAACAGATAAAGCTAATCTACAGTTTTAAAAGAGCATTACAATTGCTTTCCTTGGGGGATGATGATGGGGATTGATTGGCTACAAAAGGACATGAGTTTACTTTCAGCGGTGAAACTAATGTTCTATATCTTAATAAAATTTGGGGTTACACAGGTATATGCATTTCTCAAAATTCAATAAATCACATACTTTTGATGTGTGCATTTTACTCTATGTAAACATGTTACCCTAAAAAATGAAAAAGTTGAATTGCTCTCATTAATTATATGTATTCTGAAGTATTTAGGGGCAAATGCATTAAAGTCTGCAACTTTAAAATGCATAAAAAAGAGGTATTCATAAATGGATAGAGAGAAGGAGAGATACGTAATAAAGCAAATACAGTAAAATTTAGGTGGTGGGCATATGGCTGTAACACTGTGTAATTCTTTCACCTTTTCTCTAATGTTTAAATTTTTCATTAAAATTGTTTTAAATTATAATATCAACTAAAATTGATATTTAAAACAAAATGTTGTACACTGAACCTTCTCAGAGAGAAAAATTATCTTCCATCTTGTTTCCTATGATTGTTTCCAAGAACATTTTCAAGCTTTCAATTCTCTAGCTATGAAATAACAATAGAGGAGGCACTTAAAAGTTTATCTAATACTTACCCCATACTCTCCCCTGAGTAATCCCCACTTATTCTTTTAGATTCAGCTTAGAGGTCACTTTCTCTTAAAAATCTTCCCTGGCACCTAAATACTTCTTTCATTACAAGACAATGCCCTTACAAATAGGGAATTCTAAGTTCTAAGTAGGTAAGAAGTCTAAGAAAACTGATGATAGCAGACTCATTCTCCATGGGTCTTGTGCTTCTGCATGTCATGTGAGGAAGACACAGTTTGTCCTTTTTCCTAGTCTTCAAAGACATTTATATAACAAAAACCCATGGATGGCATAATGTCTCGAACCAGGACAAAGAAAGATTGCTTATCGTCCTGAAAGCTAGAGATAGTGTCTTCCCCTGTGAGGCAAATGACAGACATACTTATTACCTCCTATGAAGATCCAGGCTCCCCAAGCTAAGGGCTCCTCTTCCATAATGTAATCCACTGTGTGCACAAGAACCAAAGCAAACATGGCCATCTTGGCTACTGCTATTGCTCTGAGTAATAAGCTGTATTTTTTCTCTGACCCAGAGATGCACACCTTCCAAAATGTCCATGAAACTATAGCAGGCTAATTTGTTGGCTAGTTAATAGATTGAAATTTCATAATTTCCACATTTCTCCAATGTTTTGCCTGTGAGGATAGGAAATTGATAGAGAGGTATCTTTCTGGAAGAGGAAGGATGAGGGCCCTACACACTAACATGTTTGAGGGAAGTCCACAAGAACGGGTAGCAAACATGCTAACCAAATTGTACAGTCAACAAGGCAATAAAATGATCCTCCAAAATTTACTCCCTGGAAATGAAAAGGAACTGGAGAGCTGGCTACAGGCCAAATACTGAGAAGTGGGTTCAAAGAGTTCACAGTTCAGCTGCCTAAATGGTGGCCTGGATATTGTCAATTCTCTGAGATGGAGGACTTCCTCACCAATCAAGTAATCAGCTTCAGGTGTGCCCCGTGGTAACCACCAACTAAAATTCATCCTGGTAGGAAAAGAAAGTTTCACCCAGTCTCTGACCACAGTCACAGAGACATGTACCTACAATGAGCATTAAAACAAAAATGGAGTCCACCTATGGGTAGAAACTAGGTGAACTGTTTGAATTTTGGCTGGTTCACTTTGGAGATGATTGTGGCAGTAATCTGATGTTAAATAAGAAATGCAACAGCTATGCTATCCTAAGGCTCAACACCTCTTGCAAACTGCCATGACTACTTTAGATCCATTCAAAGATGGCAGAGATTTTATAGTGAATCCTGACTGCAGTAACAGAGATTTGGCTTTCTCTGGAAAAGTTCTATAAGGCTAATTTCCATAGAAAAACTTAGTGTGGTACTGAATAGTATTTGAGCTCTTACTGCCCCACATTGGGTTTACAATGCAGGCAGATTTTCAGTGCTAAATCTAGCTGGCAGTCAAAGAAAAACAACTAGAATCGCACTGCACTCTTCACTATTGAAGACAGTATGGCTTCACTTGAAGATTCTACTTGCTTTTTATCAGCTAACCTACAAAGTGGTATCCTTTGAGTTGGGCCAAAAGCTAAGAGCTGTCCAGAAAGCTGAGTCATGCTCTATATCTTGTGTTCCACAACTCTAGTGACCACTTTGTGATACAATTCACTGTGATTAACGATTTTGCCAATTAGAGACTCTGGTATCCTTTGGGATTTTAGACTCATCACCTCCTTGACGTGGCTACTCTTTTAAAAAGCAGCTACTAGCTTGTTACTGAGCTCCTGTCAAAATTGAATGCCATTTCTATGCATACCTGTGACTCTATAGCCTGATAGTCCCATTCATGTTGAGTCAACAAGGTAGCAAGGGCACAATAAGCTTCACTTGTCAAATATAAATGGTATTCTCAAGAATGCAGCTGGTCTGGCCCCAGCAGCATTTCAGGCTCACATGAAAATATGGCAGCATTCCCTTTGAAGAAAACTTTATCCCATACTTCACGGATCAAAATGAGGCCACTAGCTCCTTGGAGTCCTGAATTCATTGACATTCTACTACATACTTGGGCCTGGTTCACTGATGGCTTGGTTGAGCTGAAACCCAAGGGTGGCCACTGGCTGCTGCAGATGCCCAATCCCAGCACCAGGTATGAAGAAATAAAAACCTACAAAATTTCTTAGCTCAGTGGGCAGAAGCCAAAGCCATTTTCATAGTTATGGCCAAGACATCCTTTGATAAGCCTTGTTATATTTTTACTGACTTAAGCTATTGCTAAGTCAAGAAAGTCTTTGGTCTGTCACTTGGAAAACTAAACACTGGCATATTAGTCAGCCTTCTCTGAGACAACTAACTCTGGAAACCAATCTTAGGTGCCAATCAAATCATCTTGGTCACTCACGTATATCTCCACAGTAAGGACCCATCCTCTAAAAAGACTAAATGGAATTAAGTATCTGACAGAGACTGCACCAGACAGACTGCCACAAATGCTGCATGGATCCATCACTCTGCCCAACATAGCAATGAATCTACCATCACAGACTGGGTACAAAGTATTCTATTTTTCTCATGTACAGGTTACCACAGCATGTCAGACTTGGGATTCAGGGCAAAGGTTTACCAGTTTTTCCTGGCAAATTGATTACATCTGACCTTTGACCACCCCTCTGGGTTACAGTAGTACCTCGCCATTGTTGACACCTGTTCAGGCTACAGTGTTGCTGTTCCAGTCTGATCAGCTAACTCCAGCCACACCATTATGGCCCTTGAAATAAATCTGCTTAATGTTTGTGTCTTTATGGACCATTTGAAGTCTGAAAATGGTGCCCTTTTTATCACAAAAGCTAACCAGAAATGGGCTGAGAGTAGAAGTATTTGGTGAACCTTCCACACATACTACGGTCCAAAAGCAATTGGTACCTTTGAGCATTGAAATGGCCTTCTCAAAAATTGATTCAAAAAGATTTCTGACTCTATCTCTCTCACCATCCCCTGGTCAACACATATTAGTAAGGACATTTGGTTATTAAATATGGCTGTCCCCATAAAGGCATCACCTTCTCTTGGCCATGCCATAGAAAGGGGGCTAAGAGAAAGATATTGATTGATTCTATATAAGGCTATATACACTTATGGAAAAATCCAGGATTCTGCTCTGATTACTTCTAGACATGATGTGTCCTTATTTACCCCAACAGCAATCCTCAGAATGTCTAGTGTTAGCCCTGCCAGAAAGGAGCCTAGAAGATTCAAATATAATTCTTGTTTAGCCACTTTTTTTGTTGTTGGATTGTAATGATCCTGGATCAAAAGGACAATGACCACTTAGCTGAGTATACTGCTCATCAAATCACCCTATGCCTCCCTGGACAAAGGTGAGGGACACCTTTGTATCCATAAGTTTTTAAAAATACCCTTGTCTCTGTTGTACCCAAATGTCCTGGAAAAGAGGGTATCCATAAGATTTTAAAAATGCCCTTGTCCCTGTTGTACCCAAATGTCCTGGAAAAGAGGTCTAGGTGCTAGTAGAGGATGAACAGAAATAAGGTGAATTCGTAACTACTGAAATGAGACAAACTGATTTTGTGACAGTGGAAAGAAAGCAACGGTGTAGTCTGATAATGAGGTGCCTGGGGAGGAAATACTTTAGATCCCGAGAGGTATGAAAGATAGAGGGACATTAATGATCACTTGTTTTTCAGAGCCACCCTGTCACCCTCCTATGAAGGAAAATGCCTTAGTGTTCCTCTCTCAAACTGTTTAAATGCCTTAAACTTCACTGACTACTGGGTCTACCATATCCACCAAATGCTCTACCCACAATTTGGTTGCTATTCTCCTTAGGCCTACTAAGAAATCTATCAGAAGCAGCTCCTTTCCCAGAAAAAGAACAATCAATAACTCCATTCTCAGAGCCATGGCTCAGTCATTCCATGAGGTGGACAAACACCACCCAGTTTGTGGTGTGGACAAACAGGAAAAGTTGAACTGAACGCACTTAGGCAGTCTCCCCAAAGACAAGGAAGAGACACAATTACTTAAGGTGAATTGAAACTCTGCAGCAAGGAGGCTGCAAGCACTGTTAATCTACACTACCTAACTATATATGTACTACTTGGTATCCCCAGCAATTGTAAATAATGCTTTCTCTCTAGAGGTAACACATGTACCTCCAGGATGATACTTCTTATGTAGAAGCCAGGCATTAACTACCCTCCTAAAAACATGGTGGCTCACATTTGCACCCTAGAAGTGGACATAATTTAACCATTTATAGAAACATCCATAACAGATCATATAGCTCTTAGACAACTGCAAGGATCTTTCCAAAATGAGACCATTCTTAGTTACTAAGATGAGGTTCCTAGAGGAATAACCAACTTGTTATTTATGCTCACCCTATATGCAGTTATTCAATTAGAAAATTTGGTAAAATATCTGTCTCTGAATTGAGCTAAAGTAATGAAATGATACCACTTCAGCCTCTGAAGGCATTCAAGTCAACATCAACTCACTGTCATTGTTATGAACAATATAATTGCCCTATACTTCCTCCTTGAGGACCAAGACAAATTCTGTGCAACTACTAAAATCCTACCTGGATTGTCTTGCCGAATTGTCATCACTGTAGATCAAAAGGAGAATGCCCACTTGGTTAAGTATACTGCTCACCAAGCTCCCCTACCATAGCCCAAGTAGACAAAAGTGAGTAGTGAACAGAGTGTTAGACTAACAGAAAATTTCACCAGAAGCCAAGATGGTGTAGAGTTAGATTTGAATATTGTTGGGGGACAATTCTTCACGGTTCTCTTGCATTTCTGCACATCTTATGAGACATTGATGTCCCTTGTTTTGACTATCTTTTCAATGATCTTTGTGTAGAAGCAGCCTTAGAAGATAAGATATTATCTCATTCCAGAGAAAGGGCAGGACTGCTTACAGTCTTGGAAATAGTGTCTCTCTCTGAATCAGTGAACAGACATGCTACCCGACCAGTACAATAATGATAATATCTCCTTTTGGAGCAAAGGACAGGAATGCTTACCACCCATTCTAAAAGATTCCAGTTCCCAAAGCTTAAGGTCCCTTTTCTGTAATGCAAGGCACTGTGTGTGCAAGTCATCTGTTCCTGTTCACATAGGCTTGTGGGAATTGGGGTTTTGGGAACTAGTATAAATGCTGATTCTTTGGCTAGTGCTTCTGCTGTGAGTGCTCAACTGTCCTTTGTCTCTGACCAAGAATCCCATGTCTTCTAAAGTGTCCATGAAACTGTGACAAGCTCACTTGTTAGTGTGAAAGTAGGGTAAAATGTTAGTTCTTGACAATCACTGCACATTCACCATTCCATAGCAACAGTATCCTTCCTAAACTACCATATTAAAAAAAATTAAATAACTATTAATAGAAGGGGAATATGGCTTAATCATTTTATTTTGAAATAATCCTCTAGAATATATTTACATGCTTAAATTAGGGAAGTAAAGGAAAGGTTACTAAAACATTGCCAATAAATGTAATCCTTTGCCACTTGTCCTTCTGAAAATCATTTGAAATGCATTTTCTTTCTTCTGGTTGATTTTATTTTTAATACTGAGTGGAAAAACTGATAATGCTTCATCTTTTAAGTCAATGGTGATGAAAGTCAATACAATATGTTTACAAATAATATTTAAGGCTTCATGTTATTTGTTTGAATAACTAATCATTTCAAAGCCAACAAATGTAATAGCATTTGATAAGGTACGTTTAATACCTCAACAGTTTACATAACTTTTATTTTCTCTGTATGAAGCAATCTTAGTTATACAATTTTTTAAAAGAAAAGTATAAATGAACATGAGATCTTTTATTAAACTTTTTCTCTTTTAATATCATAATACATTATCTTTGTGAAAATTCAAACATGACAAAAATGTATTACTTCAAAGATTAAAGACAACCATTAGTTCAAAATTCCCCTACACAGCTACTGTCAGTAGTAGTCTGCTATGCAAATAATAACATAAATGTATATTTAATAGAAATGTGATAGTCTATGTATTGTCTGTACCCTATTGGAATAGATATTTCTATTTTTAACAGCTGTGGAGATGCACAATATTCCAATACTTTGATGTATGAAAATTTCTTATCTAACTTTTTACTGATGGTGTTTAAAGTTGTTTCTACATGGTTAACCAGAAAAAAACACTGCTGCGTAAATATTCTTGTATTTACATCCTTATGTACTTCTAAGAGTATTTCTGTTAGACAAATGCCAAAGGAGATATAGACATTCTGTATTACAGGGCTTGCATGAATACTTCTATTAGGTTAATATGTTCCCTAATTTATGAATACACAGTAATATTGGGTTAAAATTCTCTCACCTTTGTGGCCAAGGATTTGAGTTTTCCCAGTAGTGACTGTTTATTAGAATATACAACTTCCTCTTCATTATCTTCTCCTTCCATGATAGCACAACTGTCTGCAGCTGGGAGTTCACACTCTTTTGAGTTAGTTGTCATTACTAATTTGGAATATTTGTACTCCAGTCTAAGTAGCAGTAAATAAATAGATAAGTAAATAAAGTGGAGGTTTAATATAAATTCTTATTTTAGATGGTCATACACCAGGTCATTAAATTATCTCATAATATAGTTGCTCTAACAACAAATTTCTCTCACCTACAGCAATCATACTATGTGTTCTCATATATCTACCACCTACACACAAATTTTTTCCGGGATTTCAGAGAACCAGTGCAATACGGTTAACTCTATCACTTATTTTATATCAATTAAATTGTCCAATTATGAACTTTTGAACAACAAAGAGAAACCTTAAGGTTTGAAGACGTTTTCTTAATTTATAAATATTTGAAAGCTAATTCACTATATAGTGCTCCGAAACTTAGTTCATAAGAATAAGAATACCATACAGGCAATTGATTTGGTCTTTACCAGTTTTCTATAGTTCTATAGTTCACTAATTACTTTTTGTTCGCCACTCCAGATATTCCAGTGGTCCCAAGATATTATCACATAGAACTTTCACAGCCCCACTGACACGTAAATTATTTTAAGTCAAAACATGTGATACACTAATATACAATCAGGAGTTAGACTCAATATTCAACTCCAGATTCTTGGAGTCCTGGAGTAAACAAAGGTGATATCTGCCTCCATAATCAATCAATTTCTTTGCAAATATCTACCCCCAAGAAACTGAAAAAGAACAGGTGGGGCAAGAAGACATCATGTTGTCATGAAAAGGAAAATAGACACAAAGAGAAAAACTGCCTTCCAATCTCAGATCTGAATAACCTGGAAACTCCATTTTTCTTTGTTTTATAATAGATAGGTCTAATTCAGTAATCTCTAATGTTCTCTCTATTATCAGAATGACAATCATTTTCATTTGCTTTCTTAAAGGCCTTTCTTATAACTCCCTCACTAGGAGAAACTGTGTCTCTGAGAGAAACTACTGGATATAATAATTAATTCTAAAATTTTTTACAAGAAAAGAGATCCTTCAGTTCTTATATGGTCACTCCAATGAGGTTACTTACTTCTGATTCTTTTTCCAGAAATAGCAAGTTAGGGCCACCAGCAAAACAGCCGTGAAAGCTCCCACACCTGCTCCCACTTTTAGCCAAAAGTCAACTGTTTCACAGGTTGATAACTTTTTCTCAGGCAAAGAAATTCCTTTAATGCACCATTTAGGTTCATTCCACACATATAAGGTCTCCTTAAAAAAAAAAACATAGACAAAGATGACATGAGAAATGAAATTCAGAAGAATTTTGCTAACTCTTTATTCATAGTACGCATTGAAGATTATTCAGGATTCATGTAATAGAAGCTTCAGAGACATGGAAGATATAGAAGAGGTCTCGAAGAGAGTGAATAAGAAAATGATGAATGAAAATGCAACAAAACCAAATAAAATCATGGACTGTCCATTCAGAACACTTGCTACATGCTGAGGAAACTGAATAAAAATTAATCCATCTGGACATATCATTTGGACTATTCTTCAAATTTCTGATAATCCCTGACCTCTTGATCATGTTTTTAAACGAAAGCTTAGTTGTTTAAAATAATGAATTGAAATGGGTTTCACCTACCCATCATGTAGGTCCATTTCCCCAACAAGTCTCTCCCCTGAGTAGAAAAGCAGACCCTGGACCCAGGACATGCAGACACCACATGACCAACAGGCTTTGGTGACACACAGATTGCTCTTCTCCTCTCCATGCCAAAATAAGGAGCATATTATTCTGCGTCATCACTACCCACATGAGGTTCTTACTCTTAGCCTACCAAAGTAGATGACTCAATTATATTAGGGAAATGTTTTTCAAACTACAAGTTGTAACAACTGGTAAATAATAAAATCAATATACTGAGTCTCAACCAGCAATTTTTTTAAAATAAATAGATCAAATAAAACAGATTAAAAACAAAAATTATAGTACAGTTCATGGTTCCTAATACATTTCAACATATGCAGTGACTAAGTAACAATCTGCATGATTATATCCATTGACATTAAATGACATGGGGTAATAAATTTTTTGCTTATGGTGTCTCATTAAATTTTCTGGTGTGTGATGGTCATTTTATCAACACCCTAACAGAAGGATAACACCATAATGTTAAATTTTATTTTACACACACACACACACACACATTTTTGCAGTTAATCATGAAGTGACTGATATCCAGGAGAATCGTATTTATTTATCCGAGGAAAAGTTTCAACCAAATTCTGAATAAGAACTTTCAGCCTTTTCTTTAAAAAGGACATTAAAACTGAGAATTTTTTTAGTTCATTGTAATTGTAAAATTTTCATTAAGCTTAGTGTGAATAAATTACTTTTAAAATGGATCATATTATTTTTACGAGAAAATGAGGTGAGAAATAAAGAGGCATACACAAGTTGAACTGCTGCATCTTTAAGTGTAAATAAGGACAATATAGAAAAAAAATGTTAACTCTAACAGCAAATGTTGGCTTCATCCAAACTGCACTCCAACAACAAAAAAGACTAAGAGAGTTTATATGATTTTATCCAATGTCCAATACCCAGTGAAAACAGTAAGCTCTAATGTCTAGTGACAGTCCTATAAACAAACCATTAAAATTTCAAAATTAAAAAGATACTTATAAAGCTAGTATGCCTAACTTTCCAACAAGTTACTCAAATTGTTAAATAAACAAGAAAAATATCAAGCTATTGACAAAATTTCTTAATGATTCTATAACAGTCTTTCCATAAATTTCTTAATCATTCTACTAAGTAGATACACCTATTCTTTTCATTCCATCACATGTAACTGGCAAAAAAGAAAATGGCTGACACTGCAGCTGAAAAATTTATTCTTTACCCAGCATGTAGAAATATTTTGTGGACAGGGTGAGATAAATTTGATGATGAATTTTAAAACATTTCTCTTAGTGATTACACAGTATCTCTTCAAATCTTTGCTACTCTGACATTTAGAAGTAATGCTAAGTACATACTTAGAACCTAGTATAGATTTTTGAGATCCAATTTGATAAGAGCACTTTCATCACAAGTTGTGCAGCTCTTTTAGCTTATATCAGCGATATGTGGAAGGACTTGTAGCATGTAAGTTTAACTTTATACACATCTGGATTAGACATAGTTACAAAATTGGGGAAATGCCCTCTCAGTAAATGTGAAGTGAAAGAATGGAAAAGGAAATAGGACAGAAACACAGTGGAATTATTTTTAAATTAAGAGATACCCACAGCAATATTGTGCAATCACTGCCTTTTTCTATCATAAGTCTTTGGTGTCCAAAGAAATCCACCCTTGTTCGTGGACATAATGAAAACACAGTGGAAGTTGTCATTTGTGTTATATGAAGCTCACTGAAGAAAAGACATTTTGAAATATCATATTCAGAGATGGGAGGTAAACATACCTACTTACTTCATTACGCCCATTTGTCTATTACTGCAATGGAATACACTAAGCAAGGTGTCTGGAATTTAAAATGGCATTCATATTTTTCTAATTGAAGCTTGGGTCTCATTTGGCAAATACTTTCAAAAGTGACACCTAAGTATAACAGAAGAGCATATTTAACTGATTTTGGTATTTCTCAAATTAAGTTGGAACTATAAGGCGGAATTTGTATATTTCAACATGTCAAATGCATCAAAGTGTTCCAAAAGATATTATTCTTTAGGTCAAAACAAATATTTAAAAAGAATCACTTCGCAACTATCTATTCCTAATATTCTTATAACATGTTGAACAGAACTTTTTAAATGAAGACAGCGAGAAGGAAATTTAACTTTGGGCGGTAAACGCACAATGCAATATATGTGTGACATATTATTAAACTGTACATTTGAAGCCTATATATTTATTAACCAATGTCACCCCAATAAATTTAATTTAAAAAAGAAAAAAGAAAAGAAAGCATGAGATAAAATTGGAGAAATAGTTGCAAGTTCATTCTTAAACGTCTTATCATTACCTTCCAGAAGAGAAATATAAAATATTAAAGAATATTTGAATAAAAGGCAACTTAACTTTTCGAAACTCTTGAGTTAAATTTGGTGGCCAAAAAAAGGAATGCATGATAATTTTGCATTCACTCTAAAAAAATGATTATAAGATAATGTTTATCATTATTTTAGAGAAAGAGTAAAGATGAATTTCACTGTGAAGCATATAAAGTATATCATTATTACTATGAGGATTTAAAGGACATTATTTTTTTGTGAACATGGAATTTTCAGCCTTGACCTACTCAAAATTGTTAGAAATAAAATGGCTCAACAGTGCACTAGATGTATGAGCAGCACTGTCTCTGAATGCTCTAAACTGGAATGAGCTATCTATAGGTAAATTTAATAAACACTTCCTAATTTTTTTAAATTTAATTAATAAATTAAATAAAACATTTCCTAATTTTTGTTTTAGTATTGTCTATTTGGGGACTTTCCTATTTTATATTAAATTACTAATAAAAATATTTTCTATTAATGTTATGCTTATAGTTTATTATAAAATATGAAAATAAGTATTATTCCATGAAACCATTTTATTTTTAGGCATAATCTCTATATGTCTGAGTTTGTGCCTGTGTACTAGGTTTGATGTGCAATATATTTCTTACTACAGGTTCACTGTCATTAAAGTTTAAAAAATATCAATTTAGAGAATTGTTCTTTATGTTTCTTTTCTTCCTAAAGGTGAACACGACTGTTTCTAAATGTGCTGAATACATGGAATCAGATGGGAGCGTTCTGATTTCTTCTTGCACACCTGCTCTCCAACCTGCCATTTACAAGCTCCGTAAGACTTTCCTGGACAAAAAAGTTTCCCTCTGATGCCCTTATGCAGTGAGCACTCCAGCATGTTCTCCATGCCATGCTGATCTGAAGATCAGTCCTACCCCATCTACCTTCTAGCTCTTGGAAATCCCACTTGAATCTCTGATCCTCTGATGCCCACTCTTCAGTAGGGTTCTACTCTGGTACTGATTTATTCTGATCTGTGCTTCTGTACTGTCATTTCAATGGATTTGGAGAGGGTGAGGTGGTAAGAGGTCTGAAGTACAAAAAATCTGTTTTCTTCATATGAGACTACTGAAAGGTGGTACAGTAAAGAAGGCACTCTCAAACACTACTAGTAGAAGTATGAATTGATACAACCAAAGCAATTTAGTAATACATATCCAGAACCTTAAAAATGTCCATCTTCTTGAATACAGTTAATGTCTTTCTAGTAATAAACTCTAAGGAATTAATCAAATTTCCAACAAGGATGTTCATTACAAAGTTATTTTGATTTTTTTCTCAAATGTCCAACAACAGAAGAATTATTAAATCCCCAAATATACATAGTAGAATATTTGTCAATAACTAAAAGTTATGTTTTCAAAAAAATTTTAATGACAAGGGAAATACATAAACATAAAAAGAAAAAAATATACAGAGTAGAATCCCAACTTTATTAAAAAAAACAAATAAGCAAACAGATAATTGCAGAGAAAATGTAGAGTAGACTTTTGATTATATATATGTATATGCTTTCCTCTTTAGATATGCTTCTTATGATGAGTCAGTTATACTATCCCTATCTTAATTTTACCTATAACTGCATTATATCATCATGTCTTGATTTAATGATATAATTTCTTTATAATCCAAGTAAATATCATCCACAGGCTACAACTGCCTTGCCCTAATTCTTTTTCCCAATCTCAGTGCACATTTTCACCTATCCCAGCATATGGGAGTTTAGCTACCAAACTTGATTTTAAATACATATTAATATCATATTAAGTTAACTATACACGTTAACCATGTCTCTGAATCTTAGTTTCTATGATGTAAAAGTGATGCTGGACTAAACAATTATACCTTCGATGACACAGTTCTGCTTAGATAGGTTTGTGCCTTACCTGAAATCCTCTCTTACAGGCTCCCTCAATCTCATGAAAGTCATGCTCTGTGCACAGAGGACAAGCTTCAGAACTCTCCCACAGGAAATAGAATGTACATCCATCACAGGTACCTGCTGGACACTTGCTGAAATAAAAAGTAAAAACAACAAAAAATGACACATTCAAGCAAGTCCAATCAACATTTGAATATATAATGCATACTAGAAAGCAATGTGAGGATGCTAGGAAACATACATGAAAAAATAAAGGAGACAAAAATACAATGAGATACCACTTTACACCTACTAGGATGGCTAGAATCAAAAAGACATAATAACTAGTGTTGCAAGGAAGTGGAGAAATTAGAAGCCTAACATACTGCTGATGGGAATGTAAAAATGGTGAAGCTGCTTTAGAAGAGTCTGGCAGCTCCTCAGGCAATTAAACTGAGAGTGATCATATCACCCAGCCATTCCACTTCTAAGTAAATAAACAAGAGAAGTGAAAACATATGTCCACACAAGAATGTGTACATGAATGCTCATAGTAGCATTATTCATAATAAAGTGTAAAAACAACCCAAACGTCTATCAACAGATGAATGGATAAGTAAAATATTCCATAAAATGGAATATTACTCAGCCATAAAAAGGAATACAGTACTGATACATGTCCAACTTGGATAAATCTCAAACATATTATGCTAAGTGATAGAAGCCAATCAAAAATTTCACATATCATATGATATTATTCATATTACAGTTCATAATAGGTAAATCTATACAAACATAAAGTGGGTTAGTGGTTGCTTATGGCTAGGAAGGGGGCTAGTATATAGGGAGACGATAACTAAAGGGTATGGGGTCACTTTTTGAGATGATAAAAAAAGGTCTAAAATTGACCATGGTAATCGTTGTACATATCTGAATATACAATAACAATAGAAATTGTACATTTTAAATGATGACTTAAAATAGTATGTAAATTATATCTCTATAAAGCTGTTTTTCAAAAAATTTTAAAGGAGAGACAGGCACAGATAAAATTTAGCCAGAATAGAAGGGAAGAAAGTAAGGGAATTCTTGCCACAGGGCTGAAATAGTAGATGAATTGGAAGGAAATTATAAGCAGGTGACTATGGTTGGAGTTTCAAGAGCAAAGCAGTGAGTGAGCACAGGCCATACAAGCAAGCAGTAGGTGGTAAAGGGATTTCTGTTTAAGGTAATGTACTTAAGCGAGGTGCTCTAGGGAAAAGAATAATACACAGGACCATGATCCCCAGAAGGTGGGAAAAGACATAAAAATAAAATTGTCTGAAGTGAAGAAACAAACAAAACCACCATCAGTGATGCAAATTATTTTTCGGTCCTAGGTTTCCTAAACCTGATGACTTCCTTTGAGTTCCTTTTGCTGGTGATAATGGATGGGGCTTAGACATAGGTGCAGAATCACACTGAACCAACCACCAGGCAGGGCCTGACTGGAGACTTTTTGAAATTCTGCTTTCTGGTGGGTGGGCTTATTATGTCAACTTGCCTCTTTCATTTTCGGGACAAATACGGCATGACTCAAAAATTAACTTGTACAGAATCCTTACTGATTGAAGAAGCTATTTGCAAAAATTCTAATGGGAATGACTGTTTAGTTCATGAATTCACTGAAACTAGGAAAATGCTGTTCCTTTAATTTGTCTACTACACTTCCCTTAAGTCAAGCTGCATAAAAATAGGGCATCGCCCTGAAAACCTCCTTCAGTCCTTAGCTGGTACTGAGTACAGGTGTTCGGAAACATTTAACAGCAAAAAGACAGATACGCAATAATACAGAGAAATCAAAAATCACCCCTTTTTAAGTTTTAAGTTCAAATGCCAAAACTATAATTTTCGGTCTACTAGAAAGGTAAAATTTCATACTCTTACTTACCTAAATGTATTACGTTACCTTAGAATATGAACACTAAAAAAATTCTAAGTTCCTAAAAATTAACTGCATTTTTACACATCTATTTTTCAAAAGTGTCTATCTGCTGCAGACTAAGCAGACATGGGTGGGATGTAAATAAAAGCAAAGTTCTTTATAACATGCTTCAGAAACAAAGGCACAGTATTGTCAGAGCTAAGAACAATGGTAAACGGTGACTCTTTAGAAAAATGGCTTAATTCTTATCTGTCCTGATTTATCTGTTTGTAATAATAAATATATTCAGACTAAGAAGCAGAAATTTTTTTTTTAGGGTAAGTGAAATAGATGAAAACTATGCCATCTTAAAAATTATTCCTAACTTCCACCTTCCAGATCAGTAAAAGCAACTCAAAATTGCTCTTTTGAAAAAAAATTGGGTAACCAATTAGAAAAATTCTTCAAGAACAATTATTATTTGCTTAACAAAGACACACAACTTCAAAAATAATTACACTCTCTGATCATTTAGCAATTCTTACCAATATGCTTCCCTGTTCAGTCTCTCCTCCCCAAGTTATTTTCCATTTTGTCTTTCCAAAACAGACAAGTTGTAAAGGGGGAAACAGGGTTTATCTTGGGAAAATAAAAGAGTCTTCTAAAATTTGAGAAGAAATAACTCAACAAATTAAAAATGGAGGAAATTAATCAAAGTTGCAAAAGCTCTGGAGAGAAGACTTGGGTGATAATTCTAACTGGACTTTCAAATGACTGTGTTTTCCATAAGTGACTCAACGCCCCTCCTCACCATTTCATTTTTATAACTTCTTAAAAATGAAATGTCTGCTATGCTGCCCTCATAGCGTAGTTATAAAGGATAAAATGAGAGAACAATTTGGGAAAGTTTAAAGCACTACAAAATATAAAACACTATTAACAATGCATATCACTTTCTAAAGAATTGGTAGAGCTACAGGAATGGTGAAAAAAATCAAGACATTGATATAATTTATAAAGCTGCCATTAGGTGTCAAAATACTGTGATGATTCACTGTTTTTCCTTGGTAGACTTCATTTTTAAAAAGAAACTCTTAGGTCAAAAGCGGTTTAGTTTAGAATCAATTTTTTAATTCTTTTAGCCCAATGAGTCATTTAAAATGAGGAACATTTAAATTCAATGCTTTGATATAAACATAAGTTTCACAGTTTGAATCAGGCCTTCCCTGTGAAACATGGATGTATGAAGCAGTAATTTCAGTAGTGCTTATATAGAAAAAGAAAATAGAAAAAAGGATGCAAAAAATATATTTTCTCCTTCTAAGAGAGGAATAAAAGGCAAACAGTAAGATAAATAAACCCTTTATTGCCAAACGTGAAATAGTTTTCTATTTGATGACCTGTGTCACCACCATCTTCACCCTCTGCCCCCAGCTATTTAGAGGTGTCACTAATTGTGCTTCTTTTATAAATTTTGATCCATGCAATCTCCATAGAAATCAATGAGTAAATGTTTAAAGACACAGGACAAGGTCATGAATTACTGGGGCATTCAAGCCTAGAGTTCTATAGGATGATCAGATGTGCTGTGAATTCTAGGTAGAAAAACCACCAACGATTCAAAGGACAACTAAGTGGACCTTGATTTGGTTTTGCTGATAAATGTAGAAGAGACTTTCCAGTCTTTCCTATTTTGCTTGCGGGATTGCCTTACCAACCAGGGTGGCATTGGCAATGTGTTAGAATTCAGATGAATTTTTTTGTTTTTTTTGAGAAAATTATGTCTTGAATTCTAAAAAGGAATAAATTTCCTGGGGGGATAACTGGACTGAGTTAATGTCCCCTTTTAAATGAATCATCTTACCTAAAGCAGGATCTACTTGGTTCATATTATGAATTTGTGGAGAATCTGATTTTCTTTGGAACTATTATGACCTAACATTCAACCTATTATTAATTGTTTGGATAGTTGATAAAGTAGAGTAAATCAGTTTGCCTAAGCTTTATTCAAAATCTAAAGTTAAAATAAATTCATGTACATTGTCAGTATGTTTCTGATCCTTCTGGAGTTAATCTCAGACTGTGGGCAAGTCCACAGTCTTGTGTGCCGAGAACAGTTCTCATCTGGTCTCAGGGCATTCATGTTGCTGAGCTTCCTTCGTGTGGGGCTTTTGTGGGTTTCTTGAGGTTCCCAGTCTTGGGGTCTGAAGATTGATATCCTCTGGCATAGGTAATGTTCTCTGATCTACTGCTAGTGACTCTCAACTTTGGCATCTCAGAAAAGTCAGCCTTTCTCTGCTGAGGATGCCTTGCCATTGGTAGAACCCCATCTTGTGTAGGGTCCATAAAATGCTGTTGCATCTTGTTCTGATTCTGTTTGCCATAAGGCTGAAGAGCATAAATCATTTTTGACTAAGTTTAAACATAAGATATTTTGACCCACAGCTCTTAGATCCAGGAATATAAAATTCTACCATTCTCCTGCAAAAACCTCCCTTTCTAAAGATTCTACCCCAGGTTAATAACCAAAAGTCAGGATCTAATCAAAGCCTAAACAAACTACATTAACTGACACTTTCTAGTCCTTTTTTATGTATAGACTCCGTATCTTCTTTAGGGAAATACCTAAAAAAAGCTTTAGCAACTTTATTTCAAAATTGATCCTAAAATTTTATGATTGCTTTCTGATATTTTTATATCATATCCTAAGATTACTCAGTAGTGTTTGAATTATATAATTTTAATAATTCTGTATTAGAGTTTTTCCATTTCTTATCAGAACAGGTTTTAATTATTTTCACTTATGCTCATAATGCTTTTATATATGCTTCCTTACTTTTTAATGCTATAAAAATATATTTGGTTTTAATCTTTCCAGTTCCATTGCCTATTAAACTTAACTTATATGGATTTAGATATCCATGATTTGTCCATAAGTAGTGCAGAGGAAACAGAAAACAAAAAAACTCATTTAACAAATAATTATTCTCTGGCTCTTAACAACTTAAAATGGATAGACTTTTGGCTTTAACAGTCATTCCCCCAAAGACCAAAGGAAACACTATACTAGCATCTAATAACTTTGAAAGAGGCTCTAAATCAGAGCCCATTGAATAAACCCCTAGCATATTCAACCTCTGAACACTATCAGGACAGAACTGTGAAATATCCCTTTGGTGAGAGACAATATTCACAGAGGCTATACTTACAATGAGATGAATTTGGATTTTGAAGGAAGTTTTGGCAAAATAATTTATGGCAAAATGATTTATAAACTATCCAAGCAGTTAAATAGGGTCATAAGTTTTGAGAGAGAGGATGATTTTCCTCTAACTCATAGCATTAATAAACAGGACAGGATTTGAGGAAAGATGAGTCATTTAAAAGAAGACAACAATAATATGCAGATCAGTTGAGTTATTCCTGGATACATGTGATATTTGCTTCTGCTTAGTGTGCTTCTTTGCAAATTTCTGCCTATAAGAAATTGGAGGGGAAAAATTAAAAGATGAAAGCATTATGGCATAAAAAGAGCAATAGACACAGTCAAGAAATCACTTCATCTACAACCTGGATCCTCGGTGTTTCCTACTGTGTACAGTAAATGAGTTTGACTTAAGGGTCTCTAATGTGCTGTGATATCTCTATTACCAGAGTTAAAATGGTTCTCTCTGTCTTTTCTAATAAGGCTTTTTTTATAACCTTTTCTCCAACAAATTTCTCATTTTTGAAAGAGCATGTTGAACAATGCTTAGGTCTAATTATTCCTAATGAAAGGAAAACTTTCAATTCCTCTGACCACCTGGGATCATGATTAGAGGTTTGGAAAGCCTTTCAGGCAGAGGCTGAAGGGGCATCTATTTAGGGATATTAGTGATCTATTATGTTGGCAATTTATTTTTCGCCAAGGTACAAACTGCACTAGATAATCTCAAAAGTCCACTCTAGCTCTCAGATTTCATCTGTCACAGAACTCATGCTAAGTTTTTATCTAAAATGCCTCACACCTTCCAGACATTGTTTGGAATTAGAAACCAGCTGCATTTGCCAGACTAGACAGACAGGCTGGAGTTTCCAATCGCAGATTAGTAGGAGGCCCAGACAATTTGCTTCTCTCTCTAAATTTCACATGAGATATATAGAGAACACACTTTTCCCCTTTTATCGTGTTCCATTCACTGTTTGTTAAGACATTCTCATTTTCCTAGGTCTGGGGGTCTTGTGACATTTTCCCAAGTTACTAAGACACAGAGCCCCAACCAACATTAGTACTGCCAAAGCTGCCTTTGCCTGCTTTGCTAAGATTCTTGGCCAAGAGAATTTCTGTAACATCCCTTCTAAGCTGCTGAAGGCTCCCTTCTAAGACTTCAAGTTTCAGGTATACAGTACATTGGCCGGATATTTATATAGTTTATGAATTGATCCCCTTGATTACTCGATCACCCATCTGGTTCTACACATAGCCATTACAATACCATTGACTATGTTCTCTACATTGTACTCTCAGTGTACTCATGACTGTCTTGTAACTACTAATTTGTACTTCTTCATCCCTTTCTCTTTTTCTCACAGCTCCCCAATATTCCTCCCCTCTGGCAGTCACCAGACTGTCCTCTGTATCTGAGTCTGTTTTTGTTTAGATTGTTTCTTTTGTTCTTTAGATTTAAATATAAGTGAAGTCATATGGCATTTATCTTTATCTGTCTGACATACATCACTCAGCATAATAACTTCTAGGTCCTTCTGAGACTTCTTGATCTGCATATGAGATTTCTCAAAGCAACTGACTGGTTAGTACCCTCTCTCTCTCTCCTGAAGAATTTAAATCTCCTCCCAAAGTGCAAATTAAGTCCTCTTCAAAAGTAGCCTAAGTATCTGGCTCTGTTAACATTACTTTTACCAGGAAATCACAAATCTTTATTCAGCCCTACAGCTAAAATAATCCTATTTCAGGACAAGTCGCTCTTTCTCATATTCTGATCTCAGAGCGCCCCCTTGTGCACTAATAGAAAATTGACTCAAGATAGAACTAAAGGTCAGTACATTGAGGTTGTGGGGTTCAAGCAGTTCCCTAGAATAGTGGTCTTCAAACTTCAGTGAGCATCACAATTAAGTTTTATCAAAATATGGGTGAAGAAATCCACCCTGTAGACAATGAAATTTTAATTAGCTTTTCAGAAAACTAAAATGCAGAACAAAGTTTGAGAATCTGTCTCTGAAAAAAATAAGCCAAATCTCCAAAACATGGGTTAAAACCAGTGTTTCTCGAATTTTAACATGTATCAGAATTTCCTTGTGTTTTAAAAATATTTATGTGCTGAACGCTCAGAAATTATTTTAGGAAGGTCTAGAAAATATTTTAAAAATAGGAGACCCCAAGATATTCTGCTGCTGGTGATCTTGAAAAACCCTTACAAAGACAGTTAAGTTCCCTAAGCAGAAAAAACTGCTAGTAGTCAAAGGTGACACTTAACTCTTCCTTTCCTCACAGGGAACAAATCAGTTTCTAGATGTCATCATTTAACATTGTGAGACTATTTTTTATTATTTCTTTAAAACATCAGAACCCACCTTGGGAAAATTAGAGTGATATATTTTCTAAAGGACAGACCCAGTCTTTTAGTAACATCATCTGCTTGAATCTAGAGGAGGCTTCAAAAGTCATCCAGGTAGACTCTTAGAGGCTAGACCCAGAGAGATTAGTTGTTAGGTCCAAAAAAAGACCTCGGAAGTGCTACAGTAAATAAAACAAGCATCTGAACTCAAAGCTCCATGGTGGGACATCACAGAATGATGAAAGACTGAACACACCTCATAAAGAAAGTGTGGTTTGTTGCTTTGACCTTAGCATGGATGCTGGCATAGGGATCTTCTACCACCAATGCCCCTGAGCACCAGGCTTCCCTTGTTTATTTCACTGATGCCTATTACCTTTTATTATGTATACCTGTCATCGCATTCTTCTCTCACCTTGAAAAGGTGAAAAGGAAAATTAATGTGTATGTCTTTGAGAACCAGTGAAACACAGTTGGTAAGAGATCTGTAAATGCTAGTGTGCTTTCTGCCCAGAAATAAGCCCCGAATACTTTTGCCACTGTAATTATTTTTAAGATGCCCAAGTAATTGAAACAATGCTTAGGTCACTGATTTCCAATCCTGATGTAACATAAGGAGGATAAATTAAAATCTCTCAAGGGCTATTGTGAAACTATCAAAAATAAAATTAAGTCGATCATTTTCTTTTAAAGAATATAAACTTTTGCTAGCTTGATGTAGAAAACTCTGCAAATCAAACTATGATCCAAAGGTACCTCAACCCTAAAAGGATTAGAAATAAATAATCTAATAATAAATAAATAATCTATTGAACAATGAATAACTGTGAAAATTAAACATCAGGAGACATTTAAATGTCATTCATGTCATGAAAACAGTATTTAGTTAAGTTGACAATTTTTCTGAGTCCATGAAATTGCTTATTTTCTCCTACATAAAGTTCCCACCCAAAGTGGACTGTATTCATCAGACCTAGAATGTGGACAACTGTTACTGCAATGACAATCAATTAGGATACTGTATTATGTATTCTATAGGTCAGATTCTACCTTGGTGATTTTGCCACCATTCATCAGAAAACTGAAGCATGGGAAATGGATCATACAAATTATCCACCCTGGCCCCATCTTCTTACACAGAAAGAGACTATGACTCAGAGGTTCTATCACTTAATCTAGATCACCCATGCAGTTGATTGTGGTTGAAGAACTATAACCCAGGAAAGCTCCTAATTCAATTCTCAAGACAATTAAGGCTAAATGTTACTTAAATAATTTTTCAAGTGACTTAGACACTCAGGCAAACAGGACAAGAATATATCATTGAGGAGACTGGGGAGTACTGCGATGGGGCAGGAATCTATTCCTCTAAATAGGCCCTCTGCACATCTCTATAACAAGAATCTACAGTTTCTTCTGTCTTCTTTCTGCTTTACGTCCAGGGAGGATATGATTTAAAATATTAAGATTCTGGAGAGTTTTGCTTCCTCATAATAATAAATACAAATGTGGAATAATCATTTAGAAATAAAACTACCTGGGGACTGAAATCATTCCAGCTCCTAGTTTAGTAGGATTACATCTCATTTTCACAGCAGTTGACCGGCCATTAATACAAGATGTTGTAGTTGTAGAAGACCTATAAAGCAAATGTCATTTTACAAAACGGATATGACAAAAATTAAAAAGACAAAAATATCCTACATATAATTGCGCCTATGTTCTATAAACAAATGAAAAAGAAAAATGTATCAAAGTTCACTAATTTAGAATTTTTATACAAATTGAGCTCATTTACTTTTGCTGACTATGAAAAGTTAACTATTTTCTCAAGTAAAGTGGTAAGCTATCACCAAGGTGTCTAGTTAAAGCCTTTATCATTATAATCGAAATTATAATCAAAATTCTAAAGGGAAAAATTTCATATCTATTCAGGATGATGCTTTGATGTGTGAATTACAAATAATTACTTCCTAAATAATGAAGTAGAGTCTCTTTATTGTCTAATTTAAAAGATTATATATATGAGAGAAATTATACAAAGCTTTCAAAATATTCCATATTTCTACTTTTACTAGGTCTTTTATTTAAGAATAAATTATGGATTGTCCATTAATTATAAGCTACTATGCTAGGCACCCTGAAATGACATCCATTTGATTAAAAAAACTGTCAAGAGAAACAGCATCTTCACTTACTTATAAAAGAAATGCACATCTGGAATTTGGCTTGGTGGAACAGGGAACATATCTTCTTTTATATTAATATTTTGCAATGTGGTTTCAACTGTCACTCCTAGATGACAATAGAAAAGAAACTATTAGGCAATATGGGAAATTTAAGTTTATTTAGCCTCTGTATATCTAAATAGAAAATAGTTTTACTTTGATGCTGTCATTTTACCAGAAATACTATACTAAATTAATACATTTATGATAAGAATAAGAAATTTTCCGAAGTCTCCAGCAAAAATAAATAAATAAAAGATTCTACTCCCGACACCCTGCCTTCAGAGATCCAGTTCTTAAGGGGAAACGGCAACATCCATAGGTCAGGGGTGGAAGTGGGAAGGCGAGGAATTAAAGAGGGGGAAAAAAAAGATTCTACTCCCTAGCTTTGTAATTTTGCTTAAGTCACTTTACTTCTCTGGGTCATATGTCTTGAATCTGTAAGATTCATGCAATAATTAGATGATCACTAAAGTCTTTTCCAGCTCTAACATTTCAACAATCTAGTATTATAATTCTCAGCCTCTGTAAGTTTTGTAGAATGAGCAGGGCTACTTTGCTAATACAGCTTTCATTCACATTATTATAAGCATATTTGACAAAACAAAAATTTTTGTGCCTTAATAATTTCCAGAAAATAAGTCCAAAATTTGCTTGATCTCAAAGTAAGCATTTTTCTCCCAGGCAAAATGATGGTGGACCAAAATGCAAGCAATAACAACAGCAACCTTTGCCTCTGACACAGAGCTAAGCACAAACTTGGCAACTGACCTTAGTGCTGAAAAATAAATCTAAATTCCTCTGGCGTCTATAGCAATGGTTCTCAAATCTGGCTGCACATTAGAATCATCTAAGAAGCTTGTTAAACTGTTAGATTGTTTATGCCTTGTTAGATTCCTAATACCCGCCCCAGAAAATTTAATGAACTTGATCCCAAAGAATTACTAATTAGGGGTCTGAATCCTTCTTAAAACTTTCCTATGCTTTTGAAACCGCAGAGAGAGAAGGGCCAATGGGGAATAAAACTGAACACATTCACCTTTTCCACTTGTTACCAGTTTATTTTAAGTATGAGAAAAGACAATTAAAATGGGTGACAGATACTGAGTTAGGTTTATATTGCCTTTGTTTACTGTTCCTCTTTTGTTTATAGTTTTGGTGTTTTAAATTATTTTGCTTCTTAAACTTCTAGAGAATATGATGAAAGGCACAGACTCTCAGAAACAGTATCTCACGTATGAGTTAATACATAAATAATACATAAATTCAGAAGCTTCTAACACTCTCTGAGAATGATCAGTAGACCTCACTTGTAGGGGCTTTTCAACCATGATACATAGTGATGATTTAGAATTACCTGTGGGCTTTAATCATCTATGGTAAACACCAATGCAATGACAAGTTATCAGTTTTATAATTTTAGAAAAAAAATGCATGCATGCATATATGCACCAAATGAAGCTTACCTAAAAATGTGTCTGCCAGAATGATGGATTGTGATGATAAGGCTGCTCGGAAACCCTTACTTTCAGAAGGAATAATAGTTGACTGGCATACAAATGCTCCTACTACATTTGTGTAATCATCTGACCCTGCCACCATTTCCTTTACTGTAAAGTCTGTTATATTGTTGGTACAGAGAGCCATCTTCTTCCCCTAGGAAAATAAAGTCATAAAGAGATTAAATGTTGTGCTCTAAACTGAAACTCAGCTAGCTAGTGACTCCAGTAGGACAGTGGCTGTCTCCTCACCAAAAATCTGATTTATATGATCTGGTATAGGGCCAAAGTACCAGTATTTTTTAAAAGCTCTTGAGGCAATTTCAATGTTCAACCAGAGTTGAGAGTCACTGAAGTTATAATGAATAAACTAATTCAAGGCTGCACTGCTCTCCAACTACAAGCATCACTTGTGCTGGATGAAAGCCATCTAACTTAAAGAAATAAAAGTCATCTATGACATCTTTAATTCATAGGATAAAAATTCATACAAAGAGACCAGAAAACTGCTCCAGAAGGTTTTAATGCCAAAGAAAAGCTTTCTTTTCCTTCTCCTTCATAGGCCTATGTAGGTATTGTGAAGGCTAAAGAAGAAAGCACAAAAGCCGAATTGTAACAAAGTCTTAGGACAACATCTAAATTCTAAATAGTTGATCACTACAAGTGTCTTTCTTCACCTACTCTTAGATTCCATGATGTATATCTGTTCAACTAAATGGTAAGTTGAAGGGAATACAGGGGTTTACTTTTTTAATCATTTGGAGGGTAGTTGGAAGGTTTTATAAAAATTGGAAGACTCTTTAAATATAGTATGTTTAAATATACTATAATCTCACTGCAAAGGACTATAGCTTCCTCTATAATTTCTATGAAGAAATGTATAAGGGAGAATACAAACATTATTTTATTGGTCTTAGATGTAGAGGGTACACAGATGAGCATAAAGAAAATAAAAAGATTTCTCTTCGTTAATGCAGCTAGCAATCCTAACCTACGGAATTTTCTCTCTCCATTAAGCCTTCTCACACAATACAGGTGTAGCATATTTTTACTAAGCTTAAATTAAATTGTTAAAACCAAGGAGATATAATGAAAAAGAGAAGAGAAACTACTGAAGGAAGAAGAGGAAAACTACAGTAAAAGGAAAGGAAGAAGAATATAAAGGAAAGAAAGAAGAAGAAGATAGAAGAGAAAAAGAGAGAAGATGGAAGAAAAGACAGTGGTAATACAGGGATAAGATTGAAAAGAAGCATGATATGTAATGGAATTAATTTTATTCATTGCTTGACACAGTATTTAATATAACAAGTATTCAACATTAATTTATTTATTTATTGAGTGAACAATCAAGTGAGTGTGTTGGATCATCCCATCTAAAATCATGACAGGATAATTATCATACATGTAAATTTTATAGATCTTTTTGTTTGAAAACTCTGTGGTCATCAGATCTTTTTTATTTCCTTTGTACAAACTTTGGCACAGTATCTCAAAATGAAGATCATTTGAGATATAGGATTTAATATGGAAAGAAACATTAAGGAAAGGCCTTATTATATTTTCACCTTTGCTAATGGTGAATGCATATACATATGACCCAACCCCAACCTTATATGCCTATAAAAATATTGGATATCTAGTCCTGTCACTCTCCTAATTACCAGTATCAACTGAGGTTCTGCTTCTTCCCACAGAAAATAAAATCCCATTATTTACTAGCAGAGGGTACCTCATCAACTGACACTTGCCTCCTGCTTACCTCCTTTTTATTTTTGGACAAACTTCCTCTTGGAAGTTTTGTCTTCTTAAAACACAAAATTGACAATATAAACAACAATAAAACTTCCTCAAACCATAACTGCCTGCCTCAAAAATAGGTGGGATTGACAAGCCTGACCTACTTTTACAAAACTCAAAGATGACTGGATGAGTGCTTTGGACTGAGAACCAGACAAAGTTGCCCCTGATGGAGAAATCTGCCAACCAGCGTGCCAGGAGGCAACAGAGGATTTAAACAACAAAGCTCAGTTTCTGACATTTGTTTGTTAGTTTCCATAGAGATTTTACTGAGCCATCAACTCAGAAAATACCAACTCAATCAAAGCTGAAATATAGCTTCAACTCACCTTGACAGCCAGAACTCACCTCATGCCCACATAAACTAATATTGAAGAAATGGAAATATTTTGTTCCTTTGGAGGTAAAGCTGGGGCCATTCATTAAGGAGCCCACGCTGCTGAGGTTGCTGAAGTCATAGTGCAAACTCTGATTTTCTTTCTCATGGTAAAAAAAGCAGTCACTATAGCAAACCGAGTGGTCCTTTGATTAAAGATTAAGAAATATAAAATAATAATGATAATATAGCAGGAAAGAAAAAGAGAGTATTAGCTGCCACATAAAATGTATTTCAAAAAAAGTTCTAGTTTTAAAATCTATTTCAGTAATTTTGTCTGAGTTATAATATATATTATTACCATACTAATACAGAGAAATTTTGAATGCTAAATAGACTGTCTTTAGCAAAGGTTAGAAGGTTCAAAATTTTTTAAAGTAAGAATAGTTATTCCAAGGTTAGTTTCTTGTAGAAAAATATTTTTAATAAATAGCTAAAAGTCCCTGTTATGTCAGTTTAAATAGACAATAAAACTACTTTCCTCTTCCCCCATAATGTAGCATCAACCTTTGCCCTTAAAGTGTTATAAGACATACTTGCTGCTCTCCATATACTCCTATTGCCAACCTATACAGGTCGTTTACTTGCCTTAACAGAATATACAAGAAATCGATTTTAATATTTTTGAAAGCATCTGTATTTACTTTTATTAAATAGCACTTACATGGCATATATTAAGTGCTCAATAAATTTAAAAGGAGAGAAAACAAGAAAGGGTATGAAAAGTCATTTATAAATATAACTAGCAACCTTTGTACCTCCTGGAGAAACACTAAAGACAACTTTTGAATTTCTCTATTAAAAATATGCTTTCCTGGGGATAACTGAAATACAGACTCATTTACCTGAGTGCTTCTACTCCCAGGCCCACATGGAATACAAGCTTCCTTGCCATAGACCTGATGTATGGACAAGTAGGTGTCAGGTGGACACTCCTTGCACTGGTTGGTTTCTTTCTCAATGTAGTGGCCTGGGGGGCAGGGGACACACGATGAGCCCAACTGTTCAGAACCGAGGGCACAGGCACGGCACGAGGACGCCACCCCATCAACTGCATTAGTGGCAGTGATAGAATAAATCTTCACCATGTCATTGATGAACCGTCTATTCTAAAAAGAGAGCAGAAAGTAATGACTTCTGTTTTGGGGCTTAATTGTACAACCAGATTGTTTTATGTTGATATCACCAAAATAAGCATAGTGTTCCAGCCTTAGAATTTACAATTGACAATGGATTAATATTATTCATTTTTGGTTCTTTTTCTTTAAAAATCTTAAATCTTAACACTAAAAGCAAATTTCCACAGTAATGGGATTCCAGGAGATTTGCCACAATCACCATGAGATATGTCATAATTGGTACAAACTCAGTCATATTGATAATCCTAATATCTGGAAGAACTGGTAGGGTTTAACAGAGAAGCAATTTTATTGTCCATCATTGTTTATTCAGATATAAGCCCAAATCTAATGCTACAGTAGCATGTTGACAGGGAGGTAAGGTGGTGAGCCTTGGACTAGCTTTGGAAGACAAAGGCTCTGGTCTTCACCCTAACACTAACTGTGTAAATCAGCATGATCGTATCGCTTCTTTGGGCCCCCGTTTCCCTCTCTAGTACTTTCTCTAACCTCTAATCAGCATTCTCTGGTTTATACTGAAAAGATGTAGAATGGAGAGTAAGAACCTGGATTTTCCTACACTTTTCCTTCTTGAGACAATGGGTCAATTAAGGTCTAGTTTTCATCAAGCAAAGGGTGTCACTCTATCAGTACGGAGAAGCATTACCCTAGGACTGCTTAATGCTCTTTGGGGCAAAGACAAAAGGAAGGCAAGGAAGCATTCCATGCATGTTCGTGCCTCACATGATGGTAATCTGAACACTCGTAGATAACTGGAATCAAATAAAATCTGGGGATCGGGTCCCCCAGTGGAAGCCTAAAAAGAGAAAATGCTATGCATTTGCTACTATAGTTTTAAGGCAGCTTCTGAACAGGTGGTTTACCTTGTTCTCACTTTGGGAAGGTCACATCTATGGAGATCCACAAATAACAGTCCTGCTACTATTGAAATATACAATGGAATTTACTTAGCGGAGTATTAAGATCTATTCTAGCAGGAAAAGTAAAAGAAAGTAAATAATTTTTGTGTGTTAACCCAATTATGTGTCCATACACACTCTCCAGGCTATAAGAGGAGACATTAATTACTACAATGAAATGACAAACCAATACCAGTTAACGCCTCCTGGACAAAATGCCAGATCACTGGATAAAGAAGAAGAAAGTCACCAGCCTTGTCAAAGTCTCAGAAAGCTTTAAAAGTAAGTTTTTCAATAACTATAAAATTAGATTTTCTTTCTCTTAAGCTTTCAGCAACTATACTTGTTCACAGTGTAGAACGATTCAAAGATACGTTGTGTTATTCTGTTTCATATATTCTTGCTCTCAAAAAGCAAACCAAAAAATACCATTTTTATACCAATTGACTTCATAATCAAATGTTGGATTCCACATCAATAAAAAGCTGTCTTTCCTCCAGAAAATCTGAGTGATCACTTTACATGAATCTTCTCTGGGGCGTCATCTTAGCGTTTAAAAAGAAGTGCTCGGAACTTACATCTTGACCCTCATTAGTTCTCTGGAATGCCCAGGTAAATGTAAATGTTGCATTCTTGAAGATGATGTGGGTGTAAGCTTGTTTTTCTTTGGTTCCACCCCATGATTCCACCACATTTGTACTTTTTCTATTAATATCCTAAAATACAGTAGAAAAAATATATACAAAAAAGCACAAACTTAGTATTAATATACATGGGTATACATTACAAATACATATTTGTATTTACTAACCCTAAAGGTTATTAGCAATGCATGTATCCTAGAACTCTCAAAACCTCCCTTCAAGTCTACAAAAGCACTCACTAGCTTAGTAATTACAATATATCAACCACATTGTTAATATAACCTGAAAGAAAGAGGTCTCAAATCAGCCTATTTAAGGGTGGTGTGTGTGTGTGTGTGTGTGTGTGTGTGTGTGTGTGTGTAGCTTAGGAAATACACTTAGAAGAGGAAACATAATTCTTCAAACTTCTCACGGTAAACTTTTAGGATCCTCACAAAATGGAAAGGCTTTCTATTTTTATTTTTTGCCTTGAGAGATTCTGATAGGCAGCTCATGCACAGTAATTCTGTTTTCCTGATTTATACTTGCAACTTCCAGGCTTACCCAAGTGCAGATTAATCAGAATGTTATTTTATGTTCACGAACTATTCTTTTGCTTATACTTGAATTCCAAAAGGATTAATTTATATAATATTTTATTTCTAATTTCCCTAGCTAAACTCAATATTTAGAATATCATACAAATGTGTGATGTTCCAACCAATATGCTATCATTCCATGGTTATAAAGCAAATATAATAAATCAAACAAATAATGTAATATACATCTAACTTATTTGAAATAAAAAACAAGGCTAACCCTGAATTTTCTTATTAGTCTTCCCTGGAGAAACCCTAATAAGTGACTTAGGAAGAAGCCCTGTAGATGGGCTTCTTTTAGTTATCTGGGATGTTGACAACATGGTGGCATGAGCTCAGAACATGTCTCTTTCTTTCTATGATATAAACATAGGAGTCAGATATGTTATAAAGTAATCAAATGTGTTATAAAGAGATGTGTCTTGAGTTCACCAATAGATAGGAATAACAGAACGCATTTGTCATACATTACGGAATTCTCCACATTGCCAAACAATCAAATCATCATACATGCCACTTCCTAAGAGGAGCTGATAATATACAGATAATGCTTTGTTAAACATCATCTTTCTAGATCTTTATTCCAATAATAAATGGAATTTATTGCATTACTGAGATAACACTACACAATTTCGAAAGCATTTCTATATGCTATTTAACTGACATCTCAAAAAATCCTGTGAGAAGACCAAATCACACAAAACGGAAGATAACTAATAAATTCTGCTATGAGGTAAAAACTCTAAGATTGATTTACCAAAATAAGTAATTGTAATCCCTGCCCTCAGGAGTGCTTGGTCAAGTGAGGAGACAAAACATGAATGCATTCACATAATTAAAATAGGTTTTTCTCAAAGGGTTTTAGGAACACACTGGTGAGAGTCTTAATTTTGCTTAAAAGAATAAAAGAAAGCTTCCCAAAAGAGGTGAAGTTTGAGCTGCCCTTGAAGTATGAATGGGAGTTCACCAGACAAAAGAACAAAATGAATAGTGTCATTCTAATCTAGAGTGGCAATGCATAAGAAATAAAAAAGTACAGAGTCCTTCACTAGCAAATTCAGGGTTTTAAAGAGGAGCATGTACTAACAGTAGGTTTGGTAACAGAGGCTAGGCAAAAAGTACAAAAAGCCATATACATGCCATGCTAAGGACTTTTAAGTGTATTCATAGGCTATTGGTTCTCAAACTTTAGAGTGTATCAGAACCACTCTCAGAGCTTGCTAAAATACAGATTTCTGGGCCCAGCCACCAGAGTTTCTCATTGAGACTAGGACAGGGCTCAGAAATTTGCATTTCTAACAAGTTCCAGGTGATGCTGATCCAGGGACCAAACTTTAAGAATGACTGCCATAGGCAATAAAAAAGTCACCAGGGGTAATGGGACAGGTTTGATGTGTATGCCTCTACTATTATTTTTATGTTTATAAAGATATTTTGACAGCAGCATAGATAAGAAAATGGAATTAAGAAGACTGGATAGGAGACTACTGTTGAGAGATAATAGGAATCTGAATTTCAGCAACGGCACTGAGTATAAAGAGGAACAAACAGACTAGAGAAAAAAGGACGCAGGGCTGGGAGCATTAAAGACTTACTGGTTATCTGTGGTATAATAGATGTGTTAAAGATTATTCATGATCTTTTATCATCATAAAATAACTTTTTTCAGAACAAAATATGATTTCAGAACAAACTATGGTTCAGTGATCATGAATAAATATTTAAATCTCCATATACCTCATTTATCATAAAGGAAATGTTAATGGACTGTTAACTAGATACTAAAGGATTGTTGAGGAAATAAGCAAAAACAAATCATGTCTGTGAAGTTACTACTGAATTATAACGCTAAAATCTTAACTAACGACTTCTAATACCCACATGCGATCTTAGTCAATTCTGTGTTGCTACATTTCTCATGCTAAGAGTTGAGATCTATGACATCTAGAAAAACATTGGCAAAATTATGATATGTACATAGGAGAGTCCTTTGTCAACACTGATTAAATATAAAAAGAAGAGCTTTTTTCTTCCAAGTGTCTACACCAACATTATTTTCTTCCCTCACTTATTAATACATGTTTTTCCTTCTTGATGGTTTGAATTACTGAATAGTTAGTAGGGAGGGATTTTCATTCTGCTGGTGGCATATTTTTATAAAAGAATTTTCTGCCAGATTAACATTCCCTGACTTCTGTCAGCCTCCCAGGCCCCTTCACTCAGTCCTCCCCACAGGAACGAACGCTTTCATTTCAATTCTTAGAGATTTCTTTCGACATTTTTTAATGTTTTTGGAAAGCCCTAAGAATGGGAGGATAAATTATATTCTTATCCAACGTGCATAAATAAATTTACACTTGAAAGAGAATGCTAAACTTAGAAATCTGCCTTTGAAAGCCATTTTTTCCACTTACCACCATAAAGTACAGAACACAATCGGCTGAACAGAGGGTCTCAAAAACAAATGTTATTCTTCCCAGTTCAGAACCCATGGCTCCAGTCATAGATGTTGGTGGTCTATTTGGCAGATTAAAATTATAATATTTACAAAATGTTCTAAAAACAATTTGGAACAAAATTCTCATTTTTTTCATTAATCTGAAAGCCCTGCTCATCTCTTCCTCTAATATACTTCTTTCCTCAATCCAACTCCTTCCTCACTCAACCTCTGCATGGCCACACCCTTTGTTCTAACGTGGAGTCTATAAAACCACGTTAACATGCTTAAATCTCCTGGTATAACTACTACCATCTACCCTAAAGTGAGAAACATACATCTGCTGGGAAATTTCAACATGGGAATCTAAAGCAAAATGGAACTTAAAAACTGTAACACACTACTTTACAGATAGAACTGAGAAAAGAATAAATACATAAACCACAAGATACTACTGCAAATAACTTGGATTAAGACCACTTCGTTAAGCATTCAAGAATCATGATTATTGTAACATTTGGATAGAATATTGTTTAAAACATTCAGCTTTATCTAAGTAATATATCATTAATAGCTATAGTTTCTCAATCACTGATTCTATAGATATTCTTAAATATTTTACAGTATCCTACAACAGCTTGTTATTTGCTAATAAGTATATTATCTCATTACATTACTTCATCTATTTCTAAAGGGAAACAGGCATGAGAATTCTTACAGAAGGGAATCGGAATTGGTTTTTCTTACTTAAATCCTGGGATATGCAAGTTTAAGATCAGGTAATCATTATCAGAGCCTCCAGCCCCACTCTGGATATGATCTCCAGCCACTTCCCAACCTGGAAATGATCAAGGTTATCTTTATTAGTAAAAATTCTATCAATGATTTCTAACAATCTTTTAAAATAAGGTAAAAACAAAACCATTAATGTTTATGTTCAAAGTTAGAAATACTCCAAAACAATTCCCTATTTTTAAATTGCAATTGCAAACTGAACATAGAGACAGACTCCTGGATACCAATAAAGATGTTCCATATGATTCCCCAGGAAGAATCAAATAATGCATATTTTTACACAAAAGTTATTTAATGGGAAAACAAACAACAGTTTTCTCAGTGAGACATGATTATCTTTTTCCAAACTAAAGCATATGGTCTTTATACATTCTAATACAATGAGATGGAAAATGCATAATCTCCAGGTAACCAGTGGGAAATAAACTTCAAATTACTTAATGAAGAAGATTTAGGGTCTGGAGTCCTTTCTCATAGTTTGATATATTGTTGTTCCCTACTTTAACCCCTGTTCTGCATTCATTCACTTATTCATCCCCTCAGTTGGCATTCATTGAGTGCTAAGAATCTGATATGTACTAGGGATAGAAAGACAACATTGGTCCAGCCTCACTGAGGAATAAGTAGAATATGAGAGAGAGACACACACACACACACCAACAATTGTCAAAAATATAGGGTGATATGGATGAACATAGAAGGTGATGGGAGGTCCATCTTCTGCACAGAAACGGTCAACTTACCATAGGCTGAAATGGCCACAATATAACAAGGAAAGGAAAAGCATCCCCCATACACCATCAAGTAAGGTTATTATTTAAAGGCAATGACTTACCATTGACACTTCTGTCTCTAAAAGAAAATGTCAACATCTGCTACTTAAGTAAGTATGAGGGAGAAATTGAGGAATGGATTAATATCAGTGCTAGATTAATGATATGGCAATTTTTGAAATGTCATAATCAGCAGTTTATAAAAAGGTAGTATGTTGAATATACATATATCAAGCTAGACCTAAAAATATTACGCACTAATCTATTTGCTGATGAAAGAAATGCCAATTGTTCTGCTGTCTAAGGGTTCATGCAGTTAAACAGAGAGACAAGTAGGAATCCACACCTAACGTTAAGAGTTGAACAGCCACAAAACAGTCTGATCCAGTGGGATACCAGGCCCTTAACTTCAGTTTAAGTAATATGAAAGGCTTTAGAGAGGTTTAAGGAGACTGCAAACTTGTGATGGGGTTAGAGGAAGAGAGATATTCCCACATGGAGGACATCTATACCAAGAAAGGGAGGACTTCAGAATGTTTCTCTAAGATCTCTTCCTAGTGTCCAGAAATGTCATGAGAAAGGACAGAATAGCAGAGAAGGCCAAAGAAAGTAGTAAATGAGTGGTAAGGAGCTAAGTTTGGAGGGAACTAATATTCTTGCAAGAGGAAACAAACATTTCTCATGTTTTGGATATTGCCTGTTGTTAAAGGTTATATTGTGCCCATTCTACTCATCCCACAAAAAAAAGATATGCTGAAGCCCTAACCCCTGGAACCTATGAACAGACTTTATTATTTGGAAATAGAGTTTTTGCAGATATAACTGAGTTAAGATGAGGTCTTTCGGGTGAGCCTTAGCCCAATATGACTAGTGTCCTTATGAGATAGAAATTTAGACATAGACACACAGGGAGAACACTTTGTAAAGACACAGAGACACATAGACACAAGGAGAAGCTGGCCACTTGAAGATGAAGGCAGAGACTGGAATTATGCTTCCATCAGCCAGGAACACCTAGAGCTACCAGAAGCTAGAAGCAAGGAAGGCTCCTCCCCAGAGGCTTTGAAAGGATCACGGCCCTGCCAACACCTTGATTTCAAACTTTGTGTATAATTCTTTTTCTAAATCACATCATTTCCTTGGTATAAATCCACAGAAGTAGAATTATTGGACTGGAGAATGGGAACATCCAAAATTCTTGAAATATTGCCAAACCGTTTTCCTTATGGCTGTCATTTTTAATGACCACATAACATTTCATCCAATTAGAATGGCATAACTTTTGTAAACATTTCCTATTGTTGGATATTTAGATTATTTCAATTTTGTTATTATGATAATGCTCAAGAACAGCTTCATAAATAGACTGTAACTTGTGTTCAACTTTGATTTCCTTTTAGGCAAAATTCCAGTACATGAAGATCAACTTCTACATACCTGTTCTGCAATGTGCAAAACTCAGACTGAGAATACAGTATCTTAAAGTATTCCAAATCACACAGTCAAAGTAGTAAAAGTACATCCACTGTAACTCCATGACCTAATGAGACAGGCTCCCCTGGGCCTCTCACTTTGACCCCCATTCCTTTGAGTGCTGCTCCTCTCAAGGTTGGTTACTAAACCTCCCAGTCACAAAAATATACATCACCTTTTAATTACCTTTTATCTTTGTATTTTTCACATGACTGTTTGCTATTTTAATATCACATACTAATGTTACCAATATGTATACCTTTCAAATGAATAATTGAACATTTTGAAAATTAGCAAAATTTAAATTATAGCTTCTAAGTGAATGAGTAAGCAAGTAAGTAAATCAAGTATTATCATGAAACTTAGACTAAAAGTAAATTCTCTAAAAGATCCAACGAGAGTTTCAGGTGATCTTTAGTAGTAAATGAATATACACACACACAGTATTGATGCTTTCACAGTCATTCAATACTCTGGCCTTCCAGAGTATCTTATTTTTCCAATGCCTTAACTTCCTCAATCATGGAATCTTTTTAGAACCTAAACCTTCATGGTCAAATAATAACTATTACCTTTTTTTTTTATCTTTTCTCTTGGGATAAATTCCTCCAGGTGGGATTATTGGTCAATAAAGAAGGATATTTCATAATGTTCAATATATATTAAGGCTTTTTTTCATGCATCTGTTTAACTAACATTATTCAAGAACCAATTATTTGTCAATTCCTGCACTCATATATAAACTCACTACATCCTAAGCCTGTTTACTTTGGATAGGTACTGATTTAAAAACAGATACAACTTAAAAGCATTTTTTACAGTAATACTGAAAAAACTGAGTTGATAAAAAATGCTAATGAGTTTACAGAAGTAAAGGATGCACTTTGGTGTAAAACTCTAGTATTTATAACAGCTACTCCTAGTATCAAGTTAAAAAATACATACATAAATACTGTCATTCAATCAACCAACAAATATTGCAGAATAACTAAGAGCTAGGTTCTCGAAGACCTTAAAACATAAGAACAAATAAAATTCTGAAAATATCCTATAGAACTCTGCCACATTTTCAAGTTTTCAGTAAGTGGGGTTCATCGACATTTTGTAATCATAGGGTCATAGACTTCAGAGGTAAAGAACATCAGATATGATTTAACCCATCACCAAGACTCAGTGCTGAGCCAGACTAAAAACCAATCCAGACAGAAATGCTGTCATACTTCTCTTCGAAATGGAAAACGACAAGGATTTCATTATCTCTGTTGGTACTTTATTCTGGTATTTATAATCGTATGTGATGACTTTCACTATCTACTTAAACACTAACTCCAAAAAATGCAAAATAGTTTATGTTCTTATGGGAAAGTCATCTGGCAGTGACACTACATTTACTATTTTTATGTCAGGGCTTGACAACAGGAACTAGCCAAATAAGATTGAGGTTACTAGTACCCACTTTTAGTGTCTTTTTAGAAAGCTGAGTTGGAGAGTCACTGCTGCCAAAATACATCAAGTAGGCCAATTCTGAACTCACCATTCATTCCATCACACTTTGAATTCCCGACATTGAAGCAGGAAGTTTTCATGTTGCCAGGAAGGACATTCCACCATTTATATTCAAACCCAAGTGCAGGCTCTGTTCCTGCTGGGCACGGCCTACATTCTAGAGGAGGCAAGTGGGGCAAACAATTATAATTAAACTGCATCTGGACAACTTCTTCTTACTCTGTTCCAAGCACTATAAAACTATAATTAGCAGAGAGGGAAGTGGGAAGGAGAGATATTGAGACACCAATTCCCTTAAGAATTAATAACTTTTTCAAAAGCAATCTGGAAAGAAAAATAATTCTGGATATATTATACACATATATACTTTTTTTTTCAATTTTCGTAAGAGTTTATTTAACCCAAACTGACGACATGCCAGGGAGCAAGATCTCAGAGAGATCTCCAGAGAATAACAGTTCTGCAGTTTCTTTCATGCATTTGAAATTAAGGTGGGAACGTAAGGAAGATTACATGAAGATGGGAAGGAACAACAGAAGCATTACATTACAGGAGAGTTAACAAGATTGTGTGCTCTCTTCAGGGTTAATACCCTCTTCAAGAGGGATTACTTCTGATGTTTCAAAGGTGTGTTAACCTAAACGCACAAGAACAAGGTTGGCTTAAACCTTTCACTGAAAAAGTTATAGGCCTGGGGTCTATGACTACTCACTGTAACCTGCCCAGGTAGGAATTTATGACCAGATCACTCTGTAAAGAACCTCCTTTTTTTTCAGCCATAGTTCTCCCTTTTGGTCATATACTTATATATGCTTGACTAACATGAACAAGGAAACAAATAAATACAAAATCTTTTAAAATAATTTTTCCCTTCATTTCTGGGAGTTACTGCTAATACTGAATTATCCTCCACAAGAAGAGTAATTCTGAAACTAGTTCTCTTAACATGTAATCTTAGAATCTTAGAATCAGTTCCCTCTACCTCATGAATAAGGAAAGATTCCACTCTTCTTATTGGTTATTAAACTGAACAGAATATTGTACCATTTAATTATAAACTGATTATTTGAAATTCAAAATATTAGCTATGTTGAAAAATGATACTGGGAGTTGAAGGATTTGGGAAAAGTTAGGTTTATAAATAAACTTGATTTAAATTAGCATCTGCTATACTGAAATGGAAGGGTCTTTTATAACCATTTTTTAATTTACCCAAGATACTTTGCGTTATCACTCAGTAAGAGCAGGGGTAGGGAGAGAAAATGTTCATGGAGCAAACATTTCCTGGTATAAAGTATTACAGGAGACATTTTTATATAACCTACTCAGTGATGATGAGCTAGCTATTATTACCCACAATTTTACAGATGAGAAAATTGAAGTTTGAAAGGTTTGGGTAACTTAGATAAACCGCACTATTGGTAACCTGCCATTTTTATGTTATCTCTCAAAGGCTCTGGATATTAAGTATATGGCATGGCTATATTTAAGTGAAATACCTTCAACTAAAATGCATGTAATCTTTGTCTACCCCAATTAAAACAAATTCTGTAATCACTTTCTACAATATTTGGTAAGTAGTAAAATTTTCCCAACTGTACATTTTGAAGCAACTTACTTAGGGACTATTTTAATTGCCATATGATCAAAATGAGCAATTTTTACTATTATTGTAGCACAAAAAGGTGATTTATTATTCTAAAGCTGAATTAGAAGATGTTATGTTTTATGCTTACATCAATATATGTGCACTGGAAAAGGAGTATGTACCCTTAATTTCTTAATATGGTGGAATTTTCTTATCATTTTCCAAAGGCAGAGGTATCACATTAAGAGTATGTTACACAAAATGCCATTAAAAAGTTATCTTTACGATGTCATATAAGCTACTGCAGTCTCATAATTCCATTATCATATCTCTCAACTCTTTCAGCCTCTATGAAATAAGTATGCATTTTAAAGAATTATTTCATAAAAAACAACTTAGAACAAGGCCACAGTAGTCCAACAAGATTTTTATTCTAAAGGTTCAATTACTGGACCAACTGACATCCTACCCTTTGTTCCATCTGAAAACGTTCCAGGAGGACAGGGATGGCAAGAAGATGATCCATTGTTATAAAATCCAGGATTGCAAGGTGGACAATCCTTCTTCTCTCCAGAAGAGGGCAACCTAATAGCATCTGTGAGATCCTCCCAGCAAATTTTTGGCTCTATCCATTTGTACATTATCTGTGTCTGAAAAAAAAAAAAAAGCTTGCCAGTCATATAAGATCCTTTATTTGCTTTCAACTTACAATAACAAAAATGTTAAACTGACAGCTTAGGAGAAGTCCAAATAGTGACAGAATAGAAGAGCAAACTGAAGAGAATCTAAAACATTAGTAACAAAATGAAATAAAAAGGAAGAAACTTTGGTGTGAAAATGACCATTACTTCCAAATATTTTTACCCTAAACTACAAGTGGCCTTACCACATACATATACATAGCATGTTCCTTGTCATGAAATTCCTCTTTAAAATATGAATAACATGATTACAGCCCTTAGTCTTTGATCCACTCATTCTTCCATAAAAAAAAAAGTTTCTATGCAGAGACAATCTTTTTCATTTTGAGACCTCCCCTACTCTCTTCCTTTCACTCAGCCACAGTACTTATCACTAGGCTTTTCACGTGGTGATCACAAAAGAAAACAATTATTTTTAAAGAAGAATATATCTAGCTTCACATTTTAGTCTTGTTATTTCATAAATATTGGTAGTTGCTCTCTGAGTCTTTTCCAACAACTTGATATTAGACTATAAGAGCTGTAGCCAAAATATTTTCTCCTGAAGCTTTTAGGCCTTGTTGTATGTACTCTAAAAATCAGGATTAAGATAGCCTCTGCCTTCAAGGAGGAAAGTTTTTTAAACCTTACCCTTTCATTCTCTCTCACACATGCATACACTCCCACACAAAACAAAATATAACAAAATAGCTATAACTCGGCCAAACCCAGAAAGCTGTGATTATAAAATTATTCTCTTTTGAAGCCAAAACATTAAGTGAGTTAGCCATTTAAAAAAAAAATTAATATGCTCAGTGGAGAGGGAAGGTATTCTAAACATATAGAGAAAAATAAATTCTTTCATAACGAAATACAGCTTTTAAAAAGAAATTAAAATCTTCCTTCATTAGACATACAATTTACTGAAAGTAATCATTCACCTTTAAAACAGCTTCAGCAATAATAAGTCTAATACTCAAGCTAGAGAACCAGAATTTAAAGAAATTTTCTATTGCTATTTCCAGTTAATAGAAAGTCATATACAGTAAGTTCTTTAAGCCATTCAATTTTATTCTCAAGTATTCTCTTATGGAAGAGTAAACTGCCTTATGTGAAGAAAGATGCTTAAGAAAATGGTTTAAAAGTTAGATAGCTCAATAGAATTACAAATAACATTTTTTCCTTTTTACAACTCCATATTCATTTTATAGCCTATGTCATGAAACAGTTTAATCAACCACTTCATCCATCTGCCTCTCTCTTACCATCTATAAAATGATGTCCATTCTTGCTGGAGTTTCCTAAATGAAAAAGTAAATTAAATCCTAAATCCTTTAAGGGTTCTCAACTACCCTGACAAAGGCAATATAAAATTGAGAGAATCTAAGCAATAAAACATCATTATATGTTGGGGGATCGTCTTTTTTAAATTATGGCTTAACAAGTATAAAAAATAAGTTTCCAAAACTCATTAGTTCACAAATTTGCTGATTTATTTTGACATCAATTAAAAAGTATTGAGTTATGTGTGAGTTACTCCAGTGTTGGGAATAGTTGGTTCCCACATAGAAATGGGTGTAGTTCTGAGGCTGTGCACTGAGGACTAATCCTGGGAGCACACTATGTCATCTTCCCTGACACTTTGCGAGCTCGATAATATTATCCTCAATTTTATAAATGAGGAAGCTCCAGCTAAGAGTTATTAATAACTTACCCAAAAGTCATATACAGCTAGTAAATGGTAAACTAACATGAGTCAAGAAAAATCAGTTTTGGTAAGGGTAAAAACAATATGCAAAGATATTTTGACAGGTAAGCTAACCACCTGATTTTCAATCCAAGCACAGTAAATATTTAAAAATTAGAAACAGACTTTCAGTCAAGATGGTGAAGTAGATAAATGCTCTGCTTGCCTCCTCTCACAACCACATTAAAATTACAACTAAACTACAGAATAGCCATCATTGGGAATCACTTGAAGTCTAGCTGAACAGAAGTCTTACAAATGGGGTCACACAGAAGAGAACAAATTGAGAATGGTAGGAGGGGCAGAGACATAAAACGGGCTGGTCCCACACTCGCATGTGTTGGTTGAGAATTGGGAGAAATATCTCAGCCAAAGAGGTCCCCCCAGAAGAGTAAGAGGTCCCAGCTGAAACCAGGCTTCCCAGCCCAGGTTTCCTGTGCCAGGAAGAGTAGTCCCCACAACTTTTGGCTGTAAAAACCAGTGGAGATTGTGGCTGAGTGAGATGGAGGGCCAAGGGAGTCACAGACTTTCCTCTTAAGGGGTCCATGCATTGAGTTACTTGGTGGTGGACTCACTTGCTCTCAGCTCCAGCACTGGGGCAGCAGCTTGAAAGGTGTTAAGGACATATGGGGAGGAGCTGAGTTGTCTGGCTTCAAGGCAAGAGCAGGTGGGGCAGCTTTCTCCTAGACAGAAGCACTGACAGAGGGCATTGTTCCTTTGTTAAGCGCTTTGCCACCCAGCTTGTAGACCCAGGTGGGCACCATATCTGAATCTCCATCAACTTGGCTAACACAGGTTGCCCCACCCAGATAATCCCCTAAGACTCTGTACCTCCCTACTTGCAGGCTCACCCAAGCCCATTCCAGTGGCTTTTCCATACAAATGGCCTGTTTTGGTTCATATTGTGGATTTTCCTAAAATCTCCCAAAGGTTCGCAAAACTCAAACAAGCAGGACTTGTCCTTGGCATGTCCCATATCTCTTGCTAAGCAGCCCCAAAGCCTGGCACTAGTGGCTGCTGGCCTCGGTTTGCAGCTTGGTCTCTCAAGGCATTTCCAAGTCCAGCATGGGTGGCAGCCATCTGTTGATCACTTGGTGGCTCATGCCAGGTGGCCTTGGGCAGGGCACAGGCTGCAGCTGAAAAAGGACTGGAGTAGGGGCCCTCCTAGGAGGCCCCAGTCTACATGCCCAGTGGCCAGCTTCGGTCTGAGCCAAAGTACCATCCAGGGTCACATCTGAGGATGACACACCCAAAGGGCAGACAGGGCAGTCACCAGACCCATGCTAAAGTAAATCCTGCTCTGTAGGGTCAGCCCCTGCACAATAGCTCTTTGACATCAATGAGCACATAGCAACCAAGGCTCAACTACAACATGAAGGCACATACAATGCACACAAGGGACATACCTGGAGCACCCAGCTCAGATGACCAGGGAAGACTGTGCCACTGGGACCCATAGCAGACCTATACTATATAAGGCCACTCTACTATGACTGGGAGACATAGCAGCCTTACCTAATACCTAGAAACAACCACAAATAGACAACCAAAACGGGAAGACAAAGAAATATGTCCCAAATGAAAGAACAGAACAAAGCTCCCAAAAAAGAACTAAACAAAATAGAGACAAGTAATCTACCAGATGCAGAGGTCAAAACACTGGAGATAAAATGCTCAATAAACTTAGAGGAAGAGTAGATGAACTCAGTGTGAACCCTAACCAAGAGATAGAACACATAAAAGTGGAGATAGAAAACATAAAAAAGAACCAGTCAGAAATGAAGAATACAATAAGTGAAATGAAGAATGCATTAGAGGGAAGTAATAGTAGATTAGATGAAACAGAGGATGGAATCAGCAATTCAGAAGATAAGGTAGCAGAAAACACCCAATCAGCAAGAAAAAAGAATCTGAAAAAATGAAGACAGTTTAAGGGGCCTGTTGGAGAACATCAAGTGTACCAACATTCGTACCATAGAGATATGAGGAGAAGAGAGAGAGTAAGAAATTGAAAATCTATTTCAAAAAATAATGACTGAAAAATCCCTAACCTGGTGAAGGAAATAAACATACAAGTCCAGGAAGCACTGAGAGTCCCAAACAAGACAAATCCAAAGGGGCCCACACCAAGACACATCATAATTAAAATGTCAAAGGTTAAAGACAAGGAGAGAATCTTAAAAGCAGCAAGAGAAAAGCAGTTAGTTAACTGCTTTCTCAACAGAAACTTTATAGGCCAGAAGGGATTAGTACAAAATATTCAAAGTAATGAAAAGCAAGGACTTACAACCAAGATTACTCTACCTAATAAAGCTATCATTTAGAATCCAAGGACAGATAAAGAGATTCCCAGACAAGAAAAAGCCTAAGGAGTTCATCATCACCAAGCCAGTATTACAGGAAATGTTAGAGGGACTTTCTTAAGAAGAAAACAAAAAAAAGATAAAAATATAAAAAATATGAATAATAAAATGGCAATAACTACATATCTAGCAACGATTACTATAAATGTAAATGGATTAAATGCTCCAATCCAAAGATAGAATGGCTGAAAGGATAAGAAAACAAGACCCTTACATATGCTGCCTACAAGAGACTCACATCAGATCAAAAGACACACACAAATTAAAAGTAAAGAGATGAAAAAAGATGTTTCATAAAAACAGAAATAAATTTTTCAAAAGATAAGGTAGCAATACTTATACCAGAAAAAAAGTAGGCTTTAAAACGAAGGTTATAACAAGAGAAAAAGAAATATCCAGTTATCCTACTTCTGGGTATTTATCCAAAGAAATCCAAAACACTACTTTGAAGGGACATGTGGATCCATAGGTTTATTGTAGCATTATTTACAGTAGCCAAGATATGGAGGCATCCTGGGTGTCCATGAATGGATGAATGGATAAAGACGTGGTGTACACACACACACACACACACACACACACACACACACACACACACACAATGGAATATTACTCAGCCATAATAAAGAATGAAATCTAGACATCTGCAACAACATGGATGGACCTAGAGAGTATTATGCTGAATGAAGTAAGTCAGGCAGAGAAAGACCAATGTCATATGTGAAATCTAGAGAACAGGATAAACAAACAAACAACAGAAACAAGCTCATAGATACAGACAGCATTTTGATGGTTGTCAGATTGGAGATTGGGGAATGGGTGAAGAGGGGAAGGGATAAGAAGTACAAATTGGTAGTTGCAAAATAGTCATAGGTATGTAGAGTATAGCATGAGGAATATAGTCAGAAGTATCGTGATAACTATGTATGGTATCAGATGAGTATGGGACTTATCAGGGTGACCACATCATAAGATACATAAATGTGTAATCACTGAAACTAATATAATATTATATGTCAACTATAATTGAAAAAAATAAAAATATAAAAATTTTTTAAAATAAAAATTAGAAAATGTGTACCACCTTTAAACATTTAAACACTGAGAAGTCAAATTTCAAATTCTCTGTAATAAAAGTTTTATTTATAAAGCCTTGTTTCACAAGGTAAAATGAATCTGTGCCTCTCCTAATGGGGACAGATGCTTTCAAGTCTGGCTGGCTGGGGAAAGCTAATAAGTAATATTAATGATACATAGCACCAGATGGCTCACAGTGCAGGTGAAAAACAAACAATCAATTCATTCTTTGGCAAGTTGAGATAAAACTATGAAACGTGTTATGAAACCAAAACCTTAATAGGGTAAAATGTACCAGATTGCTATTAAGATTATAGAAAAACCACAGTGTCCAAGTATACTTATATTAAGCATGAATAAAATACATTTTAAAGAAACACAGGTAGGTATTAATTGGAAGCTGGTTTTCATATTGAAATAAAACTCAAGACTGGGAAGACTAAAATTTAGACAAAATTTGAGACTGGATTTGTCTATGGTTACCTGCTTTCTTCCTTCAAATGTCCCTGTACAAATGCACCAAGGCTTTGTAGGCTAGCTGAATTCATCAGAGCTCAGTTACATGTGCTTTAAAAAGGTCTACCGACTGCCACTCCAACCTAACTGCCTTGTGCTCAATGATGTTCTAGCTCAGATGTTCCCAACCAGGCTATTGTTTGCCTCCCTGCCTCTCATAAACCTTCATCCTTTCTAGTTGCAACCTACTGGGCATTCATCCTTTGTCTCTCTTGGAATTACCCACACCATTCTGCCAAGTTGTGTCTGTCTCCTCCTTCAAAGCCATGTTCAACATCCATATCTGCTTTGAGCACGTCCTCATCTACATATCAGCGCTCATTTTGATTCCTTTTCTATGAAGTCTTTGCCGTTTTCTCTTTTCTCTTGGGATTGGTTACCTCCTTGTCCCCTTTCTAAGCACATAAAAGCCTGGGTTCTCATCTTCCTTTATGTGGAAACATCAGAGGGTTTAACATTGTACTGGAAATTCTAGCCAGGGCTTTAGGCAAGAAAATGTCCTAAAATTAGATTGGGGTGAATATACTAAACACACTGAGTTGACATTTTAAGTGGATGAATTATATGGTATGAGAAACATCTCAATAAAGCTGTTTTTTAAAAAAAGATTTTAAAGAAGACTATCATGAAATTTTTACTTTAGACAAATTCAGAAATCCCCAGTCACTGAGAAATGCCATGTTGTGTTCCTAATTAAGAAACAAGTATATTTGACTTGCTTGAATCATAGAGGAAGAAACCAGTACTCCTTTATGCCCTACTTTTTAATATCTCCTAAGTCTTTCTTCTGCTATGTAATTCAGAAGTATTGTGTTACAGACATTGAGCATCTGGAATACTTTGCAATATTTAAGTTCATTAAGAAAAGTGCTAGATAATCTGGTACCAAAATACTAGCAAATCCTCTACAATCCATCAATTTCCTAGACTCAGAGGTGAACAAGTTGCAAGTCAAATGTCTCCTTTCAAGAAGGCTCCTTCTAAAACATTCTTCCCTACTAGTCATCTTTACATGTAATTGTGATAAATTGATCTGATACCAAAACACTAGCAAACATTCTCTGATCACCATGTAAGTATCAAGAGAGATATGTACAGAATTCTGTGGTAATTCCTAGTATATCAAGACAATCTTTGTCATTTTTTTCTCTTAAGGAACTGACATGTGTGACACTGAAAGGACCTGGGATTTATATAGTCTGGCCTCCCCAGCCACAAGGATTAGCAGGTGAACTAAGCTGTCCAACTAGAGTAGCCCATGCTCCTGGACTGAATGGGTAATCTGAGATGGGCTTGTGATTCAAGCAGGGCAAACCAGAGTCTTCTGAGAAATTTTAGTCTGTGCTCCTATAACCAAAAGCTGTGAGGATGATAGTGGCTTTCACAGGAAAGAGCCTGCCTGAGAAGGAAATCAAATGAGCCAAGAATATCAGTAAGAAGAACAAGAGAAAGTCTTGATAAAGTTGTTTGCTCCATATTGACTTCCCAGACATGTGAGTCAAGAGACTCCTGCCCCCTTCCCACACCTCAATTTTAAAAAGTACTTTTTAAATTCACTAACATAATTTTATAATTATTCCCAAATATAGAAGCAAAACTGATACCTTGCTTTGCCATCATTACAAAGCAACATGTGCATTACAGCCCACAATCAGGGTAGGGGTTGTTGGGACAGGAGAAACCACCACATTTAACCATAAAACAAACCAAAATAAAAAGCTACTCTGTCTAGTTCTACTAACCAAAATAAATAAAACTTTAAGCGTTTTCTATAAGTTGCTGACTCTCTAACAAAAACAATCGCATCTCCCTGACTTTTGCAAGCAAATATGAGACTGCTTTTGTGGATATGAAAGATAAGTGAGAGACGTGCTTTTAAACCATGAACAGTTTAATTGAAAACTAACTATCATTTGGATTCTTGGGAGATTTTTTCCCTTTAAATATATATTGCACTTCTTATTTGGTGAGCCAGTTCTTCTAAAGCTTGTATTCTCTTGGAAATCTTTTTGGCAAGTAATATCTTCTCTTTTTTACATCTGAGACTTCCTTTTACATAATAAATTTTTGAGTTTACTAATTTAATCTTATTGTTCGATCACACTGGCATCTTTCTCAATCATAGTTCTGTCATTCTTCCCAGCTTTACTGATTTACAGTTTGATAAATTTGCTTATTCCTTATGTCTTTATGCAAGTTAAGAATTTTTAAATGGAATGTTGAAAATGAGTCATCTGAACTCATATTCTTCTTGATATGAGTTAGAATATGTATGAATTCTTTGCTAAATTTATATCCCTATGGCAAATATGATACCAACTATACTCCTAGTTAATATCAACTACATTCCTAGTTGATATCCATTTATTAAATCAAATATTTTACATACAATTCTTCGATTACCCATATATCTACTTAGCTATATCATTTAGTACACTATTGTATTGTATCCCTAGGAAGATCATGAGAAGTTCTATCAAATATCTTACTAACATTAAAAGAAGCCTTCTCTTAATGAATACTTGCCCTTTGTCACTGGTCAACATTTTTTTGAGCTCAAATCTCAGGCACTGAATCTGTGTATGCATTTGTATACAGCTATATGGGTGTACCTCAATGTTTGTACAACGTAAGCTCTAAGAAATTTAAAAAGAAAACACATAAAACATTCAAGTTAACTCAGTATTATAAAACCACACAAATTCTAGCACTAGCCTACATTAGTTGCATCTACTGCATGCAAGTCTCTACCCACTGCCCCACACTGCAGTCATACTCATATCCCTTTAGTTCTTCAGACACACCAGGCTCCCTCCCACGTCAGGTTTTCACCATCTTGCTGCCTCTCGCAGAAATACTCTCTTTTCTTTTCCATGCTCTTGTTTAGGTTTCATACAGCTCTGAAGCCTCCCCAGACTAGGTCAGGTCCCTATAAAGTTCAGACTTCTCTGCTATAGCACTAATCATAATTGAAGATAATTATTCATTTTCTTTGATTGACTATATCTTCCTCTAAAGTCTAGACTAGTGGTTTTCAAATTACTGAACTCCTCGACCAGCAGAGTCAGAATTCCTGGAAACTTCTTAGAAATATAAATTCTCAGGCCCCTCTCAGATCTACTGAAACAAACAAACAAAAAAAAGGGAGAAAAACCTCCAGGTGAGTCTGGCGCACATTAAAGTTTGACAACCACTGCTCTACAATCTGTGTGGACATTGTGTTCTTCTTCTGCCTTTCCTGTGCTCTGCCTTCATCTCCAAGCACTCTGTATATAACCAATGCTCAGTAAAATTCACTGAATAAATTAATGAGTAGGCATTCCACATTTTTCAAGATGTTAATGAGAGCCTCTAATCAGGATTAAAATGGTTCTCATTACCAATTAAAATTTTCCTGAAAAATGTCCTATAGGCAGGAATCAATCAAATAGCCAAACTTCCAAATGAACACAAAAACTTGTAACATTTCTGTGTCATATAAATTATAATGTTCAAAGTCTGTATATCACAATAGTCATTTCCCTTGATGATCCTTTCCAAGCAAGGGAAAATAAGATCAACGGGAGTATGACAACACAAAAAGAGCCAAAACAAAGTAATTGAAAACCTGGGAAATATCACTAAACTATTGGCACATCACCAGACTATTCCAAACAAAAATAAAATACTTTTTAAATAGATAAAATCAGAACAAATGAAAATGTTGCAATAATAACAACAATAAAAACAGAAAACATTCTAATTCAAATCTATACTTTTCACTGTATCTCTTATTTAAGTTCCCACTAGTTTTTATTTACTACTGAAGCTAGAAACATTTATCTTGAAATAAGTCTCAAATCACTTTTTAAAGAATCACCCAGTTTATGGGGTGCTAGTCCATTGTTTTGTTTTATACTGAAGACATGTTAAGAGTTCATGCAGATAAATAGGAAAGCATAACTTGTGTGTATGTGCATATACAACATGTCTGTGCATGTACACATGGGCATATATGTGTGTGTGTATATATTCTGTGCATTTTATATTTGATACATGGCCTTACTTCCTTAAGGCCAAGGTCAATTAGATTTTTGTCACATCATTCAATGACATAATAAAACTATGACTTTTGAATATTTTTATTATAGCAAAAACAAGATACATTTATATGTTAGATCTCATTCATTTAAGTTTTAATAATGCTGAATTGGTGATTATTATATAGAATAAACTAAATTTAATTAGCTTTTCTTATTAATAAGGCAAGTTTAGCTAAGAAAAGCTTAGCTAAAGAAACATTATTCCAAATTACTTGCAACCCAACTAAGTGGCTCTCTACATATATTTTCTAAATAGAAATAACCCTTACTTGGCCATTATTGTAGGGCCATCAAGCTCTTACTTCATAACTCCTTGTCATTTAAGAGCTGTTAGTTTGAATTACTGTTCTTATTAAAAGTAATAGATGTATTTCTAATCATTAAAACTTTCTACTAATTTAAATTGGCCTTCCCTTGAATTATTCTGTTAGTAAGTACTTGTTGTACTGGAAATACTAGAACAAACCTGGTCTTAAGCATTCAAAAACAAATTCTTTAAAAAAATCTTAAGGACTAAGGGTAAGAGTAATAACAATATATATATTTGTGTCTATATACATATGTGTGTATATATATAAATACATACATATACATTTATAAATATGTATACTTATAAATATGTAAATATGTATGTATATTTATAAATATATATGCATAAATATATATGTATTTATATATATATTAGATTAGAAACTAAGGATACAAAATTAAGAAAATAAAGCAATACTGACATCTATGTGTATTTTCCAAACTAGGCCAAGAAATTCAATGTCGCAATTTCAAAAATGTAAATACACAGAAATGCTGCATTGTAGCCACTTTAATCTCAGCTTCTCCGACTGACATAGGCTGGTGTAGGCTAACACTTTAATTAAGAGAATGGCAGGTTAACTGCAGAGTTCATGTGTGCATTTTTCCTCTGGTTAAGTACTGTTTATATGGTAATTACTTTGCATCTTCTAAATGCAATTACACAGTAATCTGTCATAACTGAATTAGCCAGTGGCTGCATGGCTCTTTCTGTAAAAGCTTACTGAGTATCCAAATAATTAAAGAGAAGTTACAGGATAGAACAGGTCCTTGAATAATTTGGCTTCATTTGACATCCTTTCTTGTTTCAGTATAACGTTGATGAAATGGCATAGGTATTTAACTTTTAGATATCAATTAGCCTATGGTAAATTGGTTTTCTTATACATCGTTTCCCTTAAAGTTTCAGACTTATTAAAGACGTTAAGTGAAAACTTGCTATATTTCTATCCTGTGAGTGACAGGACACATTTTTAAGGCTATGGTGCTCCTGATATTGTTACTTCTCGAAACATATAACTTAAAAATAGGAGTAATTTATTAAGCACTCATTATGTGCCAGGCACTGTGCTGGGAACCTTACATTGAATATTCTCATAGAAGCCTTATGAAATAGAGACTGATATTATCCCCATTTTACAGATGAAAAAAACTGACACCTAGAGACAGGAAATAACTTACCCATAGCACTAATTAGTAGACTAGAAAATCAAAGCCAGAAAGGCAGCCTTCAGAATATACATTCTTAAATTTCCTCTGTACTACTTACATGCATGTGTTATAAATCAGCTCATTTAACTCTCTCATGAACACATTATTGTCTGCTCAAATTGAGAAGAGTACTAAATAAATATGAAATGGAGTTCACTGAACTCTGCCGGTACCTTTCCTTCTTCATCACATGGAGTGTGGATCTGAAAATAGTCTTTTGTGGTACAGGGAGGGCGTTCCATACACTCACTGGATCCTTCCTCTGCAACATAAAAATGCACTCAGAAATGAGTTGATTCCTTTTTGACTCAAAGGAAAGGAAAACAATCAAAACAACAAAAGAAAACAACTAAAAAGTAAAAATAACCATACCAGAGGAATTTAGGTAGAACTAGGTAGGCATAAAGAAAATAAGGGCTTACATTTTTATCTTCTCTAGAGCAAATAAGTGTTCCCATGATACACATGGAACATATCATAGTTTTCCAAGAAGACATTAGATTTATTCTATTATCATTAAAAATCGCAAATAAAAGTTTCTAAATATATATTTATGCCCATAAATCACCTAAAAGTACAATATGAATTGTATTTTAGTTTAGTATAAACACATCCAAAGAGTTACCTGTGGAGTATGGAATAGAAAAATTATAAACGAAAGGAAAAGTTATGCCGAAAGGAATAAAAGAAATCATTTTCATCCATTCAAAATTGATTCACTTCAGCACTATGGTGTCAGCCCCACTGTTCCCATCACACTTATATGTGACTTCTGGCTTATGACTATACACTCGACAAACTTAAAAAGAACAAAGAGTATAAACTGTCAAAGACTAGACGTACCTGAAAATTGGGAGTCCTCTGCACACTTTACGCATTCTTTGGCTCCTTTCTCAGAATAGGTGTTTCTGGGACACACTTGGCAGTTGAACGAACCTGGTTTGTTGCTGAAGGTGCCTGGCTTGCATGGAAAGCATTCTGATGTGTATGCCACTCCTGTGTGATAATGACAAACAGAGCATAGGAGGGAGGATCCAACAGCAACAAGCAAATCAGCACCTTCTTGCAGCCTCTATCAGAAATGAGAATTATTAAGCTCAGCCCAAATCTTTTCTCATTAATTCAACACCAAGAAAATGTTTACTGTGTACAGGAAACAGGGATAGATACTAAATTAAACACAGTAAGTAGAGCAAACACTTTAAACAGGAGACTGAGATTTGATAGTAGTATAGCAAATGTATAAACTCAGTTGTCGAAAGACAACACTAAATCAGAAGTGGGAGAAACTCTAAGTTCTCCTCCAATTCTATAAGTTAACGTTCTCTGATCTTTCGACTACCTGCTCCCTTTTTATCGTCTGCTCACTAAATCACAGGCAAGACTTAACAGACCCTAGGAAGGACTCAACTTTTCTTCTAGTTTGTAATTCCAGCCTTTGCCAGCAGATGTCCCTATGACTAATGAGTTAGAATCAGGGAACAAGAATTCAAAAAAAACACACGTCAAACTTTAATAACGGTGAATCACTGCTTTAATTATAAGTAGCCCTAACTGAGAATGAACCATACAAGGGTTTATTGGCTGATCTCCTGGGCCACAAAGGCTCAGCTGGTTCAGAAGGAGCACAAAAGATTTAGAAGACGGTCAGGCCAAGATGTTTATTTTATTGTTATTTTTAAGGATACAGCAGTGACCTGAATAAGCTAAATGACACTAGATATTTCACAAATGAATAATAAGCTCTTATTAACAAATATTTTTTTCTTTTATTTAAAGATACCTAAAATTATCATGTTTATTTTTTCACACAGATTAAATAATTCAGTTTAAGGGTTAAAAAAAAGAAAGAAAAGAAAATAGGAATAAAACCAGGGTCTCTAGACATGTATGATACCTAATATATTAATTTCTGTCCAATAAACACTTGAGCTAGCCAAACCAACAATTCAATCAATATTTTAACTCAATACAAAATGTGACTGGTGACTACTAAAACAGATTGCTGTGAAATACCTTCAATTGTGATATTTTTTACCAACACTGGCTTGACTGCCTTAGAACCCATAAGGATGCCTGTAGTTCTCCAGTATAATATGTTTGTGCCAGATTTTAGCATTACCTATACAGAAAAACAGAAGAAAAATATTAAAGTCAGATAAGCCACGCTACATTCAACCACATCTGAAAGCTAATCCCTCATACATTTGTCTTTGCATTATAATGAAACACCATTAATTTAGAACCCACAAATTCAGACCTAAGCTATGCTTAAGTTCACATTTCCTTAAAAAAAAAAATGTTTGCCAATCCAAAAAATATAGTAATAAAGAAGGAAAAGAAAATCCTTCAAGTCTAAACAAAAAGAAAAAATGATCTTCAAACTACATGTATAAAGTCCTGGTTTATACAAGTAAAAAGGGACTCATTTTAGAGAATGAAGGCACTCAGCCCAAACACATGTTTATTGGTTGCCACTATTCGTAAGTAGACTTTGAGCTCTGAAAACAAAAAGGCAGCAGAATGAGTTTACTTCTCTTTAAATTCATTTGATAAACAATACTGCAACAGTGACAAGAGAAAATAGGATTGTTCTTATGAAATAAACTGCTTTAACTCTATGACTCCAGAACGTAAATGATACCATGTCTAACATTTGCTTCCTTTGCCACCAAGATATTTTTCTAATTATAAATCAAACTACCTATCCAGAAATTTCATGCTGATTCAGGCAAAAAAAAAAAAAAAATCTAATTTTAAGGGTTGCTTGCTTTCTCATTTGCCGTCCTTATTCTTCTCTGTAGTCTCTGGCTGGCCAAATTCAAGTGGTATAAACATATCCAACCACCTGACCCTGCCAGAGATTCAGAGAAGTTGTGTGTTAAGTACTTTCTGCTTGTATGAAGTCTTTAGAAGTGAAGAAAGCATGTTTGTTGCCAAGGGTTATTTGTACCTTCAAAGCCCAACTGACTGAATGCTTAGGTGAATGGGTCATACGTAGTATTGCAGATCAAAAAATACTCTGAAAGGGTACATTGTATTAATCACTCAAAGATGTGGTACCTGCTACAACACAAAGACAAGGACGAAGTAGAGTTCAATCCATATTGTTGGCACTGCACAGGCCCTTCCCATATATTATCTCATTTAACCCTCAAAATTGGTCCTATTTCTTACTTGAAAAAATCAGATTCAAAGAGATTAAGCCAATTGCCTAAAGAAACACAACTACTATAAGCCAGATTTAGATTTTAAATATATGTCTCATTCCAAAAGGACAGCACCTTAAATAATAAGAGCTACATTGACTGTGTTACCTGATAATTGCCTTCAAGCATTTATAGTTATCATGTGGAAAATTAGGCAGTTATTTTATTCAGTGCGAAGGTATTTTTCAGAGGGCATAGAACTTTTACCAATAGGTGGCAAATAGATAGAAAGTAGGTTTAGACTCCAAACATGGATGAATTTTGTGATAATCAGAGCTGTCCAACAAGAGAGTCGGCACAGTCTCCAAAAAGACAAGCTTGAAAATTACTTTTTGGGGAGATTGCAGAGAAAGCTACATGAAAAACCCAAGGATCCTTTCAACATGAAGAGCCACTGATTCTCTTCCATGTGACAGGCACATCTGTAAACTTACACACTCAGAGGTTTTGAATATTATCTTGAATAGCCTTATTCCTTGTTAATGTCCCCCTTGAAAAGGAGGAAAGTTAGAGTACGATGGGAAAGAGAAAAGAAAGGCTTAAAGAGAAAGAGAAAAGTAGGAAAAAAAAACTAGAAAGAGCCCACATCCTTGAAACTTAGGAGCAATATCTTTTCTAAGTGGAAACTGTCTAAATTAATAAATAATTTTTGTCTTCTTTTTTTTTCTTAAAATAAATTTTTAAAAAAAGGTCGGAAAAGGCAAGAGAAGAAGGGGGTTGGTAGGAGAGAACAAAGAGAAGCTTACAGAATGAGAGCCCCATTCTCCATTGTCTGTGAGTTTGACCCACTTGTCAGCGGTGGTGTCCATCTCCTGGCACTGATCATTTTGAATCTGTGGATTAAACACAACAGTCCCCGTATATCTTCTTGAATAATGGCTTTAATTAAATTTCTTACTCAGCAAGGACGGGCTGCAAGAATTTCTTTCAATACATACTGAACAATGGCCATGAGTAATTCTCAACAAGTAAACACATCAAGACCTTTGGAGCCTAAGTGACAACTGCATATGAGTCAGTGTTTCTAGGTAAAGCATTGCTATTATTTTAACAAAAAGTCTAGCTCGCTGAGAAGTAGGGAGGAGCTAGGAGAAGAGAGAAGAGGAGAGAACAGTTAATGCTGAAAGTTCCACAAAGAGAAAAAGTCAGTACAAAAATCTACCAAACTTACCAAATTGTTTTAAAAGCTTGCATTCACCATGCAGGCCCGATGGTATAAAAAGAAAGTTTAATTTTATAATATTCCGGGCAGTTAAATCTTAAGTTAATAAATAAATGAAGTCTGTTCTGTTTTCACTTCCCCAGGACTTAACCCAAATGTGTAGGTAAATGGCTATGGTTAAAGTCAAAGTCTCAAATTTTTATTTGGAGGTAAATGTTAATCATTTGCAACACCAATTCAAATGACTACAGCTAATATCTTCAGCATCGAACACTTCATGCTTTCCAGAAAATTCTTTCAAAATGCCTAGAGGTTGGACTAGCACTTTTTCAGGTTTACAAAGATGACAGAAACACCAAAAATTAGGCCATCTTTACAGTATTGCACAATCGTCAGCAACAGAGTAGGGTTAAAGTAAGATCTCATCACCTATACTACTTCCACCAAAATGGCTCTTTCTTTCTTCTCTAAATCATTTTGCCATTTCATTCATCCTCCTGACTGGTTTATAAACAACATTAAAATGTTCTCCATCAGAGAGATTTCCTAAAGACTTACTAACTATAAAATAGATCCTTTTACCATCCAAATATCTGAGAAAATTTGTCAGTAGTAGAGAATTTCTGCTACTGAGAATATTAGTTTTAATTAAATTTAAGTATCCTGTTTATATTATAAGCATAATGGCCATTTTAAAGGGTTAAACCATTTTAAAACAGACATGGATCCTGAATATACCTTTGGTGGTCATTATTTGAATAGGCTGAACAGACACCATGTGTTACTGTAACATTCTGTGGAGACGTGAGTTCTGTTATTCATTCTAAAAGTAACCAGTAATGGTATAACCTTGGTCCAGTTACTCGAGGTTTCAGTTTCATCATTAAAAATGGAGGCGGAGTGGCCTGAATGAAAGCCCCCCATAGTTCTAAAATTAAGTACTATATTGCTTTAAATTACATCCAGTCCACAGGTATAACTACATCTTTCAGTCTATAGACATTTCCTTTCCATTAACCATTAGCATGCTGAACCTCTGAGTCAATAAATCACAACCTACAAAGCTAAAACATTAATAAAAGAAGGAACATGAATGTGCCATCCCTTTTCAGTCTACAACTGGAAGAAGAAAGGCATCACTGAAAAGAAGTAATGAAACTTCCTGCCTCCAGAGTTCCTTTACTGACAACTCTCAAAGCACTTGCTGGACAACATAAAACTAAATGCTTGTTTGAACAAGTATTTAATTGCCTTGCTTTATAACTTTATTTTAGTTTCAGTAATATTGCAAAATGTCCCATAATATAGGTAATCATTCACTCTCAGAAGTGTTTTGCAAACAAGAAGTACCTTAAAAAACAAATTAGTTTGAATGTTGCTTAACATTTCAAACTCACCAAAGGATAATTAGAGCTAGGAGCCTCCGTAGAAGGTCTTGTCACACAATCCACTTTACAAAAGAGAATGCTGAGGGCCGAAAAGTTAACTTAATTACCCAATAATACACACAGCCAGCAATTGCAGAGATGGGACTAAAGCCAGAATCTCTTGACTTCAAATCTAAGGCTCATACTTTCATGGAAAATCTCTCTTCCTACCAAACTTTCGACTTAGAAATTTCCATTATCAAGAGCAATATAAATTTGTTTTAGAATTGTTAATACATTTGCTCCTGAGATCTGGACCACAGAAATAGCTTACAAAATGTTTTCTAAGCTACCTGCACAACACATACTTTTTTTGGTATAAGAAGTCGATCTGAAAACATTTTCTTAATCAAGCATTTGAGTCATTGCCACAACAAATGTTTGCTAGATTAGCTACAGTTTATATAAAATAGTTAAATAATTTTAGTGGTAATAGTCTATTCTGTTAGACTATTATTTTATCCTGTATTCTATAATGCTATTTAATCTCTTATCAGAGACATCAACTATACGCCATTCACTAATTCCTTTAGATTGCACAAAACTGACAGACCAGAAACATATAGCAACTCCTGCTTCTGAAATATTCCCACGAATACACCTAAATAATTCAAATATTTGAAATTGCAAAGAAAAAAAACTTTTTAAACAAAAACTAAAATAGGTGAAGACATATTTTAAACAAAATAGCATCTGCAGCTATAAAAAAAATCACAATTAAAATGAATCTTGGGGAAAATATTTGTCACGCAAAAGGTCTACACCAAATGGATATCTAATGATCATAACCAAAAGTTAAAAAAGCCCAATGTTATTGTAAAAGGCAAGAGCTCAGTGGTAAAGAAATAGTATTAACCAGAAAATAAAATATTATAGAAAAAAGTAAAGTTTTATTTTATTATTAAAAGATTCAGTTAATGCAAAAAAAAAAAAAAAACAAGGAGGCATAAAGTGTAATGGAAACAAGTGATTAAGAAAAATTTTACATGAATGTCCCTTAAAGAGTAAATTTCTGAAAATAAAAGGCCTTACAAAGAATTCAAAGAAGATGTTGTTGTCGACGTATTGGTACTCAAAAGAGACGTAACCTGACTTCTTGAGGTGCACAGCATAGATCAAAGACACAGTGCAGTCATCACGATTTGACTCTACGTAATTTCCACGAGGAATCCAAGAAGAGCTGCAGAAACAAAACCAAGAGGTATTTTATGTTAGCATTCAGAATCCTCTTCCTTCTGTTCACAAGTTATGTAACTCAGATTCAAAAGTAGTTCCTCCAGCAGCGACATAGGCAAAGCTAATATAACCTCCTATAAGAGGTAGAAATTAGCAAACAAGATTTCCACCTCAGGTACTTAACCCATTCTCTCTTACAAGAGATAATTGAGTGTCTAAATAAAGGTTACACATTATTCCTTTCAAAGGAACAAAAATCTAAAATTGTTCATTAAATAGTAGAGAATGGTTTGTAGGAATACCACTGGCTTGAGTGAAGTCATAAAAATATTAGAAAATTAATTTGTTTTTATAATAGCTTTATCACAATTTTGCATATGGCATCTATTATGTCTGGAGAACAATTATTTTAACTTCATGAAAATTCAGCTACATTATTTGTAAAGACTCCAAAAAAATATGATTCTTTCCAATTATCTTATCTATAATCCCAATCACTACCAAGATTATCCTCAACTTCTTTCTAGAAAAGAGCAACTACGCCCTTCTCAACTATTCAGTCAAGATCCAAAGATTCCTTTGGGTTCTTACTTGTTACAGCCAACTGGCCTGCTGTCAGAAGGGCCAACCACAGTGTCCATGAATGTCGCAACATTGGAAAATCCTGTTGGTAATTCATCCCATTCATCAAATTTGATGCCACTACCCAAGGAGTAGGTGCCTTCGCCACACTTACTGCATACCTGGTTCTTCATTTCTAGGTACTCTCCAGAAGCACAGGAGAAAGCTGGAAGGCAGAAAATGTACAACCCATTAGTCGCTGGACTTCCTCATCAATTTCCTCTGCTTCACACTGTCACCAGAATTATTTTTATAAAGCTCTGATCATGCAGCACCCTAATTAAAGATTTGCAAAGTCTTCTTTATCACTACTTGCATTTCACAATCTGGCTCCAATTTGTTTTATCAGCTTCACCATCTGCCCCACCCTTTCCCAACTATAGCAAAATTCATATCATTCCCAAAATATTTCATCTTCTTTCTTGCTGCTGTGGTCTTCTTTCTCTGGAGATGCTGACCAATCTACCTACTCTATTTGGAAAACTCCCATTCCTAACTCAAAAATGACCCTCTTCATAAAAGACCTCCCTGCCCCAACCAGGCAGTGAGTTTTGCCTCCCTCTGTGTTCCTACAATACTCTTCTCATAATACCTCATTTAAAGCACTCTTTCTATTGATAGAAGAATAGGTAGATGGTAGGTAGATAGATTAGATTAGATTAGATTAGATTAGATTAGATTAGATTAGATTAGATTAGATATAGATGTATAGATAGAGAGATACAGAGGTAGAGATAGAAAGAGACCACTTATCAGTTGATGTGAGGCTTTGAGTTTCCAGGAACAAGGTTGATTATGTTTGGATTCCTAATTGTAGCTGTCAAATACTAAGTACAGATAAAAGATTGATCAAGCAAGTGAGAACTAAACATATAGGAGATATTGAGGGTGGAGCTTCACCTGCAATAGCTAAACAAGTATCTCTACTCTGAAACCATAAGCCCACTTTTTTAATATTCACAGCTCCAACCTAGTCATTTCCACAGCCTACATCTTATTACTAATGTAAATCCTCTGCTAATTCTGAGAACTGTTCCCAGCAGACATGGGCAATGTGAAGAACAGTCAACATAGTTACAGAAAAGAAGGTTATGTTGCTACTAAGTTATTATTCATTCAACAAATACAAATCTATGTCCCCCGAGTGTGTGGCGTAGGGTGGTATTACTGACTCAAATGTAGCAAAAGGCTTTCTAATCCTTTAATCAGGATATTATAGAAACAAGAACAAAATAAACAAATCTCCCAGCAGAGAGCGAAGTAGCAAAGCCTCACATTTAGGTAAATTCCTCTTTTAGAATACATTTGGAAATTTAGAAAGAAATAAAAACAAGCTAATTTTGAAAAACTAAAAAATTAGAACTAAAACCCACACTCAGCTACTTATTCATCAACTGAATAAATTTTTTTTCAGAAAAGCTTAAGCTGCTATACAACATCTCAAAACCAGTAAAATATCAGAAAATAAGGAAAAGTTAGGCAAAAAATTTTGCATGTTGGCTACAAGGTCAAAATTATCCTGGGACCAGCATGTACCACTTCCTAATTCTGTGACCTTAAATGAGTTATTTCCCATCTCTGGGCCTTAGTTTCTATCTTTGAAAAATGAGATAATAATCATTGTACTGCCTCACAGGGCTATACTGGGAAAATAAAATATAGTATAAAGTGGGTAGCATAGTGCCTAGCATTTAATAAATGCTCACCACATGCAATTATTATCACTATCAGTACTACCAACAGAGAAACACAGTTATGAATTTTTTTATTTTACTTTCTATGATTTGTAAACAAATAAATAATAAATTCATTCTAGTAAATGAATAAATAATATAACCCGACAGTCAACATTACACAAAATCAAGGATCAGCAAACTGCATGCAGTTTACAGGCCAAATCCAGCCAGTTGCCCATTTCTGTAAATAAAGTTTTTATTGAAACACAGTCACAACCATTTATTTACATACCATCTATTGTCGCTTTCCCACCACAATGGCAAAGTTGAATAGTTGTGACAGAAACTGCACCACCTGCTAAGTTGAAAATGCTTAATTTCTGACAAAAAAAAAAAAATTCTCTTGGAAGGCTGTTTAGTCTAGTGTCCAAAAATTTAATTTTTAACTAAATAAGAAATAATATTTTATGACAAGTCATTACAAGGGGCTCTGGAAGCCAGAAAGAGAAAATTGTGTTTGTATTATTTCAGTGAGCATTCATTGCCCTGTTAAAATTATTAATATCCCTGAACTCCTTCAGAGATGCTTCCTAAGACCAGAAGCAAAACTGAGAAAGTTGAAAATGAATGTATTGAGTATTTATTGAGTCAATTCATTTAAGTTACAGCAATTACATGAAATTGTGAACACTAAATTAGCAAATACGGAATCATTGCTTCTAGAGGAAACACAGGGTCAGGCTCCTGAGAACCTCTGGTCACAACATCATCAACAGGTCAATACAATACATAAGCTTGTTTTATGTGTGTCTTAGTTTTAAAAAAACATTTTATTTAATACATATTGTTGACTGATTAACATTGAACTTTTGGCCAAAAGCACTACAAATCATACTCGAACTAACCTTATTTAACACGTATTTTCTCCAAAAGGCACATCATAGCCTTCCATTACTTAGGAAGACTAGCCAGCACTTTAGCACTATTTTAGTAAACACAAGCAGTGAAATCACCAATAAAAAGCACAAAATGCAAAAACATGGAATTCGATAAATGATGAAAATGATGCCTATTTACACTATGAGAAATGAAATAAGAAGGCAAAATGTCACCCTGTTCCACCTCAGCTGGGGCTCAAATGTTAATGCTTTGCACATATCTGCAAATGACTGTGAAAGTATCACGTACTGATTTGGGGATTACAAATAAGTTTTATAAAGTAGGTGAATTTGCAAAATGGAAGCCATGAAAAATTAGGATTCATGTATTTATAACAGAACTATGAAGGGGGAACTTATCATGCCCATTTACCAGATGAGGAAACTGAGGCCCCATACAGTTAAATAACCTGATTATAAAGGTACCCAGTTAACAAGTACCAAAGCTGATATTCAAATTTAGGTCTGATTCTAAAGCTGGTGTCCCAAGAAAATTCAATTCGAGCAATTATTGTAATCAATGCCAAAAGGGTAAGCAATTCAAATGAATTCATTGTTATATTTCCACATCATTCTTCACTTCATGTCGTGAACTGATAAAGGATATCCATGTGCATTATAAAGCAATAACCATTCTCCACCCTCATATCTCTTATGGAATATTTACTATATCATAACTAAAACACATATTCACAGAATATTTTAGCAAGTTACTAACGTCCATAAATCCCAATGTTCTTCACTGTAAAAGGAAAATAGTAATACCTATTTCAAAGTGTTGTAATAAATATTCCACATAAATATGGAATAAATATTCCACATAAAGCATTTAGCAGTGTAGCTGGCATAAGCCCCATAACAAATGTTAGCTACAACTCTTAATAATACAATTCTGGAGACTGGGACAATAAGAATTCTGCCACTGTTTGATGATGATTCTACATCTTCTCAGAATAATTACATAGTCAAAGTTAGTCAAACAGGTGTAAGGTCTTTAATTTCACAGGGAGCTGAAGAGTGTAAAACATTTTGTATTTTAATCAACTGCTACTCCTCAATCTTTGTTCCATCCTGGAATCCAGCTCTAGAGTCATATGTCAAAGGAAGAAAAGAGCCACGCATTCTTATTAAACACAATTTACTTCACAAGATTATGTCAACACAGCACTGCCAGCCACTTTTGGCAGTCCCCAACATGATCAGCTTTTCCTTTTCTGGTGTTCTCTATCTTAGCCACATCACTTTCTACTTCAACAGTGCTTTCTTAGTCTTTAGTTTCTAGTTGGTTTTTAAAGGTTTTTATAATATTGGGGACTATATTCTTTTCATTCAAATTTATTTAGATTACAATATAGGACCCTTTCAACAAAGACAGGATGATGGACGGTTATTATAAAAAGCTATTTTAACTGTTGCAAATGTGAGCTGACTATATTTAATTTAAACAATGAGTCATTTCTAAAATAAATACTATTTTTCTTCAACAACCTCAAAACCCTAGAGTAACTGAATTGAAGATAAGCAAACTGCAAAGTCCTAATCTGAGAACAGGAAGACCTTATTTGCATAAGGTCATATACTACTTAACAGTGGGCTTGATCCGGGATTTCATAATATTTTACCTAAGCATCCAACCACTTGACGTCTAAACTATAACCAAGAGGTCATGTGCTAAACTCAGTGTCTTCTTCTCAGCTTTATGCCTCTTCTTTTCTGACATCTATTTCTGCTACTGTGAATCTGTAAAGGTTGAAATATGTAGGTGTGAAGAATCAGATTTTGAAAAAGGCATTTATATCTGTCTGTCATCAACTAGCAAAAGGCTGGGGCAGTTTACTTAACCGTCTGTGCCTCCATTGATTCTCATTGCAATGAGAATGCCACTTCCCCTTCTCTTCTCATAAGACTGCTTGTGGTTCTGTGAGATACCGTGGAAACTGCTCTGAAAGTTAAAAGTGACATGAAAATTTAAATTACTATGATCATGCAGCCACCAGTACAATATACCAAATAGTGGCCACCGAACTGAATCATTCATATGCTGATTATCATCTATGATTTACAGCTAACTATAAAGAATATCTATTTTTAATCTTTGACAAGGGTCTCTTAGTTTTCTTTTTCTTCCTCCAGAGACCTCGTACTTTGAAAGGTTACAGCTATCCATTACATTCACTCATAATTCATCCATTTTTCTATTTAATTCAAAGTTATTGCTGAAATTTGTTTCCTAAACAGTAAACAGTAATAATAAGTAGTAATAAAAGGATTTTCAATTTACTTGCATAATGAGATGTCGATGAATTAGTGACCCTATGCCATCTCATTATAGGTAAGTATATGGCAATCACACTATATTGCATTAATTCATGCAACAAATATTTCTTGAGTACCTAATATTTGCGAGGCAAACACTAGACACTAAGGCTATTTTGGTTAATAAGATAGAAACAGTTCCTCCTACCACGGATCTTCTATTCTAGTCTGGTCTAGACTTATCTTCCTCAAAATAGATTACATTTACGTTTCACTAAGCTAAATTCACTGTAAAATCTATCTTTTCTGTTAACCTAATAAAAAATAATTATGTACATTTTAGGGGAAATTATTAATTAAATCAAGCCCAGAATTAGGCCAATATGTTTACTTTTCTTCAATTGTCTAGTTTCATTTAAATAAGATAAATAAAACAAGGTTAAAGTAGTAGACATTGTTGTTATTGACTACACGAGAGTACTCTTATAGCTATTATTATTCACTGAGATTAAAAGCTATATAAACAGAAAATAATGCAGTTTGTGGGCTTCAAAAATAATAAATTTTATCTTCATCAATCAGTCAATTGATTACTATATCATATAATTAAAACTTCAACTGCCTGTCAGGTTTATTATTATGTTTCTTCTCACAGAAAACAAGAGAAAATAGGAAATGGCATATAAGAGAAATTGAATATTTCCGAATTCAGCAAATCTCAGCTCTTCTTCCTCCCTCATTGCTGGTGATCCTCTCAATTCAGATCCCAAGTTTCCTCAGCTATTTGACCTTGAGCTACTTAGTTCAAGTTTTCTACAGTCACTCTATGCAGATTCTCTGATAGATTTCCATGACCCCTACAACTCTCTACCTTACACATAGACTCGTCACAGAACCATGCAACCAGAAGATTTTATTACAGTTAAGCGAGAAAAAATTCACTATCATTATCTAGCACGATAAAATTATTAGAATCGAATTCTTAAAGCCCAATCCTATCAATAACAATCTAATTTTTCATTAGGACTGAGGGACAAAGTTGTAGGCAAAAGAGATGTAAATTTTAAGGTCATATTTGTGAAATTCTTTGACAGAGAAGAAACACCATTCCACTTCTCATTTTACAAAAACGAAATTGGGACAGGAGACTTACAAAAGAGTACATGAATACAAACTAGTTCTGGTTAATATTCTCTATTCTCTGAAAATACTATTTAGTGAAAGTATTGCCTCTACATCTCTGAAAAAGAATTCTCACCTCTAATATCCTTTCCAATGAATGGGTCCTCACAGATCTCTATCAGGTAGGACTGTATGATCATCACTGCACTTCCTAGAGAGAAGTGATCAGCCAGAAAATCTCCCTAACCCTAGCCCGCCCCCCAAAATTACCAGTTCCTGGCAGGAAAACTTATAAGCAGAAGCTAATTGAGGTAGTTTGCACCTTTAAAAATAATATGAATGTATTTTATTGTGGCTTCTTGACTTCAATGTTTGATGGGGAAGGAGACCAATTCCACTTCATTGGGCATGAATGACAAAAGGTTTGCAGAAAAAAATACAACAGTGAAGGTCAAGGGAAGGAAAACAGTCAGAGTGTTTGATGAGGTCACCAAAGGGTATAGAACAATGCAACTGTGAAATCAGTTTTCTCAATTTCCAATTATGCTCTAACACTATGATTCTTATCATCCTGAACTTTTCCTCTTCTTTAGAAAGTGTCAGTCACCCTCTACTTCCTGATAGTCTCTCTGCCCTTAATTCTGCAGTTTTCAGAGCTGAGTTCTCTCATTTCCATTATAAAACAGTTTTTCAGAGAAGCTCTCTCAAGCATAGCTCCTATCAAACACTACAATTGATGAAAAGCCTGATTTTGAGCTGTTCTTTTAACAATCCCATTCATTGCTGCCTTTCACCTCCCACTTATGTGTTGTTTAACTTCAACACTCTTCCCACCTGGAACTTGATACATCGACATTCCAAACTAAGCCTATTGAGGACAAAATGTTTCTGTCCTTTTACACATAGAATACATTTTTATGAATCTGATTAAATCTCTGTGTTTTACCTACAAAAATGAAACACTGAATTCAGTTTCTAATTTGATGACACCAAAGTTATTCAATCAATATATATTCCAGTGTTTAGAATTTTTTTAGGATTCATGAAAGGATTATAGCTCTTCTCTTGGGAATAATGAAATAGGACTCTATTCTAAATTAAGAATTTCTATAGTTGAAAAAATACTAATATTCTTCTAATAGTTAAATATGTTAAATAATATGTTAAATGTGTTAGATATGTTAAATAATAAAAGCATACTATATGTAACAAGCACCAAAAATTTTCTAGGCACAGAAAAAAAATGCTAACTAACCAACTTCTCATTGTATATGAGGGTAGAACTACAAATATGCCATAAATTCTGAGTGCTGTTCTCTTACCTTTCAGAAAAACATGCACAGTTAAGAATAAAATCTACAAGCAGATCATTAATCCTTAAAGTGATCCACAAAGCAATATATCTGAGCCTTAGATGGCATCTTCTAAAAAATCCATTTACCTATTTGGGATATTCATTTGCATAACATTTATGAAGTAAATGTTAGGGGAGCACAGATGCCTAAAGAAGGAAACTAACACTTGTTCAGCACTGTAGTGTATTCCAAAGAGGCAGAACCATCATAAGAGTTAAGAACATGGACCCAAGGATCTAGATTGCCTGGTTTCAAATCCTGGTTCCGTCTTCTACCTTTCTGTGTGAGTTAATACAAGTAGGTACTTCACAAGGTTATTGGGGCAACAAATGAATTTGAGCAAATACATGTAAAGCATTTGCAGTTGTGCCTTGCACAGAGCAAGTAAAGATTGGCTTTTATAATTTTTCATTATTAATTATGATTCCAGGCACTGTAGATTATATTTATTACCTCATTTAAGCCCCTCAAACACCTGTGAATGGCTGTCTCCAAGTCAAAGTCCTTGGTGTGACACACTAGAACCTATGAGATTTGCCAGAATCTCTGTCCCCTCTCACATCTTCCTTGAGAGCCAGCTATTCAGATCTCGCAGGGCATCCAGGAAAACGTAGTGCTGCCCCTAGTCCTCACTGCTGCCCATGTTTCCTATGCTTCAAATGCCACGGTGCTGCACTGAGTTTCAGAACTCCTTCTCTTAGGATTCACCTGAGAAATCCTGAGAAAATTAACAATGTATGACCCATTAAATGTGGCATTTAATCCCTTCCTCAAGTCTAACTCAGGACACAATTTTTCACATAAACCTGCCAGGGCTCAGATGACTTTCTGTGGTTATTCAGACTTAACTTCAACAACTGCTTCACTGTGAGGCCCTCTTGACTCTCACTGAGCGGAAGTTATCCCCCTCTCTTTAGTAAGATAACCCCAGGTCTTTATATCTATCATGCACCTTGCCCCTATACTATAAATAATTTATTTACCAACCTGCTCCCTTATTAGAATGAAAAGTCCTCAAACACAGAAATTTTTTTTCATTATTTTTGGATTTCAAAATATAGGAAATACTCAATAAATGATTATTCAGTAAAAAAAATTAAAGCTCAATATATAACTGTGGACTAAATAATTTTCCCAAGACATACAAGTCAGTTGTAGATCTGGGATTTAACCCAAGGTGCATAGCACACCTGATCACCAACCATGAGAGATCTTCAACTGGACACCAATTCAGTAATCTGCAACTGAACCTTGTAAAGCAAAAAATTATATGAAAATATTTAAATCATAGTATGAGTAACAACATATAAAATGTTACTAAATTAGCCAGGCATGTGTGTTTAAATCTGTGTGTTCTAAAAACAATATCTGCCTAAGGGGTCTAACTACACATTGGATGAAAGAGTCCAATAATCAAACACACTTGGGAAACCCTGGGTAAAATAGAATGCAGTTAACACACAGTAAATGTTCTATAAATGTTTATTAAGTTTCTCAGAGGTTTTAATTTGAAAATGTACACTGCATCTTTCCATGAAAGGGATACAGCATTCACCATTTTCCAAATTTATTCACCACAGAAGACTCTGACACACTTTTTGTTTGGGATGAGTATTCCATAGAACAGACTTAGAGCATGACATTTGATAGCCATTCAGTGCCAATGTACTCAAGTTGCCCAACTGCACCTGTTACTGCACCAATAACAACTCCTAACACAAATGAGAGAAACTATGTAGTGAATCCTGGGGAAAAGCCTACATTTGAAAGAGCTATGAGGTCAATAAATGGATTTTTAAATATCCCACCTAGAAAGCTAAAACCAACTCTCTTTCCATGAGAATTCTTCTTTCAATTCCAAACTGAAATGAGCAAACTTTCTGTTGCTCATTTACCCTGCTTACTCCTTAAGGCCCACTGAATGTGGGCTATAGTGATAGAGCTGAGAGAAATGATGTAAAAAGAAAAAAATTATATTTGAGGTCTTTTTCTAATCTGAACATAGTATTTTTTGACCTAAGAAAACCAAATATTAGAAGTTTATATAAATATGAAGTATGAGATTAAAGGTCCACAAGACTATGACTGATTTGATGCTAACATGGACTTACAGGTATCTTACACAGTCGCCCCTAATTAGAAAATAATGTACTAAGGCTATACTTAAAGTCATGGACAGATAAATATTGAATGAGTAAGCAGAAGATATACACACCCAAAAGGAAGAGATATCTTATGTTTATTTCCTCCTCAGTATTCTAGATTTGTCTGAAAATATGTAAGGAAATAGGTAGAGGAATTCTCTCCCAACTCCTTCCAGCCAGGCTTTTATTTCTGAAGTTTGGTTTAAAATAAAGTCCCTTTCTCCAGTGTGTGGCAAGAAAGAGATGGGGGAAGGGGGAAGAATTCCAAAGTGATTATTGTTTTTGATCATCTAAGAACACCAAGGGGACCAAAGAGGGTCAAGGAAAGACTTAAGAAACTCTTGTGCAAGACAGAAGTGACCCAACAGTGGAGAAGGGATGGAATTGTGACAGGGGACATATATCTTTGTTCTGGAAAAAGATAAGGAGTGTTGTGGTTCAGGAATGGCATGCCACCTGCAAGTTTTGCCTGAGTGATGCCAACATTTCAAATGGTGAGAAATGCCCACAGACATAAGGCTCTTAACACCAGGACATGGAATAAGCAACAAAGTTCCCTGTAACTAAGCCTGGAGCTGGCAGTAAAGAAGGAGAGATATGAAGTCATCTCAGTGGCCTGCTCAGAGTAGCACTGCCTATGAGACTAAGGAGCTCTGCACAGCAGAGGGGACAAGAGGACAATGGAGACCAGTGTCAGTCAATAACCAGAGGTCTCTCCATCCCATTTCCTGAGCTGTGTAAGCTTCAAGCTCACACACACAAACCAGGATTCTAGCACAACAAAAACTGATACCTGATTTATTAATTTCATTCAGCCTTGCAGCCAGATTTTTAAAAATAAAGATATAATACAGCTTGTCTATCAATTTTCTGAAAAAAAATTTACAACTCTTACATGAACATTCCTATAATCCTTTGCCTAAGGAAAAGTCCTCTCTACTGGATCTTTTTGAGAAAGAGGTAAAGATCTACCCAATTAGATTTTGAGGAATCTATAGCAATTTCAACAGACTCCCGATTCTGGGTTTGACTTCACTGAGAGACCTTAGGATCTAGGGAAATTATGTTCCACACGAGCACTGCCCTTTTTTACTTATCTGAAGTTGCCACATTCCACTTTTTTATTTTCTTTTATATGGCCCAACTACTAGGCCATATTATCATGGCATAACTGCTGAGTTCAGAGTCCAGGGGCATCACCCAGGCACGGTTTGCAAGTAGCAAGTCATTCCTGAACAATAATACTCTTATTCTCTTTCATCCTTGAAGCACAAGAGTTTATAATATCTTCCCTTGAAGATGTTCACCTACAGATCTTTGCATCCCCTTCATGAAACCCTAAAAGCAATTCTAGGCTGTCATCTTCAGTTGATGATCTAACTCAGTGGGTAAGAGACATGTCTGTATTTAAATCCCAGATCTGTCACATCCTGACTGTATGACCTGTGGTAACTTACTTCACTTTAACTCTGAGTTTTCTCATCGATCAGCTGGAAATATTGATAGTAGCTATCGGAGAGGATTGTTGTGAGGATACAATAGGATAATGATGTAAAGCTCTAGGCACAATGTTTAGCACATAATCAGTACATGAGAAATGGTAGCTATTATTACCAATAGAAATCCAACCCACTGAAGAAATGTTCAGTTATCACCATAACTGCCTTCAAGCAGTACTTTAATGACTAGTAATGTGGTAAGCATCATGTTTAATGTTATGAATTAACTGAGCTACGTTTTTATCTATTAAGTTTCTTGTGAGTTTTAAAATAACTTGCTTTATGCATATCAGAGGCCATGGCTCCCTGAGCAGATATAGTATATATGCAAAAATACTTGCAAATTCAATTTCAGACAAAATGCCAAGATAAAAAATGCCCCAGCTATCATATGACTATTGTCATTTTTAGGGTATCATTTTTAAAATAAGCTGTATCATTTTTAAAGTAAGCAGTAACTAATAGTGACTTCATTATTAGTCAGAGTTTTTAGAAAAATTTCTTGCTGAAGTGCCAGATTCATAACATTATCTGTATAAGATTATAGTAAATAATGAGCAAAGGCTGTGCCTGGCAACATTCAAACACAAATAATTTCTATTTGAGTATCAATTCTGTAACAGATTTTTGAATGCTTCGCCAATAAATTTAATCAATGGTGTGCTGGTACATGTTTAATAACCAGCTCCCAAGGGAATGGAGGTCCCTGATTTGTAGTGTTCGCCAATTTCAATGCTGTAAAATACTCCACCATGACCCATTTCAAACTAACAAATCAGCTCTCAAAAGCCAATGCTAGCCAGCACCAATACATCATCTAGATATGGAGTAGTATTCATAATAGGTAATTCACTTCAATAAGGTTGTTTACAAGGGAACCAAGGAATTAGCTCACAAACAAAGAGTAAATATAGATAAATGATATATAGATTTGCTAGGAAGGTGACTGAAGCAATTTTACAATGAGCTAAAACCAATCCTTCTTCACAGGACAATCTTTCCTCACAGAACTGATCCCCTCTCTGCACAGGTGGTTGCATACACTCCAGCCTTGTATCATCTTTTATACTGACCCAACTATCCTCTTAGGATTCTTCTCAGACTGACCTCTTCACCTGGTTAGGCATTCTCAGGTTCTCTCTGTATTGATTTAATATCATTCACCAAGAAATAATGGTTTTCTTCCCTAATTTTCCTCATAAGATGATTGCTGTCTTCCTATCTCCCTTTTAACAGTAAACCATCACCTATGCTGTAACTCCTCCAGCCAAAGACACATTCTCTCTATGAACAAGAAAGAATTAACTATCATTTAATAATTTGCTTATCTGCTCTTTCATTTGGATGCGAAAGCAGTAAGCTTTTAGGAATACCATTTGGAAAGCTGTAGAAAAACCAAAATAACCTCTTTGTCTTACTTCCAGTTTTGAACTACAGTCTACTCCTAGACTACTTCACTGCAGGAACCCGTAACTCACCAAATTCTTTAACTGAATGCTATTTTTTAAAGTAGGGTTTATAAGTAAAAATAAATATAATGACATATTTCTCTGTTAATTCATAATGTTGCACTTCAAGCCTGCTTAACTGCTAAAAGATAAGCTGTTGAATACGATAATTGTCAATTCTACAATCTCTCTGTAGGTTATACTAAAAAGGCAAATTACATTATATCTATGGCTAAAATAGAAATTCACTGCTAGATGAAAGAGTTCTTTGGATGGATGTTGGCAAATGTACTTAGTGTCACTGAACTCTATACTTAAAAATTATTAAAATGGTCAATTTTATGTTATCCACATTTTATCAAAAATTTTAAAACTTTTTAGAAATTTAAGTTAAAAAAGGAAATATATTAAAGAAAAATTCTGCCACTCAGTTCTCCAGAACTTCAAGTAAATAATACACCATTTCTCCACACCCTTGCCAACGAATAAGTCAAACAGAGAAAGACAAATACCATATGATTTCACTTATGTGTAGAATCTAAAAAAAATTAAAAATAAAAAAATAAACAAAACAGAAAGACTCAGAGATACAGAGAACAAACTGATAGTTGCCAGAGAAACAGGGATGGGTGAAAAAGGTGAAGGGGAATAACAGGCACAAACTTCCAGTTATAAAACACATAAGCCACACTGCAAGGTATATAAATGTAGAATCACTGTATTGTACACCTGAAACTAACATAGCATCGCATGTCAATTATACTTTAATAAACAAATAGAAAAAAACAGTACACCAGGTTTTTTTTAATAAATAAAAATAACATTCTTTAATATTGCCTGTGCCTCATTACAGATTTCAGACACTGGGGCCCAGACTGTTGAAAAAGAGTGCTCTTGCTCTGCTAGATATTGATGCTACGTGTTCATTTTTTCAAAGGTCTCATATTCATTATAATTAACCTCAGGGACTGGTATAAAGAAGATATGGATTAATCAGGAAAACGAATGGTCAAAAAAGGCAAAACATACTGCATTCTTTGCCTCTCACTGGGTCAGGCAGGCCAGAGCAGTCCACTGCAGAATTCGGAATGGCAACTCTCCACCTGGAGCCACTGCTATCACATTCTGTATATTCAAAGTGGTAATCTTTCTGCAAACAATTACAAAAACAAGCCTTTGTTAGAGTCAATTTTAAAGGGGCAGCTGTGCTTTCTAGATCACCCCCAAACCTGCCCACAAGCCTGATTCTAAACTTTACTCTTCGGTTGACTCTCATTCTTTCCTCACTCAATCCACACCAAGCAACATGTCGATCAAAAATGCATTCATGCCAGGCAGTGAGTAGACACTGAGGATCTGATGAAGGACAGGACAGTCAATGCTCTCAAGTTGTGTCCACTGAGTCTCACCCACCCAAAAAGGTTATAGCACATTTCCCTACTTCTTTTGCAGACTTTTAGGGCTCTGACTATTTATAGAGTATAAGAACAAAATAACACTAGGAAATTGAATGCTATCAAGTTTTTCAAAGAGAGAAATGAGAACCATTCCCATTGACCTAATTCTCACTGTCTAAAATGTAACAGAGGGCATAACAATTAATCATCCAAATACTAGTAAAAGACTATCAGATTTTTGAGAACTTATCCCAGGCTCAATACACACCTACCACGGCAAGCTGCCATGAATCACAGACTATAAAATAGACATTTATTATAATTGGCAAACCAAGATCAACCCATGTGTCTGTAGCCTTTAGTTGCTTTGATATTTTCACAGTGTCCTCCATTGGTCAGAGCACATTATACACAAGACTCTTGAACTGAGAGGAACAAGGACAAAACACCACTAGAGCATTTGAAGAATAAGAGAAGTTCTAATTCTTCCCCAAGATGTTTTCAGTTCAATATCCTATTTATTTAGTTCAATATTTTGGATGTTACTATGCTGCTTCATTCAATTTTTGCCTCCCTTACTGTATCAATGATGGGAGAGAACAGAAATATCAAGTCACATCAGCATTTAAGGGAATCAGGTTTGGGAAGCAGGGAGGTACCTATGTATGTGTGTGTCCATATGGAATGAACACCAGCTAAGAAATGGGTTCTGAAATCAGAAAGTTCTGGGTTTGAATTTACATCTCATTCCTCCACATATAATCTATGCGATATTAGGCAAGACAGTTTACCTCTCAGAGCGTCCATTCTTTTCATTAGCAAAATTTGAATAATAATATTTCCTATCTTGTATGGCTGTTGTGGAAATAAATTGAGATAATGCATGTAAGATGTTAGGCATGTTAGGCTGAGTTAGCATTTATTTGACTAATGACAGATTATTCTTAATAATGGGGATAGAGAAGATGATAAAGAGAAAGGAGCTAATGGTGATATAGTAAGGCAAAAACCATATTTCAAAAACCATGCTTCAATTTCTGCATATATGTAAGATAAACTGATACAGGATTATAAATTTGAGAAGATGAAATCATCAGGCTGGAAACAAAAGTCTTTATGTTGCATTCAGACTCTCCCCCAGAAATAAATTTAGTATATCCTTCAGGTAATCATCTCTGAATATTATTTTCCATTCAAAATTTTTACAAAGTTTGGCAAGGGATAACTTGATATGATGTTATTTGACAAGAACCTGGATCTCAAGTATGCTTTACTGCCAATTAAGGGGAAAGCTACATACCTAAAATGACCACTAAAAGCAGCCAAATGGGAAAAGCTTTCCAGAAGAAAAGATGAGAGGAGAGAGGGAAGAAGGAAAGGATGAAGAGAAGGAGGAAGGGAGGGAAGAAAACAATAAAAGTTCACTAAATTTGATTATGTATAAATGTTAAGCATAAAAGTCATAAAAAGGCATCATTAACTAAAGTAAAAAGTAAACAACAATACAACAAACTGGTAAAGAAACAACACACAAAAAAAGGTTAATTAACTTAAGAATACCAGGTCTCAAAAAAAATCAGTAAGAAAAAGTACAAATAATTGTTTGGAGATATAGTCAAAAACACATGCAATTCATTAAAGAACAATACAAATGGTCAAGAAATAAAAATGGTAAACCTTATCAAAAAATATAAATGATAATTTTCATCAAGTTGGTACAACATTTAAAATACTTTTTAAGAACTCTCTAAGGTATCTGTGCAGCAAAATGAGCATTTGTGTGCTTCCAGTGAGAAAGTAAAGTGGTACAGGCTTTCTGGAGAGATTATCAACATAAATCAAGAGCTTTAAAGTGTTAAAAATTTCAAACCCACAATTTCACTTTTAGCTTCTAATTTAAGAAGGAAAAATGTTTAATGTGGCCAGTGACTTATGTGCAAAATTGCTCATCATAACTTTGATATCTCTAGAGAAAGCATGGTTAATAACTGAGCATGAAAGAATCTTACATTTACATTACCTGGTATTTTTCATATATATTTATATCATTAAATACTTATAACAATTATGTGGTTTAGAAAGGACAGTTCAAATTAATGCCACTGTTCAACTGAAACTCAGATTGGTTAAGTAATTTACTCAAAGATACCGACCAGTAAGGAGTATATCTGAGAGCAAAAGCCAAGCTTTCTGTTTATTTACGAGTTTCCAGTTTATATAATGCCACTCTGCTTAAAATAGATGGTTACTGTTGTAAAATATAGTGGTAAAATTTTCTAATATAAAATCCTGGTGGGTACAGAAGTCTAACAGTAATCATAAAGATGTCTCATATTCAAAGAATACAAGAGTATGCAGATAAGGGACACAATTAGATTCCTCTCTATTTCTGTATTTTTAGTCAGGCCCTAAAGACAACAGAAATTTATCCTTTCACAGTTCTGGAGGCAAGAAGTCCAAAATAAGTATCAGTGGGCCAAAATCGAGGTGTCAGCCAGGCTGCAACCCCTCCACAGGCTGTAGGGGAGGATATGCTCCTTCCTTCCTCCAGTTTCTGGTAGCTGCTGCCAGACACTGGCTTACAGATACATCACTCCGTTCTCTGACTCCACAGGCACTCTGCCTTCTCCCTCTTCTGTCTTATCTCCCTCTGCCTCATTTTTATAAGGATATTTATGATTGTATTTAGGGCCCACTTAGATAATAAGGAATAATTTCCTATCTTGAGATGCTTAACAATTATTCACTTCAAAGTCTATTTTTTTCCATAAAAGTAATAATTCATTGATTTCACAAATGAGGATATGGATTTTCTTTTGGTGGTGGGGGGGGGTGTTATTCAGCTTACCACAGTCCAGCATCTGGCCCCAAAATTTCATGTCCTTTCCACATGCAAAATATATTCACCATATCCCAACATCCTCTAAAGTCTCAACTAATTACAGCATCAACTCAAAATCTAAAACCTTATATACATCTCATCAGCTCAAAAGCCCCAAATCTAATCAACTAAAACAGATATGACGGAGACTCTGATTATGATCAATACAGGGGCAAAATTCCTCTCCATTTGTGGATCTGTTATCTGCTTTCAAAATACAACAGACATTAATAATGGTTACAGACATTCCCATTCAAAAAAGGATAAAATGGAATGGAGGGAAGAAGAGAGGAAGATGTCAATAGTCCCAAGCAATTTTAAAATCCAGCAGAGCAAGTTCTATTAGATTCCAAGGCCTGAGAATAATCTTCTGTAGTTCATGGCTCCAACCTCTGGGCCCAAGGCTCCCCTGTCAGAGTCATTCTCATTTTTCCTAAAAAGTAGAACACATTTGCAGTTAAGTAGTTTTATTGAGCTGTTTCTGTGAAATTGTGGGAATCCAAAAGCCTTCTTCCATTTTATCCATCTCTATCCCTTTAAATTCAAGCTGGCAGTATTTCTGCAGATATAACATTATCAAAAACCTTGTGGGTCTCCTATGTATGTCACAGGATTCATACCATTAGATGGAGGACCCTCAAAAGATCTTTCCTAGATAAACCCATCTCTATTCCTGCCTTCTGCTGAGATGGTTAAATAGAACCATAAGTCATACATCAAATTTCTTTAACACTAGCAAAAGGTTTTCCAGCCATAGTCTGGCCTTCTCTCCACAGCAAACTTTCCTAAGAGTGAGTGGCCTAATTTCAGCATCATTTGCAGTCAGGATAGGCTGAGAATTTCCCAAATCATCAAGTCTGAATTCCTTTTTATTTAACAACTGTCCCCTCAATTCATCTCTTTCTTCTCACATTTTACTATAAGCAGCAAGAAGGAACCAGGCTGCACTTTCAACACTTTGCTAGGAAACTTCCTCTGTAAATATTTAAGTGAATCACTTAGAAGAATTGCTTTCTGTACAACTGAATGACAAAATTCTGCTAAGCTTTCTGTCACTATATAATAAGATCACCATTCTTTCAATTTCCAGTGACATATCCTCATTTTCTTCTCAGCCTTAACTAGTAGCACCTTTAATATTTCTACCAACATTCTGTTCATGACATATTACATATTCTGTAAGTCAATATAGGCTTTTTCTATTGTGCTCCTCACTTCTTCCTTAGTCCTCATTGGTAGTCTTTAACATTCATATTTCTACCAACAGTCTGTTCTAGGCAATCTAGACTTTTTATATCAAGTGCTTCAAAATTATTCCAGTTTTTGTTTATTAACCAGTTCTAAAGCCATTTTCACATTTTTAGGCATTTGTTAAAACAGCTCCCCAATTCCAGGTAGCAAAATCTGTGTTAGTTTTCCTATGACTGCTGTAACAAATAACCACAAATTTAGCAACTTAAAACAACTGAAATTTTTTTTTTCCCCACAATTCTGGAGGAATAAGCCAGAACCTTCTGGAGGCTCTAGGGGAGAATCTATTCCTTATCTCTTCCAGCTGCTGGTGGCTACCAGCATTTGTTGGTTCATGGCTGCGTCACTCCAATCTCTGCCTCTGTGGGTATACTGCCTTCTTTCTCTTCCCCTTGTGATTGCATTTAAGGCCCACCCAGAAAATCTCCCATCTCAAGATTCTTATTCACATATTCAAAGCTCTTTTCTGTCTTACAAGGTAACATTCACAGGTTCCATGAATATTCCAGAACTTGGCTATTTGAGGAGGTTGAGGGGGACATTATTCAGCCTATCACAACCCCCTATTGTAGAATGACCTTGAATAGCCATGTACTTGCATAATGGCTCTCTTTTTTCAGTTATTTGTATTAGGAAGTCTTTCCTATTTCCATATCCCACTAAGATCCTGGCCCTCATATGTAAAATTCAGGTAATTTGTTATCATCCTTGCAAAATAATGATGCTGAGAAGTCTGGCATGAATTTCAAATGAAGCAGGGCCTCTGAATAAAACAGGTAAGCTCAACAATTGTCCTCGACCACTACTAATGTGATATTCAGGTTGCTAGTTATGAGAAGAGAAAAGCAATAAGAACAGGGTAAAGGTATAGTACAGTATTCTGACTTAATGATGGATATCATATGCCAAATAATTTTCTTAAGATTTTTTTATCCTATTTGCCTCCTCTAGATTACCCTTGAACTCAAAAGGGCCATGGCTATTGTTAACTCACAAAATTCTTGGAATTTTATAAAAAAGCTTTAATGTGTTTATAATTTCAAAATACTTAAATGCAAACCTATTTCACGCACAAAGCAGCACTTGAGTCAGAGATTTAAACTGCAGCCCAAGCCAGATGGGTTTTATTTTAAATTATATAATAGGTTATTTCATCTGGGCTGCTAACAAATAATAATTTTAAAAAATTGTTTCTGAAAACAACCCATAAATCCATAGCAAAAATTTAATAAATATTGTGATGTAATAAAATCACTAAAGATACAACATATGCTCCCAAAATATTCTGAGTGGTATTCAAGGTACTGAATAGAGAGAATTAAAGCATTTACGTTTTCAGATTTACAGATAATAGCCCAAAACCCTAGCCACCGACTCAAGTAAACACTGAGCACTTAAACTGATCCCTTGGAAATGAGAATTTTCTAGGTCTTAAGGAACAATTAAAAAGAAAAGGTAAAATTTTTGTCATACAAATATAAAATTAATAAATGTCAAAGGTTTTAAGTCATTAATTAGCAAGTCAATCACTAATACAGTATCACCAAATCAAAGGAGAATTCAAAGAATACACATAAACAGGCAATCAGAAAAGTGAAATGAATTAACTAAGAGATGCAGAACTGATAAATATCCAGAGCATAAAAATCAATAGCATTCGAAAGGATAAAATGCATTTCATTTCAATGGACAAGAATCATTTAGATTATTATCAGTTTCCTACACTCACAATATTGTAAAATAGTTTAAAGACTAAGAAAAGTGCAGGCCACTATAGAAACTGATCATTTAGAAAGGTGCACTAAAACATGACACCCGGTCATCTCTATTTCTTTTGTTTTCTGGTCAGGATTGCTTTTATTTTATTTATTTTATTAAACTTATTTGGGTGACATTGGTTAATAAAATTATATAGGTTTCAAGTGTACAAGTCAATAATACATCATATGTATATTGCATTGTGTGTTCACCACCCGAAGTCAAATCTTTTCTGCCTATTTCAACATGTTTCAAATTTTTCCTGACAAGGGAGATAATTCCTGACAATTTTTCCTACATTTCAGGTTTCCTGACAGTTTATCAGCAAATATATTGATATGAGTCAGAGCACATTCTAACAACACAACATCCACGCACAAGCCACTCTCCAAACTGTAAACTGGAATAAGTGCTTGGCCCTATCCCACTCAAAAGATGGTAGTTATTCAGACTTGTCTGAAAATCAAAGAATGCCAAACACTGCCCTAGATAATAAAATGATGGATTCCTTGAAAACATTACATCGTAAATATGTGGGAACCAGGAAACAACCAAAGAAAAATAGAGAATAATTACTTCTCATCACTAAATAATTAAGAAAAAACTCCTTCAATAGAAATCATGGGACACCACACACACTCACACACACTCACTCACTCACAAATAAAGATATAGGCACAAACTCTCAAATAACAGAAACACAAAGTGTGTCATCTTACTGGATGTCCACAGTACCCCCTGACAAAAACTCTCTCCTCGACTACCCCTTAGTCAAGGCTCCTCTGAACTCTTCCCAAAGAAGCCTTGGCCTTTGGGCTTCTGTATTCATCTTTGCATCACCCAGTTTTAGCAAGAATCCTGTCAAGTCAGTTTAGCAGAATTCCCCCCCATAGCCCTGATGTTTTTTCTTAGTAATTTTACATCCACTGACCCTCACCCCGCTCCTTGCCGATAAATCTCCATTTGTCCATGTTATATTGGAATGTGGCCCAGTTCTGTACTGAGGTCTTTTTTCCTCTATTGCAAAAGCGTGTGAAAAAATATGTTTTCACCACTTTAACTACTGACCAGCTCTGGTTTTCTGTGAAACTCCCAAACACAAATGTCATTTACACTACTATGTGGTGCTCACAGGAAATCTAGGATATCATCTTCAATTATGATGACAATTATTATAGTTTAACTACATATAGGTTAGACAATGTTTCAAATAAATCACATATATAAAAATATGTATATATAGATATCTCGACATATTAGCAATACACATATATTAACACATATCATATATAATTTATGTCTATATCGATGTATATTGTTTTTATATATTAACATTAAATATCACTCTTTACTATGTGACACTCAATTATTAAACAAGTTCTATGGCCTAAGTGCTATGGGGAAGATTTAAAATAAATATAGCACAGTCTCTGCACTCAATAAGCTTATGATTTTGTTGGGGTAGAGAGAACACACATATACACACACACACAAAAACCTATAATTTTATTAGAAAGCATAAAGTTTAATGGCTCCAAAGCAAGAGTATCATCACAAGTTAATGTGCAAGTAAAAATTCTATCTAGTGAAAATTACCAATAAAAATGCGTTAACACTCCTATAAATTACAATGTTGTACCACTTCTCAATAAACTCATCACAGCCAATTTTTTCTTAAACCCCCTGATACCTATTTCTTACCAAGCAGATAGCTTGCATTTTTAAATTTTACTTATTTTAATTAGTTTCAAATATAGAGTACATTGGTTAGACATCTATACAGTTTGTAAAACAATGCCCCCAATTGCTCTCTCCCTCCCCTGACCCTCCACCTAGCCAATGTATTAATGCTAACTGCATTCCGTATGTTGTGCTCCCCATCCCCGTGACCATCCATAAGCTACTAATTAGTACTTCTTTAACTCTTCACCCCATTATCCCTGTGCCCCAACCTCCCTCCACCCCCCAGCCATCACCAAATTGTCCACTATATTTGTGAGTCTGTTTTTGATTAGTTTGTTCTTTTTAGTCCTTAGATTCCGCATATAAGTGAAATCATATAGTGTTTCTTTCTCTGTCTGATTTAAATACCTTCTACATCCATTAAAGCAATATCTTTTTCCACCCCCTTCCTTTTAGTCTGTGTATGTCTTTTAATCTGAAGTGAGTCTCTTAGAAGCAACATGTAGGGGTCTTGTTTTCTTATCCATTCATCTCCACTTTATCTTTTAGTTGGAGCATTTAATTCTTTTCCATTTGAGGTACTTATTGATAGGAAGGTAGTTGTTACCATTCTTTATTCTTGTTTTTGATACATGTTTTTTCTTCTTAAAGAAGTCCCTCCAATATTTCTTGTAATACTGGCTTGGTGGTGATAAATTCCTTTAGTTTATTTTTGTCTGGGAAGCTCTTTATCTACCCTTCAACTCTAAATGATAGCTTTGCTGGATAAAGTATTCTTGGTTGTATATCCTGGGTCTTCATCACGTCGAATATTTTTTGCCAAGCTCTTCTGTACTGTATAGTTTCTTTTGAGAAATCAGCTGCCAGTCTTATGAGTTTTCCTTTATAAGTAACTATCTGTTTTTCTCTTGTTGCTTTTCATATTCTTTAACCTTTGGCATTTTAATTATCATGTGTCTTGGTGTGGGCCTCTTTGGATCCCTGGTTTTGGGGATTCTCTGAGCTTCCTAGGGTTTTATGTCCATTTCCTTCAGCAGGTTAGTGAAGTTTTCCATCATTACTTCTTCAAACAGATGTTCAACATCTTGATTTTCTTCAGATATGCCGATCACACAGATTTTGGACCCTTAAAAGTGTCCCATTTCCTCCTTATTTTTATAGTCTTGGCATCTCATCTCTTGCCATTCTGATTGTGTGTCCTTGCTTTCCCATCCTCTAGATAGGGCATTTGATCCTTTTCTTTATTCACTTTGTTTATTCCTTTGTTTATTCCATTTAATATACTTCTCATCTCAGATCATGTATTCTTCATTTCAGACTGGTTCCCTTTATAATTTCCATTTCCATTTTTATGTTTTTTTTTAATGAAGTTCTCACTGAATTTATCTACCCTTCCCAAAAGTTCATTGAGCATCTTTATAACCAGTGTTTTGAACTCTGCAACTGTTAGATAACTTACTTGACTCCATCTCTGTTCTGTTCTCTCATATAGTTTCTGCTTCTTTGTCTTTCCATTTTGGCTGCCTTTCTGTATCTGTTTCTATGTACTCAGCAAAGTTCCTAAGTCTCCCGGTCTTCTTAGTGTGGATTTGTGAAGTAGGTGTCAGGTGGCACAGTCCTGAGAGGGAGTCAACTGCAGGACAAACTTAGCCCAAGCCTCTGTCTCTCCAGGGCCACCTGTTAAGATTCAGCCAGCAATCTACAGATGTTGTGCTAATAGTTACCTCAAAAGGCCACACCAGAAACCGAGGCCAGCTGCCTCCAGTGTGAGTCTAGGTGATGTTCAGCTTGGAGCACCTGACTCACTGAGGATATACCTGGATGTGGCTTGGGTGGGGCCGCGAGTTGGGGGAAGCAGGGTTTCATGGACTCCTCTGAGCTGAGCGACCTCTGTCATCCAGTTTGATGACATCTCGGCTATGGTGGCGCTGTGTCAGCACACTGAGACAGGGGAGGGCTCAACAGAGAACAATGGATACCACTGGCACTTCTGTACAGAGTGAATCTCGCCTCAGCCCTCACTCCAACAATGTCTCCCTGTTAGTTCCTGGGGGCCCCTGTGTGCAACCTAATTGGCACTGGTGCTCAGAGCAAACAGGTCTGTCACCGCAAAAATCCGCTCACAGATGCAGGCCCTTTAGGAGGCCTCTGCTGCAGCCTCCATCTCACTCAGCCACTCGGGACCAGGCAGCCCCACGTCCTCGCCCCATCCTACCTTCTGCCATTGCAGGGTGCTTTCTTGGACTTCTCCCTAGTTGTATGGCTTGTTCTTCTAGATCCCAGGTGATTTTTCCCTGCTGCTACTCGTTGTTTCCGTCACAACTTTGATTTGGTCCCCAGAGGGATGAACAGAGCCTCTATCATCTATGCCATTTTTTTTCCTCTCCCAGATAGCTTGCATTTTAAAGGCCAGGTTTTTTAGAAAACTTAAGTAGAATGTGCATAATGTGACCTCATACTATTATGATTTCAGAGTCAGAAGAAATTTCTGTGAGCTAGAACTCCTTAAAAAGGCTTTGAGGAGAAAGCCCTGAAAGATAGGCAGGGTTTATAACTGTTCTAGTGATTACCAGTTCTGTCATAAATAGTGGATTTAACAGGGTGTGATAAACAGTAAGATCAAGTCTGAAGATAATATGCCTTAAGATATGCAGTGAAATACATTAGCCTAAAGATGATAGAGAGGTAAGTAGGTAAGAGAGTGGGTGGGTGTGTGAGTGAGCGAGCGAGTGAGCGAGCGAGCAAGTAAACTAATGAAAGAACAAATAAAGCTACCTGGTCTTTACATGTCAGTGGCTGACCAATGAGAAAATCAGCTCCCTGATGCTCCCCGCCTATCCTCTGTAGTCAATTATGACTTGACCCAGGAGATGACCACAAGTTCTAGTACAGAATCAAAAGCAGTAGAGGTGGTAGACCTCTGCCTCAAAAAAAGAAAGTGCTGATACCTAAGAGAACAGAGAGAAGGGATAAAAAGTAGCAATGTAATTCATTTTCTTCATGTAACTTTCCTTTGAATATTTATGTGGAATGTTGAGAACAGCATAGTCTTGTATATGATGAGCCTGCAATTCCTCTGGGAGAAATATCCTCAAATTTAAGTGCTCAGCAGAGTGCTTTGCACCCTTATTTGAGAGAGCAAGACAGCAAGCAAGAAAATGGTAGAAAGCATGATACTATAGTGCATGGCACAAATATTTTAACTCCAATTCCAATGAGTGAACGTACTCATCCTACAATATGGAAAGGTCAAAAGCATGAGAATACTTAATGCAGACATATAAACAACTTACAACAAAAACTTCCTTACCTTACATTATGAAGTACATGAGCACAGTGGCGCTATGCAGAAATATTTCTATTCAGATATTTCTTTTATAAAAGGAACCTGAAGTTACCATGGGAACCTAGGGCTAAGTAAAGTAATATGTATCTGATCTATTTATGATACATCCTTTTCTCTGCATTTGCAGATACTATTGCTTCTTAGAAATTATTTTGGAAAAGTTCATGTTTTAAACCTGAGTTCCGTGTCTATCTTTGTAAATAAACAAGGTCTTAACGATATTCAATTCAATCTGTAATTCGATATCTATTTATGGAGCACCTCCCATGTGTCACTATGTAGATGCTAGGGATCCCAAAGTGAACAAAATAGTCCTGCTCTCATGAGACTTACATGTTAGTGTGAATGAAAGTGCACAGGGTTTCTTGAGAAAAATCCAGCTTAGACCATTTTCCTCCTATGGCTCTCAATCCAAGCTTCTGAAGGGGTAGGGAATGACCTGGGAACAACAGGCCTAGATCCCAATCTCACCTCTGCCAGTGATAAATTTAAGGCCCCAAGCAGCTCAACTCTCTGCACATCAGGTTCCTCTTACTCTTCGAAAGAAAAATCTATGCTTGTGGTATTATACTTTATATCTCACATTTTCACTGTTCTTGATCAAGGGAAACCAACTGCCTCCTGCACTGGCATACACTTGTCAGGGAAAGTTTCAAAAAAAAGAAAAAGAAGAAGAACATTCTAAAACAAGTCTACCTATGAAAACAGTGAAATAAACTTAGATTTTTTTGAAGAAAACTGTGGCTAGACAATCTATAATAATATCAATATTAGAAATATTAATTTGAAAACCATAGAAGATACTGAGGAAAATGTGTGCTCTTATACAAAAACATCTTTAAACACGCACAATCATTATTTGATTGTTTAATTACATTTAAACTTGCTGAATTAATATATGTTTATCTCTGCTCCCTACAAACCTGTAAAAGAGTTGTTTCTAAAGGGAGCAGAGAGTGAAGAAATAAAAATGTTATGAGATGACAAAAAATAGAGAATTGAAAATGACGCTAGAGTCAGGTGTCAATTATTTTTTTGGGGGAGATGGAAAGTATAAGGTTAGGTTTATTGACTCATGAAAGCAAGAAAACCTGAAAACTGAGGGCTACGTAAGCAGATGATAACAAGAAGAAAGCTGATTTGACTTGCAGAAACTCTCAGAATTAAAGGCACCAAATATCTCAGAAAGCAAATAAAATCTACAAACAGAAAGATCGAATGAATATCTGTTTGAGAATATAGACCCCTCCAATTTCCTACCACATGATGACAAGAGACAAGAATTATTTCTGCTGGAAAAAACTGAACTAGGAAGGTTACAGATTCAGGAACATCAGCACAGAAAATGGAAGGAAAGACATCTTACTGAAAACAGAAGATATGTGAGCTACATAGTGAATGATGAAATCCACCTCAGGGACACTTGCCCATCCACACTGAAACCCAAGCCCAGCTAACTCCAACTTGAACCACCACCCCCAAAGACTTGCAGAGCCACATTTCTGCTCTCCCAAAGGAGCCTTCAGTGGATGTGACACCTCACATTAGAAGCATTACCCATATCATTTCAACTGATTTTCATATCTGCTTACCACAGAATTGAGATTAGCTGGATGTAACCTTTACCCACAATAAGATTGTTATTTTTATTAATTGTTATTTTTATTATGTAATAAAGGATTATTGCATAATCCTTTAAGCTTTCCAAAATAATTTTCATAACATTATCCTACTTTAATTGATCCACAGCATTGCCCTACACAGTAGGCAAGTGTCGAACCTCCGTCCTCATGGCCACTGACATATTTTAATCACCACTTTCTGCTTCCTGGATGACGACCACCAACAGCCTAACTGGCATGCCTCTTCTGCTCTTGCCCACATTCATGACACTGCAGCCAGTTCTAATTATGTCATCCCTACTCAAAACCCTACAACAATGTCCAATTGGCCTGAGGATAAAGTCAATAATTTTAATATAGCATAAAAGGCCTTTCTTGATTCATTCTCCCTCTGCTTCTTCAAGTTTCATTTCTCAATCTCTTCATATATGAAATATTGAAATAATGGGATCAAATATGCTATACTCTTTCTGGCCTCCAGGCCTTGACTTTTTCTCTGCCTGGAAGCTCTCTCTGCTCATACCTTGTAATAACATAAGGAAATCTGTATAACAATAAAGCCCTGTCTTTCAGGCCCATATCTGACATCTGCAGGGCAAGGGCAAGAGTATAAATACTCCCATCACATTTTATACCCACCTCACACCCCAAACAGCCTTCTCGCAAACAAGTGGTGGCCCCAGCTGCACATCAAAGGTCTGTCAGTGCCCCTCCCACAATAATACAGTCTATGGTCAGAAGGATGGACCTGAGAAAAGCCCATGAAGGCCCTGGAAACAGACCTGGACCTTTTAAGAATGTAATTTCAAAGTCATGCTACCTACAGTATGGCATAAAAGGGTGAAGGGAAGGGGGACACAACCTCCAGGTGGGCACATCTCCTTGGCCCGCAGACTGCAAAGCAGGAGGAAGAACACAGCTGGAAGAGGAGGACCGAAGTGGGGCCCTTTACAGCAAAGACCAATGTAAAGGGGCCCCTCTAGGCCAGTCTGAAGATGATACTGATCTCTATTGTATAACATCTAAACAAAAGATATTTACCACTTCATAACACAGAACTTCCTATGACAGGGTAGGCAGAGTCAATCTACCTCTTAATGGATTCTTGGGTGGGAAGATCTTTGTGTGTGTGTGTGTGTGTGCGTGCGTGCACTCACACGCGCACGCACACCTAATCCAAATTAAAACTGTAAAACGGTCTGTAAAAGTCCAACTTCCAAAAGTGGAAAAAACCAAATCTTTGAAAATCTACTTGTTATGACTAATTACATATGGTTGCAAGCTTATCTGTATATATATAAACTACACATTTTTCTATAGGAAATCAAGCTGAATGTGAAAAGATATCTTTACTTCTGTAAATTTGAGCAACTACTTACTATTTAATAAGCACCAGGAGAAACCGCATCAAAAGTTTCAGAAATGTATTAAATATATCCTGTGACACATCAATTCTACTTCCACTTTTAGGAACGTAACCCAAGAAATCAGAATAGGTTCGTATCGTAACATTATTTAAAATAGTAAAAACTTAAAAACAATCTAAATGTGCAACAATAAAAGACTGGTTAATAAACTATTGTGTACTCATGATGATATTTTATATAGTCTGTTCTAAAATGATACCAATGCTATATTTGATGACAAAAATATTTATGACATATTTAAGTAATATAAAGGTTATGAAACAATATGTCTGAACTCTTTAAGTGTATAAGGTGGGTGTAGTGTGTAATCAATACACGTAAACATGACTATAGGTGTGTGTAATAAAGGACTGAGAGTAGTGAACTGAGTGTTGAATATAGAGAATTTTATTTTCTCTTTCACGATTTTATATTTTCTATAGTTAAAATGTTTTACTTCCCCTAAGTTCAGGTAGTTGCTTTGCCAAGACCTAAAAAAAAGAAAGTGTTCATATTTCTCCTGACTTCAGAATAAAGTACCTTGTAGGACTTATCACTGAAGGACTTCCATTATCAATGCATTAGTACCTCAGTCTAATTAGTTTCTCTGAAGGGTGTCAATCATCTTGCAAGGCTTTCAGCGTAAAGGTCACAAGACATCTCTGGGTCAGAAAAGACCCAGAGCTTAAGTACTGTGGGAACAGGCAGATAAAAGCCTTCTTCTGCCACAAAGTGATGAAAAAACTGGGACTAATCAAATGGGAGAAAGAGAACAAGGAAGTGAAGAAGCTATGACAGAACACTTTGCTGACTTCATAATTTGGCTCAGGAAAGAGAATCCAGCTAAGCCGCTGGCAGAATCTACACAGAAAAGATTTATAAAATACAATTTAGAGTCAAAAGCTAATAATCATCAATGCTTCCACTTGAAATAGAGCTTTACTTGTAAAGAGTGTCTACAGTAATAGCATAGGTGATAAGTGGCTCTGAAAATTTTGACATGCAAATCATGTTTTTGCCTGCAAATTTTGTGAGCTAAATAAAAATAGCTAGTTATTTAAGTTCTTTAACACTGAACGGACCATATAAGAATCTCTCAAATTAACAGAATTTTTTTAAATAGTATAATCCTAATAACATCTATCGTCATAACTACACTCACGGAAAACAACTTAAAATATCTATTAGAAGATTTTCTTTTTATTCAGAAAGAACAAGTCTTTGGCCATTCTACCCTGAACAAGCCTGATTCTGTCTGATCTCGGAAGCTAAGCAGAGTCGGGCCTGGTTAGTACTTGGGTGGGAGACCACCTAGGAAGACCAGGTGCTATAGGCATAAAAATTAAAAAAAAAAAAAAATAAGGAATTATAAACTGACAAGGTCCTTGCAATCTGTGAGGTCAACCAAGGGTTGCCTCACCTAAAAGACAAAAAAATAAAAAAATTTAAAAAACTAAAAGAAAGAATAGATACATGTTGTTCTTGTCTAGCTTGCATCTTTTTTCACTTCTTCCGGTAACAGCTTGCTTCTTGCCCTCATTACCCTTTGGAGAACTTTCTAGGATGCCATGCAATTCTGATTGGGCAGTCAATCACAGGATGCCAGGCCTTAATATGGACATGTCACCTGGCCAATTTCAGTAAACTACTCACTGGTGCCAGCCAAGATGGAGCCTCCCTTTCCCACACAGCACAAAATACAAAAAGCAAGACTCTGCAGAATAAATAACAGCAGGTGAACTGGGGTAGAAAGTTAAAACTTGAATAACAATGGTAGTGAATTTGCTGTTTATTTTCTTCCTTTATCGCCTGGCTTTGAGTTGAAAGTGTGCCAAATCAGGAAACTGTCCTGCAAAAACTCCAAGATAATCTCATTCTTTCTGGCCAAAGGACCAAGAAAAGCCCTCCCTGTTAGCTGGATAATGGTGAAGGGGAAACCAAGTGCTTCTCCTTTTTTCTCCTTTTCCTTCCAGCCCTGCCCCAAGTCCAGCGCTGGTTGTACAACTGCACCGATGGCACCACAGCGATGTAAGCACCTGACACCCCAAGAGAAAATCTGTCTCTCTGGACAAAGGAACTGGAACAAGGGTCCCTGCTGTGCAGAGTTCTGGAGAAATCCTTTTTATTCTTTTTCTCCCTTCTTTCTCTTGTCACCTCACCCCAGGTAAAACTGCCAAAAACCACATAGGCTAAAACTATGCAGTAATCCATCTTTCTGACCAAAGGAAATATAAAAAGGAGTCCCTGAGAAAATATCCCAGAGTGATGGAGAAGGGAAAATAGCTCTGATATGAACCAATGCGAGCCCCAGGCTCACCCTTGAGCTGGGAATGTGTGGAATAGAATTAAAAATTCAAAGCACAGTCAGGGGGAACTTGACTACAGTACAAACCACCACCCTGACTAAGCCCTGAATGGCTCAAGCAAAGGGCAGAGGACTCCTCCCATCCCCAACAAACAATAGCAAAAGTTCTGAAAACTGAATTAACACTAGAACCACCAGATCTATAGTCTAAACCTAACCGGGTCAACTGCCTACTAAAATAAACAAAAACTCTACAGAGGATTTAAAAAGAACCGGTCTCACAACATAATATTTTAAAATTGAGATGTAACTGACATACAACATTATACCTGTTTCAGGTACACAGTATAATGATTCACTATTTGTATATATTGTGAAATTATTACCACAATAAATCAGGTTAACATCCATCATCATACAAACACAGACATAAATTTTTTTCTTTCAATGAGCACTTTTAATATCTACTCACTTAGCAACTTTCAAATATACAATACAGTATTATTAACTATATTCACTATGTTGTACATTACATCCCCATGATTTATTTATTTTATAACTGGAAGTTTGTACCTTTTGACACCCTTCACCCATTTACCCAACCCCTACCCTCCGCCTCTGACAATCATCAATCTGTTCTGTGTACTATAAGCTCAATGACACAATGTTTTAAATGTCCAGAATACAATCCAAATTATTTGATATACGGAAAAAAAAAAAAACAGGAAAATCTAACCAATACTCAAGAGAAAGACAATCACCTATGATAATCTCAAAATGCACAGATACTAAAATTACCAAAGAATTTGTTTGTAGCTATTTTAACCATCCCCAATGAAGTAAAAATGCCCAAAGGCCTGAGGTCCCCAGGGCTGTCTCATATTTCAACCAATTCTTTGAACTATGCCAGAAATACATCTAATAAACACTCTGCTTTCGAGCTTAAACTGATCTGAGCTGGGTTGCTGTCACCTGCAACCTAAGGTGCTGACAAACAGTTGAGATACGGAATAATTCTATAAAACCAATTCATATACATGTATGTCTGAAATCCCAGATTAGGTAGATGATTGTGATGGTGACAACAGCTGCTACTCATTATTGATTAACATATTCCAGTACTTGTGTTAAGTTCTTTACAAATATCTCAATGCTGCCCACCACCTTATAAGGTAGAGTTTTCCTAGATAAGAAAACTGACAAAGATCTAAGTAATCTCCAACGTCAAACAGCTGACCTATAGAACTAGGATGAGGGACTAAGTCTGCCTAACTCCAAAGCATGTCATCATGACCATTACACTTCCCTTGTTAGATCCTGAGAAGTAATGATAAATCTGAAAAACTTATAAGCAGAAATCAGAATAAAAACTGATGCCTCCCCACCCATCTCCAAACTTCACAGAAAGAAAAACTGGCCAGTAATAATTCATTTTACTCAGCCCCTCCCTGTGCTCTCAACAGCATCACATCATCCCACGTCCTGGTGAATCAATGGCCTCAAAGTAAATTTAAAAATAATTCTTCATAAGTTACTTGCTCTAAAATAGCTTTATTTTCCATCATAAACCTAAAAATTATTAAGCTTTGTTTATTTTCCTCATATGTTGGCTTTAAAACAATATTTAATGTTTTGTTTTCTGATTACAAAGCAATACATATTCAGTGTGAAAAGTTTAGAAAACACAGAAACATACAAAGAAAATAAATACCTGCTATGTTCCCATCAACCAGAAATAACCACTGTTAGATGCCAGTCATATTTCTAAGAATATTTATTTTTAAAACTGGGACATCATTCATATTATCAAGTTTTTTATTATGTAAGTAATAAAGAGTTGCTCTAGAGAGATGAGAAAATACAGATAAAGATGACTTTCTACAGCTTCCTCTTGATTCGTATTTTTAAAGGCAATATGCAGCAGTCACTTCTAACGAAAAAACAAAACAAACATTGCTGTCTTCACAAAATATAATACACTTCTCTGTACCTAGGAATGAATTAAAACAAAAAATAAAAGGCAGACAGGTTCAAAATTATAAAGCCTGTATGCTTTACTCTTTCCCCCAATACTTATTATGGGCATCTTAGTGGGAAAAATAAATATCTTCTCAGTGCTCTCTCACACTTTTCTCTATGATACAGCTCAGAAATGCTAAACAGACAGGTTATTCGAAGTCAAAGAAAGAGACTGAGATGAACTTGATTCTAGTCCCAGCACCATTATTTTTTCAGGTGCCTTAGGAAAGCCACCTGACATGTCTGAGCCTCAATTTTCTTGTCTATCAGTACTAAAATTGTAGAATCTTCCCCTCTTACCCTGTAGGACTATAAGAATAAGTTAACTGAAATCATTATACAGATATGAGATGATCATTTGTATAAGAGATATAGTAATTTTTAGGTTTGTTTGCCAGGAAACTTAATGAATTATTATATTTCGGGCACATACTATACTAGGCACTAGTAATAAGGACTGTAACCTCTTTTGCTCATTGCAATTTACAGAAATGTTTCACATATAGTTTCTGATTTGATCCTCATGGCAACAACATGAGGGACGTAGCACTTCATTTCTTCAATTCTAAGACGCAGACTTGAAGATTTCTAAAATCCATTCCAAAGAAACTTGTCTCTAGCTACACAGAATGACATAACTGCCACAGCTTGTGCCTATGCAAACTTAACAACAGGTCAACTACTCATTCATTTAATTATCAGTTGAGTTATCTGTATCCCAAGAGCTGAATTTTAGCTTTATTTGTTGCTTACAACATCTGGGGGAGCGGGGACTTATACAATGATGTGGCACAGAAACCAAAAGTGAATGTGTGTAAAAGGCCCCTCTCCCACAAGCAGTAATGCAATTAGAGGGGTAGAAGTTGCTGATTCCCTAAGAACAGACCACCGAAGTTTAAAAGCTAGAACAGAACCACTTCATGCATCTTTAAGGGCTGTCACTGAGATATTATTTGCCAAACACTTCTTAATAACTCCGAAGAGATAGTGTTTAATTACAAGCAACAAAATCAGGAATGTAACCTAGTAGATAAGTAGGGATATTTATAAAACAAGGCTCAAATCATTTACATTAGGAAATACAAATTTAAAAAAAAAATAGGAAGCATGAGGCCACAGTCTAGCCTTAACTATGCGACATTCTAAGACTAAGTGATTAAGAATATATAGTTGACCTATGAAAAACAAGAGTTTGAACTGCACAGGTCCACTTATACATGGATTTTTTTCAATAAACATACAGTCAGACCTCCATATCCCCAGGTTTTGCACCAGCAGATCCAACAAACCTTGGATGGAAAACAGCTAGGAATCCGCGGATGTAGATCCACAAACCAGGATCCTGAGGGCAGGTTTAGAAAAGAATCATGTCACCCATTCTCATGAACTGCTGATAAGGAAATAATTAGGAAAAATGTTTATGTATTTCAAGTGGGGGCACAGACTCAGTCATGGTCATAGATATTAAAGAAGAATGATATATAATTAATATAAATTACATTATATGATATATAATTAATATAAATTACATTATTATGATATATAATAAATATAAATTACATTTACACTATTGTTTGTTGGAAAAAAATTACTGTACATTTAACACAATAAAGATTTCTCCCACCTTTCAAAAAAGTTAATAAAACTTTGGTGCATTCTAAAGTAAATGGTGCTTAAGAATTGAGGAAATATGGTATAATGAGAAATCTGAGACTCAAGATTTTTGAGATCCAGCAGCATGTATAAGGCATAGCTAGGAGTCAAAAATGGCACAGGTAAAATTCTGTCTTCACTATATCCCAGCATCTAACATTAGCAATTTACTTATTAATATGTATTATGAGTATTTCCCTCTTTTATTACTTGCTTTTAGTACTTAGCCCTTCCTATCTCAGCGGGATGCTCACTGCTTCTCAGCAGGCTTTTTGTACTACTCTAGTCAGCTCACTTTCCTTTTCTCCTCACAACAAGTCTAAAATTAACATTAATATTTTCAAGCCATATGCTAAAGCTAAGTCCCTTCACTCTCAACAGATAACCTTGCATTCTACTTCAACAAGAAAATAAAAGCTCTCCAGGCATGAATTTCCTCAAGTTATCTCCCTTCTGTGTGTGTCTGCATACACAACCTTACTTACCTGCTTGCCTCCCTCCCTTGGGTCTCAGGTAACAATGCATGCATCTTACTTTACAAAATGAGCATCTCTGTTTTTCAATTCTCATCCTCTCCTCAAACTTGTTTCATTAATTATTCTGCCTCTCTCTTGCTTCTGTTTATGCCCCTCTCTTTCTCTTCTGGCTCTCCTCTAAACATATAAATTAGTCATGTCTCTCTCATTATTAACAAGAAAATCTCCACTGATTCTGTGTGTTGGTGATTCATCATTTGTGCTTCACATCCTTTCTCCATCCTTATTTACCCAAAGTTTGGCTAGAGAGGCTGACCTCTCTAGACTATATCGCTCAAGTTCCTTTGCTCTCTGGTTATGTTCATCCAATGGGAAAATGGAGGGAAGCATCTATCTACCGCTTTCCACAGCCACCGAGCTTCCATAACCAAACCCCTACTGTGCCTCTTCAGCCTCTGAGTACCAACACCTTTCTGATCTACTCCTGCTGGTCCCCAGTAATCCATCGTCAGTTCCCTTAAAATTAGTCCACATAAAAACTTTCTTTATTAAATTCTTTTCAGTTGAACTTTTTGTGTGAGCTGTTTCCTGCCAGGACTCTGACTGATACATCTCAGGTCTCCTTTCCATTCCTTCCCAGCCATGCTTCCTGGAGGAGAAGTCTATACTATCTCACACTGTTGTCTCTCATTTACTCTTCTACTCCCTATGATCTAGCTTCTGCCCTCCATGAATCCCCTAACTTTATCTCTCAAGTAGGTTATTTAGGACAAATTATGATAAGGCCCTATCTACCTTCCAGCTATATCTCCTATCATCTGCCATTAAACTATGTGTTCCAGCCATAACAAGTGCTCCTAGTTGTCTTAGGCTCTTACAGGATTCCTTCCACCTAAAGAATCCTTCTTTGCTTCGGGCACCTGGTGAACCCCTAATCATTGTGCAAGTCACAACTCAGGAAGCACCTCCTTCCAGGCATCCTTCCTTTATTCACCCGCCAGCCAGAATTAACTGTTCCTACCCTGCACCCCCAGTTCCTGTATACAACTCTTACGATCATCACATTACATCATTGATTTACCTGTAATGCCATCAAATGGTTATCTCTTTCAGAGCAGAATGGCCTCAAAGTCCCCAAAAAACAGATCTTGAGGCAAAAGCTTATGTGATAACGCTCTGTTGAGAAGGCAATTCCAAGGAAGCAGGAACAAGCAAGGAAAGTAGAGAAGGGCAAACATAAGACAGTGTGTCACTGAGCTAACCACAGCTTCCTTAGAAACCAAATGCTCAGGTTTGCGGAATGTCTTCAGAGAGGTAGTATGAAGCTATTGGATCACCAAACTAGTCCATAAGTCAGAAGAAAGAATTTATCTACTGACTCCCTTTTCTCATTGGTCAAAGTTTAGCCACATGGGATGTTAACTCCCCACAACTTGCAGGTTGCAACAGATGAGTGCTGAGCAGGTCCCCCTGTGTTTTAGTGGCAACAGGGAAACCATAGGACTTCAGGCAAGAGGCACATGGCATGGGCAGAAAGATACTGTTGAGTTCTTCTATCAAGCAACATGAAGGCCTACTCCTGACACAAGTCGGCCACAACCGTGGGAGCAGCAGAAGCTGGCTCTGGTCGGTCAGCAAGACAAGTGCATGGATCTGAGGTGATACACAAACTGAATGTGGATCAAGAACTTAGTAGAGTCAGACATTGCTTAAGAACAGGGATATATTCTGAGAAAAGTGTCATTAAGTGATTTTGTCATTGCGCGAACATCACAGAGTGCACTCACACTAACCTGGATGGTTTGTGCCTACAGCACACCTAGGCCATATAGTATAGTCTGTTGCTCTTAGGCTACAGACCTGTACAGAATATTACTGTACTGAATACTGTAGGCAACTAGAACACAATGGTGAGTAGTTGTATAGCTAAACATATCTAAAAATAGAAAAGGTACAGTAAAAATATTACCTAAAAGATAAAAAATAATACAATATACAGGTATACCTGTATAGAGCACTTAACTGTGAATAAAGCTTGAAGGACTGGAAGTTGCTCTGGGTAAGACAGCAAATAAGTGGTGAGTGACTGTGAAGGCCTAGGACATTACTGTATACTACCACAGACTTGATACACACTGTACCTTTAGGCTACATTAAACTTATAAAACAACACAAGATTAAATTAAGCACAAGAGAAAATGATGCAATCAAGAGACATAGTAAACATGAGATGTATGAGGCTGCTGCCAGAGTAACACAGTCTGCTGCTTTACAGTAAACTTTATATACAAGTAGAAAGAGTAAACTCTAAAAAAAATAAATAAAAAGTACAGTAAATAAATAAAACAATAACATAGTCATTTGTTATCATTGTTAAGTATGCACTGTACATAACTACATGTGCTAAACTTATAAACTGAAGGTTTGTTTACACCAGCATCATACCACAAACACATGAGTAATGCATTGCACTACAATTTAAGACAGCTACAACGTCACTAGGTGATAGGAATTTTTCAACTCTGTTATAATCTTATGGGCCACCCTTACATGGGGTCTGTCACTGACTGAAATGTCATTATGTGGTGCATGACAGTACAGCTCTAGAAAAATAATAGGACTTGATAAATATGTATTGACTAATGAGAAGAGGAAGAATTTATACCTTTGCCCAACTGAGAAATCTCAATTGAAAAGTCTAAATCTCTCAATGGAGAAGAAATCTAAATCAATTTTGATCATAGTTACCCAGCCACAGGCTTAAACTAAGCAAATAAGTCAGGATTAACAATTAGCTGTTTTCAACCTTAAAGCAGAAAAACTGGCTTGTGTCCGCAACCCAATTCAAGTACAATCAGGTCTGTCAGAGCCCTTCATAATGATGAGTGAAAATCTATGTTCATATAACATTCATACCTTTCGCTTAGTTCAATCCCCTACAGGGACCAAAGGCTAGAAGGCATCTGGAAATGTCACTTAATCCATCTCCTCCCCCACAACCAAGATAATATCAAAAAATAAATAAATAAGAGTTTCCTTTGCAATGTCCAGAACCACCTTCAGAGCTCAAAAAGTTAGTCTCTTCCTCCTAATGCCCGAGAGCAGCACCCTGCTACAGGGTGGCCTCCACACCAAGGGAGCTGAGCCGTGAAAAGCAGTAACTCCCCGTAGGCTCCTGGCTGCACTCCAGAGCTCTGTTGTTGGAGAACCCAAACCTCATCAAAATAAACTAAAAGGGGTATTCGAAATTCTTCCATAGTATCACATCATTGAATTACAACTGCCTTAATAAAGGCTTCACAATTTTTCCTTCGATAATGGCCTATGTTAACATTTACTATTAAGTATTTGAGCCACAGATGATACTGTGGAAACTAACATCCTCTCAAAAATTTTTAAAAGTGAAGTTCTCTCTTAACATGTTTGTAAAATTGCTTCTGCTTAAGTGTTTGATTGCCTTTGCCCTGAATTTTAAGGTCATTGTTGAAAGAAACCATATATTTACAACTATGTTCTTGGCGATAGTAATTTATGTTTCAACCAAGAGACAGAATTATGTATATAGTTGATAAAAGTACAGGACTCTGAAACTAGACCTGATTTGATTAACTGGCAGGTTGTTTAACATTTTGTCAACTATAAAATAGGAGAAAGGACAGTATCTTCTTCACGGATTTGAAAATGAAATGAATATATGAAAGTACTTAGGATAGCACCTGAATCAAAGTTACCACTAGAGAAGTACTGCCACTATTAATACAAAACAGTTTAAACAGGTTTAAAAAATGCGCCTGCATCAAAACAACATATCCTTGTTACATGTCTGTGTACACATTGTCTCCATTCCTCTAGAAAATCTAAGCAACCCAAGAAAAAGGATAATACTATCTCTATCTTTATAAATATCACAGAGCCTGCCATTGAGCCTGAAACTGCACATAACTGATCCACAGTATGTATTGTGTTGCATGAAACAATGAACCAAAATATATATCACTTACTCAAAAATAAAATTCTCTTCAAAGTTTTAAGAAAACAGAGAAGCCTAGATGAGAAAATTTACTATTCCTTCATATATACCAGCAATTAAAGTAGAAATGGACCCAACTTAATACAGTGTTATAAAACCATAAATAACTGTAAATTAAAATAGCAAAAATCCTTCGTAGTGAGATGCTATTAAAATAAAATGAACAAAGGCTAACTAAGCAACTATTTTTGTGGTTTTCATAATTAATGAACCCAAGAGACCACAGACATTTTTTAAATATGCAATTTTAATCAATTGTGGCTTTATTTCCCTTTTAAATTATGCAGGCTATATGTTCTGGGCTCCAAATATCTTTCTGCTTAGCTATAATAAAGAGAGTGAAATATGCACATACAAAACAGGAACCTATTCAGAGATAGGAGATTCTTGCATGCTGGCTTTTGGCTACCTTACCCATAACTTGAGACAGTCTGAAGCAGACAAGCTGGCAGCAGTAAGCATGATGAGTTGCAGGGGGCTATGAAGTGTTATTTTATTTCAAAGTGTTCCCTAATACTGTAAATGTAAACAAGCACACTAGAATAAACAGACCATTTCTAATGTAACATTTGCAGTAATTTAAACTAATATTTTTGCCCTTCATATTTAATGAAAAGAAACTGCCATATGTTACTTACTATCCACTTAAGCAGAAACGACTAAAAAGAAATTCCGGAAGCAGAACTGATTTTCATTTTTAGCCCACACTTTATCCCCCTGTGGCAGCTCTGACCACCTTTTCCGATACTTATTGTTTGTGCCTTGCTTCTTTGCCTAAAGTTTCAAGGGGAAAGCCCTGAGTTCTGTTCTTTAAACTGAGATCCCACAGAGCAGAAAATTTACAAATCTAAAATATAGAGAAAATAGTGCATCCTTATTTTTGTAGAACAAAATCATAAGCCCTCAAAACCTTGATTCAGCCTTGGATAAAATTAAGAGAAAAAACTCTGGATGAAAATACTATTTTAAGAGAAGCCACACAAAGAAATAATCTTGTAAATCTCAGTTCCTTAGGAGCTCAAAGTGTTGAAATAGCTGTTGCTCTTCTCAGGGAAATAAAAAAAGATGTTAAAGATTATTTTATAAGGACCACTAGAGCTCAATGAACAAAAAGCAAAGTTAGAGAACTAGTTAGGTGTGTTATTGTTCGTTTCAGTTTAAATCTATATGCTCTGTGGCCCTCACCATAAAAAATTCCTTTCTCCAATGTTTGCAGAGAAGAAATAAGTCCCCCAACTGCTAACTACAAAGATTTTATGTAATCTCCTTGGACTATAACATTTATAACTATACGGCATGTTATAGCCCCAAAGCTTAGAAATCTGTCATCTGTTGGAGGAAATGATGTTAGTTCCTTTCATCTATAGGATATATTTGCCATTAAAAAAATGGAATTTATTCATGTGAGCTATAAATAAACTCACCAGTGCTGTATTAATCTATCAGTATATGTGATCATGGATAGATTTATTTATAAATGTATCATATTTAGATTGCCATACATCATAACAGAAGGCAATGAGCACTACAGTTAAGATACAGATTAAGTGCTACAGAAGTCCCAAGGACAAGCAAAGTGCGTGCACATAGTTGACACAGAGCAAAAGCTTGGCAAGTGACGATATCAGGTGATTGGGAGAGTGATGATGATTCATGTTATAGCTGAAGAAACAAAAGTTCCATGCTATTAAATAACTGAACTGAATAGCTAGTCAGTAACAGAACCAGGACAAACATTCCAAGGCACAGTACCCCCAGTTTGATGTTTTGTCTAGTACTCCACACAGCTCTCTTTCCAGGAAAATAGGTTTTCATTTCCATACTTCCTTTTTTCTAGTGATTATCATCATATATGTGGTCAATGAGAAAAATTTACAATCTTCTACTTTCAAAACACATACATGATATTCCTGATTATAAACACAATTACGAAATTACTGTTGATCGAAAAACGTGTCCCAGTTCTATTTTGCATGTTCTCTTAAGTAAAAGCAAGCCAGAAACAAGCAGTTCAGAGCTGACTTCGAGGTTCCATTAGGTCACGAGGCTTCTTCTTGTTGCTTCATCCTTCGACTTCCATCCTCAAGGTCACCTCATGACCCAATATTGCTGCTGAAGCTCCTACCATTATATTCATATGACACATCTATTTATGCCTCATTTGCCAAAACTTGGTACCTGGCCATAAGCTGCAAAGAAGCTCGGGAAAGGGTCTTTAAATTAAGCATGCTCTAAGAAAGAGGGGATAATAAATATTGAGAGAGAACTACCTCATATGCCTTTACCAATATGTAAATAAAAAGTATCATCAATGAAGAAAAGGGAAGGAAACTGCTGCTAAAACAGGAAGCTGACTGAAAAAAATTAGAAATTTCTAAAATCTAGTATTCGTAGATGTAGTTCAAGAATCTTAAGGCAGCATGAAATCCAGATAAAACAGAGATTTACCATAAGCTTTTACTAGAGAAATTAGACCCACATTATTTCCTAAGCTAAGTTCACATGGAAAAATTAGGAAAAGCAATTTTAACCAAGCCCTCATAAATGTTCTTTGTCTTTCCCAGCACAGACTGTCTGATCACATTAAATGAAAAGGTGAAATTCCTCCTATTTGTGCTGCTATAGGGACAGAAGTGTATCATTCTGAAAAAAAAAAAACTGTCTAATGCCTTCACTGATGTTTCGATCCAAAATAATTTCAGAATGTTAAATTTTGGAAATCCTACATCAATTGGAAAGCAGCACCTGAAATCTTTTAAATTAAAAAATGTCATGATCCTCTATCATCTTAAAAATACCACAACTGTAAAAACTATAGAAACTCATTGAGAATAAAAATGAGATCCTATGAAATGTAGTGACTGGAACCCAGAACTGAGTTCACTTCAACTACCACGTGGTGATCCCCTACCACATAATATGCACTGGGAATATAACAGTGAACGAGACACGGCCCTGCCCTCCAGAACAAATGGAGGAATTTGCAGATGATGAGTTATTTCAATATACTATAACTACTAAGGGTAGAACTTCAAAAGAAAATCATGCATCTTGGTTATTAAAATAAGAGGATTCTTACAAATATTTGGAGAACAGCTAATTAGTTACTAAGAATGATAAATCTCTCATTTTAATAACTGTATTTTTATATTAAATTAGAATTACACTATTGTCTCTTATTTTCTTTTACAAATTCATTGTTTATGAAAACAATCATGGATTTAAGATTGTAATAGAATCCAAACCACTTGCCCATCACTCCAGTTCCTTAATAACATAAGCCCTCAAAGCTGTCTCAAAATCCAACTTTTATACAATTCTAACATTTCGGTCAACTAGCCCAATTACTAACCTCTAGAGGTACCATGTGCTCATCTGCCCCCTCTATTATGAACAACTCACTTCACTTTCTCTCTTTCCATCTCCCTCTCCCTTCACCCTCCAGCTACATTCTTTTCTTCTTACAAACCCACTTAACACTTCTCAATGGACTATCCCAAATCAAAATCTCTTTTGATCTCCTTTAGCTTTTTCATCTACACCACTGATATGATTTCTCAGATTTCCTTTCTTATTACAAAACTTATGTTCCTGGCCAAATTTTAATCTCTTGTGGGAGCAGAAATTAAGTTTTATATTGCTTTGTATTCTCTGAGCCTAGAGTAGCTGAGATGTTCAGTGAATATTGATAATCTTGGTAATTATCAATCATATCCCTTTACCCTATATGCAGAGAGAAGGGTGGGAGAATTACCCTAGAAATGAGATACCCACTTGGGAAATGAGGTAACCACATTAGACTTTCCTTTGTTCCAAACACATGGAGAGTTGCAAAGATAAGCATAAAACATTCTCTTGAATTAAGAGACATAACAATGAGTAAATCAAAGTAATTTATCAGGTGTTTTAAAATTCCAAGATAAAAGCTATCAAATTAGTATAAGGTCCTCATCAATCATCTTAGATGCCTGAATGATGCGGCAAAGCATGAATAAAATGCGCATCCCTGAGTAATAGCTCCACTAACACGTATACTTCTTAAAAATTGGACTAATTAAATAATCCTTGCCTAAAATGTGATGAAATTTTCTTTTAGGGCTTCCTAACACCTTACAACAAGAAAGTCATTACTAAGGAACTTCCCGGTCACTGAGCTTGGGTGGTGGTTGGGGGTTAGGGAGTGGGAAGTTTCACTGCATACAGGAAAAAAACTTAAAAAAAAAAAAAAAACTGGTGTCTCAGGAATTGGATGGGAGAATGGTGGAAAGAAAAAGTTAACCTTTCAGCTATTACTAAAATGAAATCTGAATTTTATAGGCATACTTTGTTGTCAGCTCATAAATCAACTCCTCCATGACCAAAGTTAGAAAGACAGGGCTATACTTCCTGCCTCATACTTTATTCATTCATTCCAACGCATTAAATACTAATATGTCTGTTGAAATACCATGGTCTGCAAGTAAGAGTAATGCCTTTTCACACTGGTTTAAGCAAGACAACTATGTAGGAGACTTTTCAGTTGACTGATTCAACGGTTTGAGGATGTCCTCAAGGACTCAGGTTCTATTTTCTTTCCATCAGGGTTGGCTTCACCTTTCAACTGGCCACAAGATACTTGTAGTAGTTCTAAGTATCACCTCCACGCAATGTAATATCCAGAAACAGAATAAAAAGTCATCTCTTTCGATTTTTCTTTCTTATGGTTAAGAAAACTTCCCCTCACTTCTCACTGGCCAGGACAGGATCACATTCTCACCTTTAATCACTATCAAGGGAAAGAAGATCTCCATGATTGGCTTAAACAGTGTTTTAGCAAACTACTTAACTCTGCCATTGTAGCAGGAAAGACAATACATAAATGAGTAAGAGTTTCTGTGTTCCAATCATATTTACAAAAACCAGTGGAGGGCTGCATTTGGTTTTATGTAGTTAACTGACTCCTAGTTTAGACTAAGAGAAGGTATTCCTAGAGATGTATATAAAGTTGTTTTCCCAGAAGCACACTATAGACTCATAAACAATACTGAGGTGGAAAAAGGAAGATGGAAGAGAGCAAACTGATGTAGCATCCAACTGGATCTGCTACAACCTATGTTGTGCTCCATGCTAATGCTAGCAATGTGAGTAAGGCCAGGCTGCCTATTACCCTTTTGTAATTTCTTTTACTCTTTCAGGGATGATAATAAATATATAAAGTGACTTGCCTCAGGGAGTTTGGAATTGGGGCAAGGGAAAGAGTATAAAATAAATAAGATTCAAGAAAAAGAACGTGCCTAGCCAATAAACCTGAAAGACAGGAGAAGAGTCATTAAAAGAATTTCTCCCCAGGAGTCTATTTTTATGGATTAATTCATTTTTGAAATGATTGTTAAGTATGTATTATATTACAGTTAAAATTTACTAAGATCTTACTAATGTGTTAAGCATGGTACCAAATGCTTTACATGAATTATCTAATTTAATTTTCACAATTCCATGAGATATATTCTCCCTTTCTAGAGAAGAAGACAAATAAGTAACGTGGACCAAATGATAGTGTAGGGAGAACAGGCCATCTGCCTCCCAGAGCCAAACCCTTAACCACAAGGAAACCGGCCACTGAGTAAATGTGAGAAAACTCAAGGAGAACAAGATAGATAAGATCCTTGCCTTTGGAAAATTTGTATTGTAGTTAGAGACAAAAAATGAGATTAAGGCTATGATACAAATTGGAAATAAATAGGGTGCCCTACTTTAGATATGGTGCATGGAAGGTGGCATTTATGATATGACCTGAAAGATAAGATGGAACCAATGATGGGTAGAGGAGAGCTGGCCAGATAGAGAAGGAGCCCAAGGAAGAACAGTCCCAGGAGACCAGCAGCTACTAAAGCCCAGAGGAAGAACAGGGGTGAAATGTCTGAGGAACACAAGTAGGTGAATCTGACTACAGTTTTGGGGAACCAGAGAAGAATAACATGAAATGAGAGGTAGAGACACCAGAAGATAGTCTTCTTGTATACCATGGAATAGAGTTTGGATATTGTCCCCAGTGCAATCAGAATCTATTAAAGAGTTTGGAGTAAGAGGATAATTTGACATAAATTTGATTTTTCAAAAGAGCACCCGAGCTGCTGCACAGAGAATGGAAGTAGAAGGACACCAGCTAGGGGTCTAGTGCAGTTTTTCAGGCGAGAGAGGAAAGTGGTGTGGCCTACGTTAGTGGATTCCAGCTATATTCTGATTTTTTAAAAATTGAAATGTCCTTCACATACCATACAGTTCACCAACTTAAAATGAACAATTAGGTAGTTATTAGTACATTCACAAGGTTGTGCAACCATCATCACTAATGAATTACAGAACATATTCATCATCCCCCCCAAAAGAAGCCACATACTCCTTAGTAGTCATTCCCTATTCATCCCTCTTCCCATCCTCTGGTAAACACTAATTGTATTAGTCAGGGTTCCCCAGAGAAACAAAACTAATATGAAATGATGGATTGATGATAGATAGATTAGACAGATGATAGATGATAGACAGACAGACAGATAGATAGACAGGGATTGGCTCACAATTTTGTAGGTTGAAAAATCTCAAGATCTGTAGTTGGTAAACTGGAGACCCAGGAGAGCTGCTGGTTTAGTTCTATGCGGAAGGTCAGCAGGCTCAAGAGCCAGAAAGAGCTGATGTTTCACTTGGAGTCCAAAGGCAGGAAAACACTGATGTCCCAGATCAAAGCAGTCTTGCTCAAGTCCCAGATCAAGAACTCCTGCCTAGGGATGTGAGGGCAATCTGGCTGGACATCTGTCACCCCATTGATCGCCACGGTTGATTCAGCTGATCTGGCTGGCTAGGCGGGTGTCCGCTTCCTCCATCACCGCTCCATGTGCGTCCCTCCTGAAGCTGCACTCTCAGTCGAAGAGGACAACCTTCTCCGGTAGAGGAGAAGACCGTTCTTCGGCCAAGGGTATACGAGTAGCTGCATTCCCCTGCTAGAACCTCCAAACAAGCTCTCAAGAATTCTTGCCTAGGAGAATCATTTCCTCCCAGTCACGGGAAGGTCAGTCTTTTTGTTCTATGTAGACTTTCAACTAATTGGATATGACTCACCTGAATTAGGTAGAGAAATCTGCTTTATTCAATCTACTGATTCAAATGTTAACTTGATCCAGAAACACCCTCTTAGACACATCCAGAATTGTGTTCGACCAAAAGTCTGGGCACTCCGTGGCTCAGTCAACACATAAAATTAACCATCACATTAATGTACTTCTTCCTAGATGTATTCTGAGTGTAGAACAGGCAAGACCCTGAGACCAACTCAAAAGTTTTCATTGGCTATCTCCTGAAACAATTTTAAGCATGATATTAACTGCATTTATATAGTCAAGCAAAGTCACAAATTTAGCTATAATTAGCATTTACTTTTATAAGCCTTTTTAAAACCATTTATATACTTCATAAATTTCTCTCTGAGCCTGTTACTAATTTTTACAATTATCCCTATAATTAAATGAATAAGCAAGAGGGAAAAAATATTCGTATTTTTCTGCATACTTCATGCTTTATATGGTGATTAAGGGTTTAGAATAAAGCATCTGGAGGGGAAGGTATAAAACAAATTTTTGAAAAGGTGTCCAATGAAAGAAGCTGGCAAGTAACTAAATATACTTAAATAACATTCAGTTTCCTTGAGTCGCTGGTATTCATATATAAATTTAAATGAAAGTAGATGCCCATTGCAAAGAGAAGCCACGATAGCACTCCAAGGATTTACCATATTAGCACTAAATCTGATTTCAACTTACTAAACAAGAGATCGAAAGCTACCAGCTTCACCCTCTGCTCATCCTTTGGGCGCAAAGGAACTCTTCTGTCACTCACAAGGGACTACCAGACTTAAGATGTTCCAGGAATGATATAAATGCTCAATATTAAAAACTCCAACCTTACTCACTCACCTACTTCTCCATGTTTGGAAAATTTAGGCAGAAGTAGTTCTGGCATAAGAAGACATGAAATGATCAACAACACACTCAACAACAGTCCAAGACGCTGATGAGCTTTCACATCAAGAAATTCAGATCCTCTCCAAAGGATAATCACGATCCTAATCTGAGTGAAGAACTGTCATCAATGCCCTTTCCCACCATGGTCACTTGACTAAGGGTATATCTCTGGGTCCATTCTAGACCACATGGAACTCACATCCCCATATAGAAGTGTCTCTCGATCAAGTGTTCATCTTCTCAGTTGCACCACGAAGAAATTTGCTCTAGAAACCTTATCGGTTAATTACGGCACTGAATCACTGTTTGTGAGAAAGCCTTTAGTATAGTTTACATAAGAAACATGGAGAATGTGAGTGACATCTCCCAACAAATTACAGTAGCTAGACCCACTATCTAGGAGCCGATAGAATTAAACAGCACTACGCAAGGGTGAACAAACAAATGAAAGACTAGATTTTAGTTAATACAAAGTCTACAATAAGCATGTAGCTAATTAACAAAAATATACTGTTCCTTTATATAGACGGCATTGTACTTGAGGATATAAAAGAAATGTAAGTACAAGCCCTACCCTTCAAGAGATCATTACACAGAAAATTCTGAATTCATCAAGAAAGCTGGTTAAATGATGATAATATAAAACCACTCAAATTTGTTTTATTCTATTATCACACAACTTGTTCATACTCTTCCTTTAGTTTATAAAGCATTTCAACATGCATTATTAGCTCACAGTGATCTGCACTGCAAGGCTAAAAAATTGGTAGATGATGAAGCATTACCTGTATTTCTACAAAGAAGAAATTAAGGCCCACAGAAGTCATGCAGTTTTGCCTAATGCTTGATGGTTATTGAGTGGTGAAACTAGAATTCAAACCCAGGGTTCCTACCTCAGGATCTGGTCCAGGGTTTCCCAACAGTGGCACTTCTGACATTTGGGGCCAGATAGTTCTTTGTTGTGGAGGGCTGGCCCGTGTACTTCAGGATGTGTGGCAGCATCCCTGACCTCTACCCACAAAATGCCAGCAGCAAAGCCTTTTTCCTCCAAGTCATGACAGTCGAAAATGTCTCAGGCATTGCTAAATGTTCCCCAGGGGGACAAAGTCACACGTTCACATTGAGAGCCACTCATCTAGTCTACTTTCTAGTTATTCGGGTTAATAGAAACTATACATTTATAGTACGTGGTGATTCTGATTTATTAGATCATTTTTTCATATACCAAATGTGTGTTTTTGTATATATATATCTATACTCATGTAACAACCTATTTTACGAAATATTTTTAAGGATTCCAGTTTCTTGATTTTTTTCAAAGAACCTTGGTCAATTACAATGCCTCAATAATCAACAAGCACATCATACAATAAATTTATAAAAGTGATAATAGAGAGTGTTGGTTAATGAAAAGTTCTGGAGTTTTCACGGTTTAAAAAAAACACATTTTTTAAATATGTATTTACATATTAGTGAAGTTAACAAAAAATAAAAGTACCAAACTGGTTTCATTTCCACTCCCTCTGTTCCTACTTCTGGTATTATCCACACTTTATAGTTGTGAATGGGAGGTAAAAAGAGACACCTAATAAATTAACTAGTCAATATCACCAAAGAACAAAACAGCTGACAAAGCCCCTACCTTGGCTCCAACAGCCTTTCTTTGGCATTCCCCAGTGTGGCCACTTAAGAACATCGAGCCTGCAATCCTACTTCACTTATGCAGAGTGTTCAGTATTTTGATTTTCTAGCATTTTTGGAAACAGTTTGTTTTAATCACTCTATCACGTGCTTTGCTCTGCTACAGAAATAAAGAAACTTTCCCAACAAAAGTGCTAGAAGGGAAATAGTTAAAATGAAAAATGTATACTGCCATCAGTAAACTCTCCAGGGTAACTCTTAACTAATTTTAGTAAATGATATATTCTATCAATTACCATCTTGATTATTCAACTATAAAAATCAATTGGGTGTATAAAATGCAAAGTGAAGAATATAAATGATTTGAAATTATAGCTTAAAGTAGAAAATTAGGTCAGTTCCCACAATCATGTATTCTGGGTCTCCTTTCTGCTCTGCTCATTAGAATTATGCAACAGCTTCTGGAGATAGTATACCCAGCTTTATCAACAACACCTACTAAAGCATGGAAAATGTTATTACTCCAGGGAAAATGGAGTAATAACAAGCTCTGTCTATGATGGCGACATTCAGTACATTTTGGCACCACATTTCACCTGTGTTTTAACAGGCTGAATCTAGATTACATTGAATATACATATTCTGCCACGTGAACTCCTTTGGTTCACAATAATTTGATGTGCTAAAACACTAAGGATAAACTCTTTGCTTTTTTTTTTTTAACAAAGATCCATGAACATGACATGATTTTCATATGTATTTCATTTGTTTTCAGAACAGATCAATTTCAGGTCTAAAGGTCAACACCTAGCAAAGATGATGCAAGAATAAAAACAGTGCCATATGGAACTTCCTGAATTTGACTGAAAAACACATTCAAAAGAGCCAAATTAACCTCACAGAGAACACATTACTGTCCATATGCAAAGCAAATGCTGCTTGAACTATTGAAAGCTCGATGTGACATTTGACAACCATCCCTGCAAGCCATCACACCACCCCTTGTGAAACTGTCCTGATTAATACTCATCAACAAAGGTTGCCCTCGCTCTTCAGAAACTAAATGTTAAAAAAAAAAAAAAAAGACAGTTGTAAATGGAGCTGAAAGGTGAATGTAGAACATCCTGGGTAGAACATCCTGGGTAGCTGCAGATTTCATAGGTGGCTTATTTAAGAAAAGCCCTTCTTGCCCCCAAGCCATAGGTGGAATGGTAGTTTTCTAAACGGGGGGTGGGGGGGGCAGGGAGGAGAAGCTCCTAAACTCCTTTACCAGTAAATATGAAGGCACCCTATGTATATAGTTCACGCCAGAGACGCCTGAAGGCGTGTAGAAAAGAAAAGCGGCCTGGATTCATTCACTGGCCCCGAGTCAGTGTCTGACTCAGCCCTGCAGTATCCCTGACTGGCCACTTAATTTGCTGCTGCTGTTGTCATTACTCTTTGCCTTTGCTATTAACCTAAGCAAGTGCCACCCACATTCCACATATTGTACAGAATATACAATAGGAAATGAACCTTACTGTTGGCTTCACATCACAGGCTTCAGCTTGGCTAATTAAAAACATAGGAAAAGCACTAGTGTTTCATTGTTTGCAACCAAGTAAACAAAACATCCTCTGCTGACCCATATCAAAAAGTAGCTGCACTGCTGCATTTCTGGCCAAGTTGATGTACCCTGTAAAGAGTGCTGACCTAGAATAACTGCATATTCTGGAAAGGAGAACGGGGGGTAGCGTAATGGAGTGGAGAGTTTAAATCTCAGTTCTCTCAGTGGATGTGTTACCTGGGAGATTTCCTTGACTTTTCTGAGCTTCGTCTAAAAACGAGTATTCATTTATAAATGAAAATATTGTAGCTCAGAACTAGGGGAGGATTAAATGAGATCATGTTTAACAAGGATAACAGTGTATTGTTTATTGTTTTCTGCCACAACTTAGCCTCCTTTGAAATCATCCTGCTAAGAAATGACATAAAGAAAACTTGGTCCAATAGAAAGAAATAGAAAGCCCATCTCATCAGGCTCCCAAACTATTGTAAGGAGAAAAGGAGTATGTGTAAGCAAATGGTGAGGCAGTTATGTCTAAAGCCCCCTTGGTTAAGCTTGTCTCAAAAGGGGTAGATGTGTTGCCAGACAGATTGAGTAGACTCAGCTATGAAAAATGAAGCAGCTTTATTTTCTATGCACATCTGAACTTCATAGAGTAAACTGTTATCCACCAGAGCTACAAGTCAATGCTGATCTTTTCTGTCAGATTTGGCTGAAGAGTCTCAAAACAGTGCATTGTTTTTTTGTTGGTTTTTTTTTTTTGTTTTCATTGAATGTTACCAATCAAGAAGTCAAGGATCCCATCCAGCTGGTCAGACTAATTCGAGATTAGAGATATCTCAGTCTAATCTAATAATATTTCCAGTCACTTCTAGCTTAAAAGTTAGTCTAATCCAGCTAAAAACCAGGGTGCCCTTCTAACACAAACTGCACTTGTCATAGTTACTAGTTCTCTCCTGAGATAATGAGGAAGTGCCTGCTCTTTTTCATCTCTGCCCATCCGCTGGCTCTGTTAAGGACAGCAAGGAGAAATCGTAGGTGTCGAGGGAGGATGAAGTGGAGTTTGCTTATGCAGCAGCAGTCTCCATTCTACTTGGCCATTGCTAATTCTCGATTTGATGCCAGTGACAAATAAATGTTGTCACTGGCATGGTCATCTTGCCCTATATGAATACTAAATACTGAAGCTTTCTACAACCCAAGTATTCTTGATGTAGGCAAAGCATGCTACCAGGCATTGTTCCTTCCACAAAGGCACACAAGATTCTGGGGGCAGGGAGTGGGGGGGGCGGGGGTTGCACCTTCTCTAGACCCCAGCAAGGGTAAGCAGAATACTCCATCAGGCGTGAACACCCTCACTTAGTGGGGGCTTCACCTCCAAGGGAAGTCCAATCATGCCTCCCACTCGACTAGCTGCTGCAATCTTAACACTGAGGTCCTCAGAAAACTACAGTCCCCCTACCCTCCAGTTCTGGAGGATGCTATGAAGCTTTGGCATGTGGGGCTAGAGCCTTCACCATCTCCACACCTAAGTACCCCATTCTCCAGCTCTTCACTCCAGTATAGTATGGGGCACTTCTGGGAGTTGCTGGACAACAGTAACTCCAGATGAGAAATGAACCAGACTCCTTCAAAACCTCCCATGCAACATGCTGGACTAGATGTTCTCCCTGGCTTTAAGGGCTTGGTGTGGGAGTGGGAAACATGATGAATAGCCTTCCTAAGGGGAGGAAAAGAGGTAATTACTACACCACAACCTAGATCTCCCCAGAGGCTTTCTATTCCTACACAGATGGATAAATAGAGATTTATCCAAGTTCTACAGGTCTGTCCTCTCTTAGCAGGGCCTACTTTGTGGGAATGGTAGCATAGGGCATTTCTCTAATCTAAAATATAAGGAATGCTTCTCCTTATACTCTCAACTGTGAGCTGTCTTCATAATAAAGGGAAATCGAGAAGAACATCTCTTAGTGTTGTTATACATCACCATGTGATACCGTTAATTTAATATCAGGAGTTAGAAACAGGTTTTCACCTCTAGCCTTAGCATGTACCAGCAGGATAATATTGGTTGGGACAGTCATATAACCTCTCAGAGGTTGAGTTTATTTATACACCTTAAAAGAGAATACCGATCTGCCCAGTAAATTGTACAGAGTGACATAGACTAATGCAAGCATTTTGAAAACTGTAAAGTTTTAAAAACAGGTTAATATGCCGAGAGAAATACCACCCTGATTATCTTCAAAGAAAGATAAGGAAGACATGGGTGTTGAAAGGCCCTGCCCTGCGTTTTTACAAAGGCAAAGACAGAAGAACATTATAGAGACAAGCTGGACCCACCCTTTTCCCAAGGCCATACATGCAAGGTACCAGCCAAGGGCCACTTTCCATGGGTCCTGGATTTCTGATGTTATGACTTACAAACTACCAGAACCGCAACATTCATTGAGGATTCTAAACTTGGAGCTCAAAAGTGCCTGAAAGTTCACTGTGGTTCAAATGCCTTGTTTTAAAATGAAGGAAGTGGAGCTCTGAGAATAAAGCAATAAATAAAGCATTCTCTCAAAACGTAAGCTGTGAGCTGTGCTATGCTAGAGAAAAGAGCTGCTTTTCTCCAAAGCCAGGATAGGCACAATACGAAGGAGCCACGTGAAGTAGCCTGGAGAGTGGTATCTGCCACTATGACAGGGTCAAACAGAAAAAACACTGTTGAGAAAACGTGCTTCGCTCAGCTGCTGTGAGAGTTGAACGTGGCTCTGAGGAAGCGTGCGCCCTCCCAGGCTTCTCATTTTGCAGAAAAGGTTCTTATCTACAAAGCCATCTACAGAGCTAAGTGTGAGGCCCTGTCTGTGCCCTGAGCTCACTAATTAAAACATATTAACAGCATCGAGTCCTATTATCCTTTCAAAATGGAGAGAACCAAACCAGGCCTCTAGCAGCAGAGAAGGTAATTAAGTAAAACTGTTTCCCACAGATAAATAATGGATATGACAACAGATGTCTCTCTTTCCTGGATGGGTGGGGACAACAAAGGAAAAATGTGCTTGTTTCCAAAATGAATGCAAAAGAGCTGCAGGCTAAAGATCATCCTCCATTTGAACACCAGAGCACAGAACGGACTTGGCCTCTGTGCCTCAGTATGAAATAAAAATCAATGTTTCTACACACGTTACTTATTTCATTATGTACTTTCACTTTGCCTTACAAAAGAAGCTAATACAAATTCAATACATGTCCACATTCCAAACATAATGCTGTTGCCTTGTCAGCCATGTGGCGCTCCCACCACAAACTCTAAGCATCTTTGACAGGCCCCTGTATACAAGACGCTGCAGAAAGCAACTCTTCCTGGGAGTCTTGTGCCTGCTTGCTCCGTCATCTGCCATTATTCTTGCTCGGCTGCAATGGATTAGAGATAATAGTCATCCAAGACAGTTTTTTCTAACGCACACTGTCAAGGTCACATGCTGATGCCACTGGAGGCACATCATCAGCAATACACTTAATTATAGATAGCACATTCTTACCATGAAAGCCATAGGACCTATTAATAGGAGAAGAAGCCCTAAAACTGCTATGGACAAAAGGTCTCAAAACTAAGAAAAATGAGACCATTTTAATTATTTTCCTAAGGGATAAATATTAGACAACAAAAGAAGATGGCTAATCTTCAGAAAATGAATCTGAAATAGTAAGTGGTAGAAAAGAGAGCTATGATTCCTCTTTACAATAGCTTAGATCTCCAACGCAGCTTCCTAATTTTTCCAAGGAATAGGGCAAGTGTATTTGCACGTGTATGCGTATTTTATAGGCTGAGTGTAGGTACCCATTATGGCAAATTTCAGCCCTGTCTATGCGCTAAAATGCTACCAAAGGATTATAAAATGTGATCACAAAAAGCAATTACCATTTATCCTATGTGCTCACAGTGAGGCAGCTTATAATAGACGATCAATACATATACACTAAATAGATCAAACCAAAAAAAAAGGAAAAAGGAAAAAAGAGAAGCATGCCAATTGCTTTTATTTATTTACTATAAACATCATGGTTCATAATGCTTTGATAAAAATGAAAGACTGATTTACTGCAGTATTAAAGTCTGTGTTACCTAAATAAGGTGAGAAAGAAAGTATCCAAGAAGCTTTCTATATTGGCAAAAGGACAATGTCGAGCGAAGCATCTGGTACATGTGCTAGACCCTGGTGATAGATTTCACCATAAGGCAAAACACATACCCTATCCTAGCATTTGATGAAGAGGCATGGTCAAACCACAACAAATTTTCCCAAAGTAAAAGCTGAGTGAAAGTTCTTTTTATGAATATTCCTTAAAATATAAAGCAACAGCTCAATGAAAATTGAAGCTATATTTGTAATTTAAATTATTCAGAGAACTCACACTTACATGGGCAAAAAGGTGCCAAACTAATTCAATGGAGAGAAAAGAGTCCATTCAACAATTGATGCTAAAACAGCAGAATATCCACATGGATATTCTAAACCTCAACCCCTACTGTTATATCTATACAAAAAAATTAATTCAGATGGATCATACACCTAAATATTAAAGTTAAAACTATAAAACTTTTAGAAGAAAACAGAATATCTTCGTGATGGGGGTAGGTAAAGATTTTGGGGGGAGGGTAAGATAGAGAATGTGACAATTAGAAAAAAAAAGTAAATTAGACTTTATTGAAATTTAAAATTCCTGCTCAACAAAAACTAATATTAAGAAACGAGAGCAGCAAGTCACAGATTGAGATAAATACTCTGAAAACATATTTCTGGCAAAAATTCACACTCAGAATATGTAAAGAGTTCCTACAAGTCAATAACGAAAAAGAAAACAACCAAATTTAAAATCGGGACAAGACTTCAATAGAAGCTTCCCAAAGAAAGATATATACATGCCCAATACATTAAAAAGTGCTTTCATCATTGACAACCAGGGAAACGCAAATCAAAATCACAATGAGGTACTACTACACATAGGCTATAACAGCTACAACTAAGTAGAGTGAAAACTCAGAATGTTGACAAAGATGTGAAGCAACTGAAACATTCATATCTTGCAGATGGAAGCGAAAATGGTACAATCACTTTAGAACAAGTGTTTGGCAGTTGCTCATACAGCTAAATAAACTCCGACCCAATGGTCTAGCCATGCTACTCCTAAAATTTTACCCTCAAAATATAAAAACCAAATGTCCACAAAGAAGACTTGTACAAAAATGTTCATAGCCATGTTCTTTATTCATAAAAGCTAAAAACTGGAACCAACCCAAATGTCCATCAACAGAAGAATGGATAAACAAATGGTAGTACAATTACACAAGGGACTACTGCTCAGCAATAAAAAGAAACAAACTACTGATATATATAATGACGTAGATGAATCTCAAAAACATAATGCTAAGTAAAAGAAGCCAGGCACATACTCACACAAACAAATATGCACAGCATAACTCCATTCATATAAAGTTCTGGAAACAGCGAAACTAAAGTATGTTTAAAAGAGTCAAAAAGTTGCTGCCTCTTGGCAACATGGTTGGAGAAGGGACTAACTAGAAAAGAATACAAGAGCTTTTTAAGTGATGGAAATATCCTCTGTCTTGATAGAGATCTGTGTCACACAGTATGTGCATTTGTCAAAACTCAAATTGTGTGACACAGATCTCTATCAAGACAATTTTGACTTAGGATTTGTGCACTTGATTGTATGTAAACTGTACCTCAAAAACAAATATTGAACTCTAGTTAGTAGGTTCACTTTTTGTAGTGGTATGGGCTAGTGATTCTGAAAGTACTTTCTATGTGAGTGAATGAGTACATATATTGAGTATAATTGAAACCAGAATTCTCATTGTTGGAGAAGGGAATTATAAATATAGAGTGGAGTAAGACATGAACGTACCCTGTGTTGTCTGATTGGAACTGAAGTCACTAGAATAAACATGTAGTTTTTAATATAAACAGGTACAGAACTAAGATATATATGTATATATGTTCATGTATGTATATACACAAAAGCATACGTTTTCTAGCTTTGTCTGCTAAGCACATCTAGAAAAAATGACAGCCAGAAAAATAAACATGCTTGGCTCCCAGGTCTCAGATTCTAAATACCATTCTCCATTAAAGGAATCAAGGTTTGTTGTAGGAAAGGTTAATTCAAGGGCTGAAGCAGAAAAACTATACAATAAGCCTAAAATATCCTGTGTCAGAATGGAAATGTTCAAAAAATAAATAAATGAAACATATAAAAGTGACACAGTAGCTAGTTTGAAGGGGCTTTGATTGGCTTTACTCTTCAGAAATGTCAAAATCAAGAAAGACAAGACTGAGAAACTGTCCCAGGTTGAAGAAGGCTAAAGAGACAAGAAAACAAATTGCAATTTAGGATGCTAGCCTATTTATTGGATGAGGAGAAAATAGCTATAATGGGCACTATTGGAATGACTGATGAAATCTGAATATGAATTGTAGAATAGTTAGGAATAAAAAATATCAATATAAAATATCCTAATCTTGATCATTATAGTATGGTTGTGTCAGAAAATAATCTTGTTCTTAGGAAAGGGATAAATACGGTTCACACACACACACACACACACACAGAACGCATAAAGCGACTGGAGCAAAACATAAACAGCTAGTGAATCTGGGTAAAGAGTACGCAGTAGTTCTTCGTACTATGCTTGTAACTTTTCTGTAAGTTTAAAATATTTTTTAAGTAATCAGAGAAATATGAATAAGCCATAGAAAAGCTATTTAATAAATGGAAAACAAGCAATACACAACAAGTAGGAGTACACTGAATTTAGGATACCCGGGAGGAAAGAGAACAGAGCTAAATTCACTGACTCCTGAATCAAAAAATATTTGCATCCCCAATTTTTGTCAAACACTGCTGGGTAAAAAGAGACCTATAAGCCATGAGCATGTATCTTCATCATCAGATAGATAAGACACGAATTCAACTAATCAGCATGTGAGATCATTACTGCAATAAAGGTACAAGTTTAACAGGTAAGCAGAGAGAGAATTGACCTCTGCCTAGGAGATCCCAGGGTGGCTTCACGGAAGAAGCAGAGATTTAATCTATGAGTAGTATTTCAACAGACAAAATAGAAGTAGGGAACAAAGCAGGAAGGTGTTCCACACAGAGGGAACATTAGGAAAGGTACTGAGGAGCAAATTGTGAGATTTATTAAAGAAACTGTGAGGAGACAGTTTGGCTTGGGAGTAGAGAGTATGAGAAGGAGTAGGAGAAAAGACTAGAAAAACAGCCTGAGGACATACAATATGAAAGCTTTGAATGCCACAGGTACATGAATTTAACTTTTAGTCAGTGGAGTGCCCTAATGCTTTGGGATAAGGAAGGATGGGGAAGAAATGGCTATTTCACACAGAAAGGCAAGAGGCTAATCCAACAGTCAAAAAAAGTGGGAATAGGGTCTCTATCAAGAGGAAGCTAAAAAAGACTGGTGCTCCTAAACTCTTTCTCTGGTCTTCCCACCCCAGCCATAAAAAGGCTCAAGGAAACCACTGGTTGTCAAGTGAGGTAATAAGCATGAAATGTGATCACAAAGTTCATCTTGAAAGAAACCTATTAACACTCTCCACACTAGAATGAAGATATTTGTACAGATTTATTAGCTCTTCTGTTTTTCTCCAGTAAACCTAGGAAAGCTCTAAAGAACACCTTTTAAAATCTCAGTGGATAAAACTCTCTTTATAAACACTACCGTTGAAGCTTCTTCTCAGGAAAATTCATTGAAAAAAGAAGAAAAAGCCCAAGTCAAAGCACTTCATTTCTCTGAAAGCCATTTTTTCCAGATTCAGAAATAAAATCTGTGTCTGTGGCTATTGTGAAATCTCATAATAGAATTTATATTGAATATTTCCTACATATCATCATTCTACAACTAGTTTTAATTCTTATAAACAAACATAGTCTTTCCAAGGGGGAGGAAAGTGAGGAGGGACTGAATGCAAGATTCTTGATACTTGCCCACCCCCTGCCAATAGTTTTGCCAGATTTGCAGTTGGAAATCTTTGAAACTGGGATTCAAGTAGGGCTAAACTGATTTTAAAGTTATGAATGCAGAAAAATAAAGCTCCAATGTAAGGAGTAAAAACATACTATCGGAAGCACTATCTATGACTTTTCATCTGTGTTCATATTAACATAGACCTAAAATGATAGGCTGTATAAGAAAAAGCCAAGCACACTCTCACTTTTGTTTGGAACATATTACTATTACTATTATGCATTTCTATTAACTTTCTACTGAAGGCCACCAAGAACTTTTCAAATCTGAATTCACTAAGAATTTCTCTTGTTTTTGGGAGATGACAGGAGATGAACTTTAGACTAGAAGAGAGAAGCACTTATTTTGCTACCATCTTTACTATTTCTCTGCAGATGATATTATCACACAATCCACACGACTCAGACAGGTGCTATCACAGTTTATAAATATAAAACCAGTGAAAATTCTATATAAGACACTACCTAAAAACTCTTTAAAGTTGTCAAACACAAGAAAGCATGAAGACTCATAGATTCCATTAATCTTATTACCTTCCATAATTTGGTGCCCAACAGCATCAAACCAGTGATTATAGATTGTCTATCTTCTCTTAACCTCTGACCATAAAACTATCATGGAAGCTAGGAGCTGACAGATAAGAGCACAGATTTTGAGCAACACCCATCTAGGCATAACTCCCCACTCTGCCGTTTGCCATCTATGTATCGCTGTACAGTTAAATGGCCTCTCAGAACTTCAGTTTCATCTGTGAAAATAAAATTAAAAGTGATAATAAAAATGAACCTTTCTAGTAAAATAAGTAATAGCAATTGAATTTAATGCTTGGGTGGACATGAAATGTCTGAAAGATTAAATTAGATAATGTATGTAAAGAAGCTCCATAAAGAATTCTTGAGAGACTGTACAGTTTGAACACTATATAAACATATCCTCCTGAGGGGGATGAGTGAGGTGTTAAAAACCCAGCCCACATTGCACTGATGAAGTCATTTAATTCACACAAACGCATAGTACAGGTTAGCTGTGGTCCCAAATATGAATTCATTAGTAGTAGTATTCTTAAACAAGATAAAACAATGGGTAAGACCAGTAGAACTCAGAAACCATTCATCTTGAAGTCTATAACTATAATATTTTATTAATGGAAGGAATAAACTTAAACTTTTTAACTTAACAGCTGCAGTAACCTAAAAGCCTCCTAATAAAACAAGAATAAATACTCCTGCATGCAGGTTAGGGTACAGTGGTGGAGAGGGTACACTAATAAAATGAAGTTATTAAATCAAAGAAAGAAAACTGGCAAAACATAATTTTTAAAAGTACCCCTTTCCTTTGACAAAAAAAAAAAAAAAAAGCCAGAAAAATCCACATAAGGAATACAAACTGACTTAGACCTCAGGACTAGTTGAGTCTAACTTGGTAACTATTCTAACTTGATGACATTTCAAAGAACAATAATCCAGGATAGAGAAAAACAGTGCAATCAAGCACCTAAACCGATCAGTTGTGACGAATAAGAAGTTAAACAATAATTTTGTACTGAGTCACTTTTTTGCATAATAAAATTAACCAAATCTAAAACCAATCCTATAGAATAGAAATCCAAAGAAGATAGACATCCTTGACAAATAATTTCTTCAGAAGAAATTATAAAAGTCAAAGTAGCTCTTTGAGAAAAAACTCACAAAGAGCACTGTAATTATCACTAAATCTAACATTATTTCTAAGCCATAATGTCCTGTTTCCCTCTACAGTCAAAAAGTGGATGAGCCTTTTCTTTCTTTAATTACCAATATGTTTTTCACCCATCACATGGTACCAAACACTAAATTCACCAGCAAATATTAAAGACTGATTTCCATTGCTGCCTAAAAGGCCTTATACATGCTCAGTTGTCTGCTAAAAGAGTATATATTAGTATAGTATTATATTTAGTATATTAGATATAGACTCAATTGTGATAGACATATTAAAATTAGATATAATGTATATAATTTTGCATTGTCAAAAGTAATATGAGTAAAGTGTTGTTTTTCTAATAAAGGCTTTAGAAATTTAAAAATACTATCATGAAACAAGTTTGCAAATAATCGATGTGCTTCATATGAAGCCAAGCAAAATAATAAAGGATAGACTACTTCCTGGACGGAATCCACCTCTGTATACCTGAAAATAGCAGCCAGGTTTTTAATAATAATGATAATACTGAACACTCTGGTCATAGTTCTAATTGACCAAATGTAACAAATTTCAAAAGAACTCATATTTGATCAAGAGTTGCTAATACTTATTTGCAACTTCTCTTAGCAAATTCTCAATACATTTTTTCAGCTTCGGTGAGTTCTCAATATTGTCAATTGGCTTAACTTCATCACATAAAAAATACAGTCTCGCATTATCCAGCTTTTACTAATTTGGTATCTTGAGAGCCTTCACAGAGGTATGTAACAACTTGCCTGTAATGAGAAGTGTGGTTGGTGGGTCAATAAGGAATTGATCATTGAATAAGCATACTATAGTTCTAAACTTCTACCCAACAGCACATTACATGTATATTCAAAAGAGGGAGGAAAGATCAGAGAGGAAAAAAGGAGACAGGGTCTATACATTTTAAATATCAATTATAACATCTATACCAGTTGTTTATTTTATACTATGCAACAGAAATATAACATAAACTATAAATAAGTCACATATGTAATTTTAAGTTTTCCAGGAGCCATGTTAAAAAAGTAAAAAGAAACAGGTAATGTTAATTATGATAATATATTTAACCTAATATCATTTAAATATATAACCATATAAAATATTAATGGAAAACTACATTCTTTTATTTGTACTAAATCTTCTATATCCAGTATGTCTCTTACACTTCTAAGCACACCTCAGTTTGGACTAGCTGAGTGGTCAACAGCCACACACGACTAGTGGCTATAGTATTAAACAGTATAGATCTTGACTTTCTACATGCAATCAGTAAGTTTTTATTCAATTACATCATATCTCCATTTTGTGCTAGCAATATTTTTGCATTTAGAACATGTATGACACTCTGAACAGTTACTGCACTGCAACACAAATATGACGGGAGCTAAATCTAATGTAGGCGGTAATTAAAAGAACATTCCAACTGAAGAAAACAAGTATAATAAAATTCATTTCTGAAATGGGTCCTTTGGCAGAAGGTAGATTTAAATCTGTAAGTTTAGAAGAGAAGAAAGTTTACACAGCCTGCTGCTATTGAACAGCCTGGAAGTACGGCATCAGACTAAAATCCAAGAAATTTAATGACTAGAAACTCCTCTAGAATTTGACCACAAAAAATTTTAAAGTCAGCCTGAAAAAGAGGAAAGTAAACATAAATTTATGCAAATGTGGTAATAACACCATTGAGCAAAGCACAACAAAGTATGTGGCAAACTTCCTCATTAGCTCTGCTACTCATCTAAGACATGTAGGTTGTGCTACCAGACTTCAGACTTCCAGTCTTATAAAATGAAGATAATGTTCTTATAAGTAGGAATGCATGCAAAAATGACCAACAAGAGTTTGCTTTCTATTGGTTCATATACACTCCCAAAAGAAAAGAATAAAGCTCAAGATACTAACACAAGCTTAACTGACAGTCCGCACTGATCGAATGGCCAAAACTGTGCCATTCTAAATCATCTCACGCATCATGGAAAATAAAATGTTAACAAAACATCTGAGTCAGAGAAGGGAAAAAATTGTTGCAAAAGTAATATACTCAAGTCCTTCTCTCTCTCTCATACTAAAGTTTATTGAGTTTAACTCATATCTAAAAACTATTCTTAATCAATGAGCGTGGTTTTCTGCTTTCTCCCAAAATTTTCGGGTTTTTCCTAGGTTATAAGAGATGACAGGTTAGGAGCAGGAAGACAGGGAAGGAGGGTTTGCTAGATGCCTCAAGTTGTCACACTGAGGAATCCCAGCTGGGATAAAGTAAAGGAGGAGCAGGTGGTAAAGAAAATAACGGTAAACAGCCAGGGACACCGGTACAGAGTCAGACACACTGGGAGCAGCAATGACAGACTCTCAATTCAAGCCGGATTATCTTTAAAAGCATCTTCATAATGATGAGCCTATAGCATGAAGATAAGTTTAAATTATGTTCAATTGTTTCATTTTAGAAAATTCTCTACCAAAAATGACCACAGTAGATTCTCATTATTTGAAGATTCTATATTTGCAACTTCTCCTATGCCCAAAAATGTATTTGTAACACCAAAATCAATACTCACAGGGCTTTGGCCACCATTCATGGACATGCACAGAACAGCGAAGAACTGGAGTTGGCCAACACGCACATTCACAGCTGAGGTCAACAAAATGACATCTGGCCTTGTTTCAGCCCTCATACTAGAAACAAGTGACTTTTTCACAGTATATTTTGTGCCAAGTTTTTAACTTTTTTTTTGCTTTATGAGTGATTTTAGCCTTTAAAATGGCACCCCAGTATAGTGTTGAGGTGCTGTCTAGTTCCTAGAAGGCTCTGATAAGTCTTATGGAGAAAACATGTTAAATAAGCTTCCTTCAGGCGTGAGTTATTCTGCTATTAGCCATTACTTTGATATTCATGAGTTAACAGCATATATTCAATAAGATGTCTTTAAATAAAATCACACATAAAATAAGGTAATGTTTTGGTTGGTTGAGGAAAAGGTTGTAACCAAAGGCTTTTGTATTTCCCCTAGAAGAAAAGGTTTGGCAATCGCTAATTCAGTTTTTTCTGCAGCTACTGATGAAAACTACCACTATCGATGAACATTAACTGTATATGATAAAAGCTTTGGTGCTTAAATAATATTTCCAGGTAAATACCTAGTAATACTGGATTTTGTTAAGATGTAGCTATAATGAGAAGCTAAAGGCTGTACTTCATCAGGGTCACAAATGGCTGAACACAAATTTCCAGAATTTCGAATACTAATGTCATACTGACTCTAGTCATAAATACCATCATGATAACATGATTCACAAATAATATGAAGGTTAAAGAATTTTTTAAAGAAACATTTTGCTGGATGAAGTGAAGCAAATACAATGTATGTTTTAAAATTTAAATTGTCTATACAAATCAATCATTTAACATAAGAAGTTAGAAAACTTTTACTCTTACCCACTGCAATGACAGCTCTTAGTTCCTATAACACAAAATTATATTTATATGAGAAAACACTACAACAAAAACGCATATAAACTAAACATTCTTTGATTTACTTCGGAAAGTAACTGCTGTTGAAGGAAACTTTTGGAGGTGATGGCTATGTTGATTACCTTGATCTTAGTGATGGTTCAATAAATATATGCATATGCCTGAACTCATCAAACTATATATTAAATATGTGCTGTTTTCTGCACATCAATTATATATCAATAAAGCTGTTAAAAAGAAAAAAATGGTGCACTGCAGAAAAAAACTATCAGCTATGACTATAAATGAACAACATATTAATAAGTACTTTCAGGTATGTTATTAGAATGACGAATTTCTGCTACCAGGAAACATGTAGTGTATTATAAAGTCTATTTTTATATTTTTATAAATATTGTTGCATATATGCATAAATGCTTTTTTTGGCTTTAATCTTTTATCAAAACAATTATTTTCAATATTCTCTATCAAAATCTAGGACCAAAAATAAAATTGATAAACTGGTTGTGAACTTCAACACTATGTCTAAAGGTCAATGGACACAAATACGTTATTGGCTTTAGAAACTATCTGGCACCAATTTTAATCCCAGCTCTTTCCTACTCTGTGCATAAAGTTTTTTCAACAAGCAAACGATTCTTCACTAACAAAAACTATAAAAGTGCTGTATTAAAAGCCGTTCTATTTCAAATCCTTAAAAATTGAAAAATATTTTTCTAATGATAATGAGTATCTCTATATTTCATATTTCACTTTGAGATCCTTACATAAGAGGTTTTCATGAAGTGAGTTTTTTGTCAGTCTACAGGCTTGCATTGGCCAGTTTCTTAATTAAAGCACTGGAAATAACAGCAGCAATTTCCTTTCCAGGCAACAAATTTCTCTCTGAAGGTGTGATTACCTTCACACTTTCAAGTCTTTCCTAAATTAGTGGAATGTCCTTTCTGTACTTAATGATTAATTGTGATACTGACACTTGAGACAAACAACTCTAAACCCACAAAAACGAACAGTCAGAAAATTCTTTCTTAACTTTCAAGAGGTAGAAGACAGCCATCATTTCTGACTCTGATAACAATGAAACAGTTCTGTATTTTACAGTTTACATGTATAAAAATATTTTCGCCCCAAAATATGTCTTTGTTTTCAGAATGAGATTATTCATCATCGATAAAATTATAAAGCTCTAGGTTAACAAGTTTTAAGATTTACAAGGGAGGGGACACATGATAATTAGAAATTATAGAAAACAGGACAATGCCCAAATAATCTTGAGGAAATGTTCCAATTGCTTTTGCAACTATATAAGAATTGACCCTGATGTATTGCCACACCACATTATGTGACTGTCCTCAATGAACCTTATCTTCTCTCTATCCCCATAATCTTGCCCAGCAACTGCACAAGGTAGGCTCTTAATGTCCATGGAAAAAGAGAAGGTAAAAGTTGAGCACAAGGTAAATAATCATCAGCAAACAGGAACACCAAAAGTAAAAGTTTTCCTAAATGTTAAAAGAGACCAAGCATGGTCAGAAGAATGGAAACATCCATTCCAAAACTTCCCTCAAAAAGTAACCAAAAAAAAAAAAAAACCTATAGAGATAGACATAGAGATAGAGATAGAGGAGATAGAGATAAAGATATATATCAACTTCCCAAAATAATAAAGATAGGAAGAAAATTTTCTAGAATTCCTATCCCACTGACCCCCTCACATTTGTTTTCCCCAGTCAGGAAAATGAGTGGAAGATGAATTGCCACAGAGAGAGATACAGAAAGATAAACAATGCTTTTGCACTGAAGCAATTTTTATTTGATTTCATGAATTAAATTTGAAAAGACACTCAATCTAAACTTCTACATTACTGATAATTTCATTTCTCAAAAAAAAAAAAAGAAAAGAAAAACTTAAAAGATTCAGAAATTGGATACATTCCATTTTGGGTAACTTGTCCTAAGAAAATATCAAAAGATAAATATCCAGATATAGAAAAGATATAGCTACAACAATGTTTATTACATAACTAAAACAAGAAGTAGAAACATTCTAAATGATCAACGACTGGGAACTGCTGAAATATATTTTGATATATCCAAACAGTGGAATTCTGTATACTTATTTCAAATTGTATATATCTACCCTACCCCTGGCATGGCGAGATGCTCATTATAAGATGAGTATAACATGATTCCATTTTTATAAAATGTATGAATGACTACATATACATGAAGGGGATCTGAATGGGTATATACAAAGGTATTAACAGTCATCATCCTGGCATGTTTGGTCTACTTATATTTCCTGATTTATTTTATAATAAACATATATTATATTTGTATGAAAAAAGAGAGAAACATAATTGAGAAGTAAAATACAAAAACAAGCAGATAAAAACTAAATGACTTGTCATTAACATCTTCAACCTGAAGTAAACAGATGTTTCATTTCATACCACTGGAAAAGTCACTTCTAATTCTGACATTTAATGCAAAAAAAAAAGAAAAAAATGCTAGATGCTTACTTAGGTTACCATTGATGTAATCTGCTTTCCTAAGATGTAAGAATATTTTTCCTATGTCTAATAAAGACAAATGAATTGGGATGTCTAAGAAATAAGGTGTTCTAATTTTCAAAGGGTAAAAACAATTTCCCCCCAAAATTAGCCAGTTCGATTTCCTGTACAGGTAAATGCAGTATGATGAACAAAATTCAGTATTTCTTTGATGAATGAGGATCTGAGTGCCTCAAGTGTCAATCCAATTATAAGGCTCTGGACATAGAGAAACTATAGAGAGAAGACTAAGAGAATGTGTTCTGATTCTAGCACATGCCATGAAAATGGGGTCCCTGGAGAAGCCCAGATGTGTCCTTGTTTTCCAGTGATCTATGTCTGCCTCTAAAGAATAACACAGAAGATCTTAGGCTGATGGCTCAAGAAATTCTCATTTATAGCAGTTCTTCTAAGTCACTGGAAAAAGTTCTTTTATAGCAAAACAAATACTGAGACAAACAGCATTTGTGAACAATATGTGCATTTTAAGCCATGTTCATACAAGATAATATAGGATTCCCGCTCATAATCAAACACAAATACCAATCACCTAAGGAAGACAGAAAAACATCTGAACAAAGGTAGAAACCAAAAAAAAAGCAAAGAAAGATCAATTTCACTATATAAAGACTCATAAGTCCCCTGTGACCAAAATACCATAGACAAAATGAAAAGACAAATAGCAAACTAGGAAAAAGTTTTTCAACAGATTGTCGAGATTTACATCTTCATTATGTGTGTATGTACGTATGTGTGTGTGTGTGTGTGTGTGTATACTTATACATATTTTTTTAATTTGAGTTATTAAGAAAAATACAAACTCACTAAAGGTCATTAAGCAGGTATTTATAAAGGGAAGAAAACAATAAACATGGTAAAACATTTTATATGAATAGAAATAAAAATACAATATAAAGATACATTTTTGTTAAAATGACGATGATTGTGCATCCTAAAAATGAGTGAGTAAAAGAGAAAACACACTCAAATATTGCTGGTAGGAATGTAAATCAGTCTAACATTTCTGGAGGAAAATTTGGCAGTGCACATCTAAAGCCTCTTTGACAAAACAGTCCTATTCCTAGGATTTTTTCCTTAGAAAACAACTAAGGCATTTTATATAAAGTGATATTCATTGTAGCATTACTTAAAATAGGAGCCAAAAGCTAAACCTGTATCAATATAAATTGGTATAATAAATCCTGTTTATTAAAAATCATAATGTACCAGAATACTTACAGACATCAGAAAATATTTTTAAGATGTTAAATGATAATAATGCTATGAAACAGAATATATGTGATCTCCAATTTTTCTTTTAAAAAAGTATGTTTTTGTACATAGCTAAATTTTTATACACACACACATATATATGTATATACATTTAAAAATACTGAAAGGATCTAATACAAGCTGATATTGCTACATCCTATTCGTCTGGGAGTATTAAATGCAAAAGTAGTAGCTTTTCAAAGCTTTGAATTTACAGAACTAATCTAACAAAGCAAATTCTGCTGTGATCAATCCAACATATTCAGATGTTATCTAAAGCATTTTTTCATATGTCAACTAAGATAACTTTTGGTACATGCTTAAATATTAAAGCAGTTATAATTTAGAAGTCATTTGTGAATAAATGTGCAAGATAAGTACATATTGGATATATATGTTTACCATGTGTTAGAAATAAAATTATTTTGCTGGAAAAGAAAATACTGAAATGATGTATATCAAAATTTAAATTGGGATTATTTACATTTCTATATTTTCTAAATTTTCTATAATAAGCTACTGTTAACAAAAGAAATTATTATTTAATAAAAATAAACACCTATTCATAGCAGTACTATTCACAATAGCCAAAATGTGGAAACAACCCTGCATCCATCAGTGGATGAATGGATAAACAAATTGTGATATACATAGAATAGAATATTAACCACAAAAAGGAATGAAGTACTGTCCATGCTACAACATGGACAACCCTCCAAAACATCACGCTAAGTCAAAGAAGCCAGATATGACTCCATTGATATGAAATATCCAGAATAAATAAATCTGTGGATACAGAATGCAGATTGGTGGTTGCCAGAGGCTGCAGAGGGGGGAAATCGGGAGAAACTGACTAGGTGGATGTACAACAGTGTGAATATACTAAATATACTAAATGCCATTGAATTGTTCACTTCAAAATAGTTAATTTTATGTTATGAGAACTTCAACAATTATTTTTAAAAATTAAAAAATAGTAAAGAAAAAAGTAAACATCTAAAAATTTTGTATTTCTCTTTAAAGTTTATTATATTTTTCAATCACTTGATATTCTAAGAGACTATTTCCTCTGCCAGTGAATTCTAGATGTGCTAGTGCAGGGGTCCCCAACCTCAAGCTATGGACTGGTACCAGTCTGTGGCCCATTAGGAACCAGGCCACACAGCAGGAGGTAAGCGGCGGGCCAGTGAGTGAAGCTTCATCTGTATTTGCAGCTGCTCCCCAGTGCTAGCATCACTGCCTCAGCTCCATCTGAGATCATCAGACATTATATTTTCATAGGAGCACTGGTCCCTGGGGCCAAAAAGGTTGAAGACCATCATACTAGTGTGTTTGTCCATCTGTCTCTCACTCACTTTCTAATTTCCTTATACAAATGATAGCTAATATTAATATGGTATTACTATGAATTGTTCTAAAGAGTTCACATATATTAAGTATATTGAATCTTCACAACTCTATGAAATAGGTATTTTATTATTATTTATTATTATCTATATTTTGCATAAGAGAGAGGCACAGAAAAATAAAATGACTTGCTCAAAACTACACAGCTGGTAAGTAACAGAATTGGGATTTAAACCCAAACAGACTGGCTACAGAGTCCTAGGCTTTCAAGTGCTTCAATGTTTTACTTCCTCTCAAAGAATCCATGGGCTTTGTAGAAAAAGTAGAAATAGAGATAAATCTGTGAAGTAGCAGCGAGATAATCCATAATCTTGCCACCTAGGGATTAACCACTGTAAATCTGTTGCAACCTTTTCCAAATAAATACACATATCTATATACCTAAACCATGACATGCTTTATAATCTGCTTAACATATAAACTTCTTCCAGGTAAATAAGTATGCTGCTGTATCATCACATTTAATGCTGACATGGTATTCCATTTAAACACTTGGATTGTTTATAAATAATGCTGAGATGAACCACCTTATATGTACATATTTTTCAGTTAACCAATTTACGTAGGGTAATTCTAGAAGTAGATGTAAAATTCTTGATGAGACTATGTTTTAAATCTCTTGACAAATATTACTCAACTATTTCAGGAAAGTAATTAATAGCTTATCCTCCCATCTGTAGATATGGGAGAACCTCCTCTTATTATACTTTTCTTTCAAAATTTTCCCATCTGGTCTCAGAACATACTATATCTTGTGAACCTGAGGATCATTTTATTTCATACTATGCCTCTCCGACAGGCACACACTCCCAAGGAGGGTAAACTGTATTTGGACTCTTGGGGATTCTTTCAAATGTATAGATTAATTTGGGGAGCATATACATCCTTACAATGTTAAGCCTTTCCATCTAAGGTACAGTATATCTCTACTCATGAATAATTCTTATAAAACATCCCTTTGGGGCACAACCTTTTTCAAATGAGAAAACAAAGTCTCGGCAGTTGACTTAAGGCCACAAGTCAGTAAATCATCTAAGAGAGGATTCAAATGAAAAGCAAAGTTTACCCAGACCTGCCTTATGTCACTAACCTGTGAGTATTTTCCTACAGGAAAAAATTCTAGGCTGTCATGGATGTAATTTACCACTAACACATTGAATCCTCCTTATTCTGTATCATCCTATAACCCAAAGCAGAATTATAGAAGGCCAAGACCTCCTATTCCTATGGCCCCATAACTTTGTCTTAAGGAATATTAAGCATATCATGCAAAATGTCTCAATTCAATTGACTTAGGGGACTAAATGAAATTATAGAACCAGACATCTCCTGGTAAAAAATACAAACATATGTGTGTGTGTCAAACAAAAGTAGCATAGACCAGATTCACCAATCTTTCTCGTGGACTATTTATACACAATGCTTATTTTCTAAAACTATCAAGTTATGTGTACCTGCCCAGTATGAACATACTGGACATGAAAACTTACACATTCAGTCAAATGCATCCAACAAGAAGCTAAGACATAACCCATTTCCCTAAAAAAATATAAAACTAGAAGAAAGTCATAAAGTGTTGATGTTAGAAAAGACTTTACAGATTACCTAAACCAATCAATCTCTTTCTTTTCCAAATGAGAAGATTGAGTCCAAGAGAAAGCAAGTTACCCAAGGTCACATAGCCAAGTAGCCACAAGAAAGTCCATAACTGGGTCTCTTGACTCTCTCTGCTCAACACCCATTTCACCCCACTCTGGCACATACATATCCAATTGAACATTACCTCACTTTCAACTCATTACTGATCTCCAAAAAAATTTAAAATAAAAATAAAGCTTTTCTTCTGAATAATTAAAATTAGACAGTATGCTTTTAAACTATTATAACTTAAGGCTGTTTCTATGAATAATATTTAAAAAAACATTAAATCTCTATCATTAAATAATTTTAATAAATTAAAAACATATCATTTCGAACAAAATCAAATTTGAGCACAATTCTTCAAAAATCCTTATCATTCTTAAAATATACATGTTGGACATGTATCACATTTTTCAAGGAGCTAATTAATTCACTAAATAAAACTGTAAACTGGAAATTTTTGTCAAATAGTATAGGAATAAAGGTGTACATTTCTGGCAGGCCAGCCTAGGAAAAAGAAGCAGTGGCAGCTGGTACAAGGAAAACCTTAAACAAACATGTTCTCCTGTTGTATTTGCTTAAATAAACCAGTCTACCAAAACATAAAATCAAGACCTACGCATATATCTGCTTCCATATGCTCTTTGTATATCATCAGTATAGTCACTGAGAAATCACTAAGAAAAGATGTGTTTCCAGAGTCACTGAACATGTGAAAGTAAAAGGAGAAGATGGAAGGATTGTGATTTCATGATCGCAGAAGAATACCAAATCTGGAGCCAGGATAGGAATCCACTATAACAAACTGTCTGCTTTAATATGGTTAGTATCTGAACTACTGCCAGGCTTACTCTGTGGAAAACCCACTGAGGATATGTTTGCTGTTCTTTTAACCTAGAAAAAAAAAATTAGCTTTCTTATTCAGTTTTCTTTTAATGTTTAAAGTTAAATAACAAGAATTTTTTAAATTATTTAAACCAAATATACAAAGTTAAAAAAAATCAAGGCTGTCTCCAAGAGATTCATCCAGTGGCTATTTAAGGGCATTGCCAAAGATTAGGTTTCTAAGCCAAAAAGCAATTTGAAAAAATATCCAAATAAGTATTCTATTTAAGTATTCTATTAAGTATTAATTTTCAACACAGATGTTTTCTTCATTTTAAAGGATTGTTTCTGCCTTTATACTATAAGGGAGTAATAAGACCACAAAAAATATTTACTATTCCACGATTAAATTTACATTTTTCTCCCTTACTGAGCTAAGAACTTAGAGATAATGGGTCTGTGTGCCGACAACTTCTATTGTTAGTTACGATCAGTATTTTAACAGGTTTTAAATAGAATCCATTACAGTTACAAACTGTTTTACGAGGATACGTCTTAATGACCTATATTCCAAATAAAACCTGACGCTAGAAAAGAGGCAACTGTTTAGAGAGAACAGGATAGCCAGAAATTGGCTGGAAGCATTTCCTCGGATCACAGGATATGAGCCATTCTCTATAATGCTCTTCTTAGTACAACGACAACAAAACTTCTTATAATAAACAACTAATTTCTCTCTGGAATAGAGTGATATATTATGGGATCAGATGTTGGCCTATATTTAGAACCAGGCTGTTCTGCCCTCTTGATAAAACCAGGGAGATGATACAACCAGGAAAATGATACATATATTTAAGGGAGGCATTTTCTTAAAGAAGTCACTTTTATTTAACTCTTCTTTCCAAGGTTGGGTTTGCATCTACTAGCTTACCTGTTCTACCACTTTAAACATGAGAGTAAATGAGAAGTCTAAGAAAAGTCTGACCTCATGTTAACATAAACTATTAAGAAACCACCTCTCTAATTCATTTTATATTTCTTTTCAAAAAGGCAGTTCATTGAAGGTCCAATTCAGCAAGTGTTCATTTTACATCAGAAAATCTACCTCCTGGCCCAAATCCTCTAAAGTGACACCTAAAATCACCAAAATGACTAGATTAAGTAACCAATAACTATGTTTAAATTCTACCAAGCAGAAAATTTTAAATGTGATTAGAATAAAACTTCAGAAATGGGCCTTTGGAAAAGTAAAGGTGTTATGTCCTCCCACACAAAATCCATAAGTCGAAGTCCAAACCCACAGTATCTCAGAATGTGACCTTATTTGGAAACAGAATCCCTACAAAAGTAATCAAGTTAAAATGAGGTCATTAGTGTGGGCCCAACGACTATGGTCCAACTAAAGAGGGGAAGTTTGGAACAGAGACAGGCAGAGAGGGAAGACACAGTCAAGACAGGGAGAAGATGGCCAACCATAAGCCAAAGGGAGAGGTGCAGAATAGGTTCTTCCACAAAAGGAACTGATCCTGCCGATACCTTTATTTTGGACTTCCAGCCTCCAAAGGTAATATTTAGTTTGGCAGTCCTAGAAAACTAATACAAAAAGATACCCAAAACTAAAGAGGAGAAATAGTCATGTGATATAATGGCTGAGCTTAATAAAAAAAAAAAGGGGGGGCTCAAATTAAACAGGATAGAACACTATAAGTGTTATACCTCATCTTAAGAAATTCTTAAACAAGATATTATAAATAAAAAATAAAACTAGAGTCACTAATCATAGAAGGAAACCTTGTATTTGGAAGGAACCTTGAATTAAAATTTGTTAAGCATTACCAATAAATATTTGCACTTCCCTGTTCGGTTCCTGCCACTTTTCTCTTTTTCCTTACTAGCAAAACTCCTCACAATTGCCTATTCTCACTGTGTCTACCTTTCTTTTCATTCTCTCCTGAACCCACTCAATCACGTTTTTGCCTCTACCTCCTCCTCACAAAATCCAACCATCAATTCTCAGCATTCCTCTCACTAGAGCTAAACAAACAAGATTCAGTCCTTCCCTCTCTTCTCCTTCAACACTTTCTTCATTCGGCCTCTGGAAGACCATTCTCCTCCTTCAGCTCTCCTTACACTCCTGATGAGCTCCAGCACTTGTCCTTGACCTTTTCTTTCCCTAGCTAAAATCACTCCCTAGGAGATCTTAGTAAATATATACATTTTTTTTTAATATAAATATATTTTATATACAAAATGTATACATAATCCAATTGCTTCTCATCACTCCACCCCTAAAATTTTAATCTAAACTGTCATAATGCCTCATCTAGATTAATGTAATAACCTAACTCATATTTTCACCCATATCTTCAGCATTTGTTTTCCACATAGTAGCCAGATTGATCTTTTAACATATTAATCATACCATGTTACTTCTGTGCTAAAAACTCTCCGTGGCTCTCATCTCATTCAGAATAAAAGTCAAAGTCTTTAACACACCCTTAAAGGTGCGATGGGATCTGCCACAAGCCATCCACCTGTGACCTCTATGTTCGTACCTCCTGTAATATCCCCCCTCATTCACTCTACTCCAGCCACAGTGGGTCACTCTTCTTTGAACATGCCAAACGTATGCTCATCTTAAGGCCTTTGCTCTTGCTACTCCATGTGCCCAGAAGCCCCTTCTCCAGGTGACTGCATGGCTTGAGCCCTCTCCATTCAAGCACTGCTCAAGTGTCACAGCATCGAAAGCCTTTTCCTAACTACTGAGATAGACACCTCCTTGTCTCATCACCTCCCTTATTTTTCTTCTTAGACTTATCACCACCTATCATGTAATTATATAATGTCTATAGTCTACCATTTTATAAACACTGTAAGAGCAGGAACTTTGTTTTTGTTCACTGATGTATTCCAGGTACCAAGATCAGGGACAAACACAAAAGAGGGCCTGAATAAATATTTGTTTAAAGAATAAGTGAATATCACATGATCTGGCATAGAGTAGGTGTGAAATAAATAGCACTTTGAAAAATAACCATTAGACAAGTGACTGTTAACCCTGGCTGCACAGTGGAATCTGTTTCTTGGACCCTGACCTCAGATATTCCTAAATTAGAAATAAATTATTGGTATGTGATTCTAATGTATAGCCAGGTTGAGAACTACCACATCATATTGTAAGCCCCTTAAAGAAAAGGACTTTTTTTCATCTTATCTCTGGCACAGAGATTGGCAAAGTGATTAATAATGTTGATTAAATGAATGAATCATTAGAAATGGTCATTTAGTCTTTGCCTGTATACTTCTATTGATGAAGAACTAACCGGTTTATAAAGGAAGAAAGGAAGTCTTTTCCACCGCTGCATATCTTTAAAGGGTACAGTTCTTTATTAATCTGAGAAAAGATCTTCCTAACTACAACAACCATTCATTGGTCCCAGGTCTGCTATTTGAAAGATTCCTTAAGTTCATTCTCTAAAGATAGCTTTTTATACATTTAAAAACAACCTTAATGAGCCCTTTCATTTGGGCTTCTTTTCTAGTCAGGACAAATCAAAGCAAATGTAGAAAGTGTTTGCCCTAGACTCATTCTGCCTGGGCAGGGTTTATCTCATCCACAAATAAGGACATGGAATCCAGGTCTTGAGTAATAATTAAAGGTTAGCTGTATCAAGGAGAGAAAGAAAATGGGTTTTCAGATGTGACCATAAGTGAAGCATGTAAGGATGGGAAAGTATGATAATCTCTGGAAACTGAAAATTGTGGTTAGATTGCTAAATAAGAAGAGTGAAATGGAAGACAGTCAAGGGCATAAAGAGAAAGCTAAAAAGGTCACCTGAAACCACATGATAAAGGACCTTGGATACCCTGTTAAAATGACTTATTTTATGACTGACTGGATCCATGTATAGTTTAGAGATGAGAAGGAAGAAGACTAATTAAAACAAGTCAACCACTAGTAACCAATCGAAAACAAAAGCATTAAAAAAAAATAGTTTCAAATGGAGAAGATAACAAATTTTGTTCAGGATGTATTTAATTTGAAGGAGTCCAGCACACTCAACTAGAGGTGTCTTTTAAGGAGTTGTAAATGTGCTTTTGGAACTTGATGGTGAATCACGAGGCTGGTTTTAAGAATCATTTAAACAAAGATCATAAGTAAGACAAGCTGTCAGATGAAAACTGTTAACAGTGGTTCTCCCTAGTGGGATTGTAGGGGATTTCCATCTTTTTTGCTTGTTCGAATTATGCATATTTTTTATAATAAGCATGTACTATATCTATTTACAAAAATATAAAAATTAATAAAGAAAAATATGGCTAAGAGTCGGAGAGGACATGTACAAAGCAAGAGAAGACCAAAAGCAAAAACCTAGGATAATCGACATTTACAAAAAAGTAATATTAGCATGGCCAGCTAAAGAAATAATATAAGTTTGAGTTATGTAAAATTTCAATGTCTCAAAAAGCAACAGGGTTGCTGAAAACAGGGTTAATTGCTGCATAGAAATGAAGTGGAATGAAGATTAAACAAACCACTGGCAATTAGGAGATGATTACTAACCATAACAAGAGATTTAGGAAAATGATTGGGATAAAAGCTAGACTACAATTGAGTTGAAATGAGACTAAAAAAAAATTAAGAAATAAAAGTAAAGGTTTTGAAGGGAAAGTCAGAAAAAAGTCATTGCTGAAAAGGTCAGGTTAAGGACTGCCTTTATCTGTGTCCATCATAAAGAATGCAGAACTCAGTACTATGAATGCAAGCGAGTCACATTCATTCTCCTTGTCTTGTCAAAGTCATCACTTACTGCTACAGAAGAAATAAACCTAAATAGGACATGTCAGCCAGTCTCACAGTCATAGTTCTTATTAGTACCTTTTGTCTTTCCAAAGGAAAAAAAAAAAAGTCCTACAAATTTGCAGAACCACTATTAGTCTAAAAGAGTTCTTATCTGGTTCTAAATGCAAACATGTTAGTCAACCAAATTCCCATCACCTCCCACAATAAAAAAAAAAGAAATATAATTTCAACCAGTAATGAACATATTTAATTGTCCTTCCAGATGAACATAAAGACTGCTCTCATTATCCAGATAGTACACACTCATCACCATGAACTAAAAAAAGCCTCCATGTTAGCCTCCGACTGAGCAGTGGGAGATCCACTCTCCTCACCTGCACTGAGAGACATGCATTCATTAACCAATGATGAAATGATGCAAAGGCAGGCGGACAAGTGGAAGTCGTCCCAACAACAAGCATATGTGACTGACTGACTGAATGATTAGCTCTTTAAAAAATCAAGATTTATCTGAAATAGCACTAAATACTGAGTGAAACAGAGAACTAAATTACTTCCCAGAATATCTCAGAATGCCAAGAGTCCCTTTTACATTTATATTTTAGGCTACTGCTGCTGAACTTTATAGACAATCCATCTGGAGAGCTCACTAATGAGTTCTTGATATTCCTAGATTACATTATCATATTGAAGCTGAAGAATCGCAAGTACTATGATTAGAACTAGATTATGTTATAAATAGATAGGTGTATATGGTAAAGTCAAAAGGAATGCTACTCAGCAATAAAAAGGGACAAATTACTGAGTACACCACAATGTGAATCAATCTCAAAATCATTATGCTAAGTGAAAAAAAGCCAGACCAAAAAGATAAAAAGGGAAAAAAGAGTGTATGCCATGTGATTCCATTTACATAAAACTCTAGAAAAGGCAACTAAATTTGTAGTGACAGAAAACAGATCAGTGGCTGCCTGGGGACATGGTGGAGGAAGGGTTGGATTACAAAGGGGAAACAAGAAAACTTTGGGGGTATTGGACATGACTATCTTGATTATTGTGATGGTTTCATGAATGCATACAATATATTAAAACTGATCAAATTGTTCACTTCAAACATATGTAGTTTACTGGACTCTACTTAATCATCAAAAAAGTTTAAAAAGATTGAGGCAATTGTTTAACCTTTCCATAAAGTATCTGAATAACACTTCAAAGCAATATCATTTACATATGAATAATGAATGGACTAATAATAAATGATTGTTTTAAAATAGGTTAATATATCTAAAACATTTAGAACAATGCATGGCCCATATAACGGTGATATAAGTCTTCAAAGAAGAATAAGGAAGAAAAAAACATTAAAATAATTGTGGTAAAATGACAGAAATGTGGTCCTTCCATTTTTATTCAGAACTGTCTTGGATATACTTTTTCCAACAGGGTTTGACCTTTCATTTTTAAAGTTTTATAGGCTTCTGGACTAACACCCCTCACTCAGTTTCTCTCTTCATCTCCATCCTTTAATCCCAGAACTGCACTGGTCAAAACAGAGGCAGAACATGCCTTAAGCCCAGTACCTGTCATGTCATGTGCTGCTTACCCTGAAGAACCACAAACAGCTCTGCTTCTTTAAAATTCTAAAACAAATTTTTCTAAAAAGAAATAAATTCTCTTAATCAAGATCTAATAAAGACAGAATGAGGTCCCCTTGGTTGATGAGTACAGCATGGGAAGAAAATTTGCCAGACAACAGAAATTGGACAAGGGACTCTGCACAGACACTACATCTTCGAGAGAAGACCAGTGGTCACAGCCACCCACATACCTGTATGTAGGTAACACAGAGCAGCACAGAGAGATCTCCTTGTTAAAACATGTGGAACACTAATGTCAACCTTAGAGAAAATGACAGGTTTCTGAAACATGTGAGAAAAGGAATACTCTGTTGAGAAAAAGGAATAATATAAAAATAATTGACAAAAAGAGAAAAAAATTATAAGTAGCTGCTTGGTGAACTTAATAAAGTTTAATACACAGCCTCTTAGAAGCAGCCGTAGAGAGCTGAAAGTATAGACCAGTTCTGTGCAGGCAGAGTGGGAGGCAGTGGGGTTCGGTGGAACGTGCAGTCTCTGGAGACAAATATATCCCAGGCTATGGCTCACTAACTTTGCATCTTTTGCAAGTTATTAATTGCCTTTGAGCTTTAGTTTCCTCATCTCTAAAAGCAGAGGTATGGATTGCTGTTAGGATTAATGTTAATATAAGTAAAGTTTTTTACACATTTACTCAAAAAATGATACTTGTTATCAAGAAAATCGAAGAATTAATAAGACTGCTCTATAATAGACTAGATATACATTAATTTCCAAAAACCAATGGTTTTTCAAATATCAAGGAAAAAATCAATTAAAAGGTAAACTGGTAAAAGGGTAAAATTTTCTATCACAGAAAACAGTAACAAAAAGTACTTAGGAATACAAAGACTGTACAAGTGAGAAACAGAGTGCCTCAAACACTGAAGTAGACTGCCTTCAAATGTGAAGATAATACTATAAAGAGTATATTTTTTCCAAATAAATGAAGAGATTTAATAGAATTCAAGATAAAATTCCTGAGATTTTTTAATTTTTATAAAGTTGAACAAGAAGACTAAATGGAGTGAGAAGAGCTAAAAAAAAAATCTCTGAATGAAAGAAAATTATGAAACTCTGTGTGCAATTTGGGTACAATAAAAATCAATAGTTTAGAAAGTAGCCCAAAAATAAATCAATGTTTGTGTGTATATATATATAATATACTATATATTATATAAAACAATAGGTTTTATGTATTTTATATATATATATACATATATATGTATGTGTATACACACACACACACACACATATACATACTATACACCCCCACAGTAGATGGTATAGAAACAAATCAATGGAGGAAGAATGAATTATGGATTGTTCAAAATACTATTTTTTAAAACTGGCTATTCAGAAAATAAAGTCAAAGGCTTACCTTACATCAAGCACAGAATAAAATTCTAGAGTAGTCAAAATATGGGAATAAATTCACAGAACATTATTAAATATTAAAAATAGTATATTACTAAGCTGTACAGACAGAATATTCCCATTCTGTAAACATGCATGTATATTCATAATGAAATATATGTAAAGATACTTGATATATATGACAGAGGCAGTATAGCCTAACAGTTACGAGAGTAGACACTGGGGCAGCAGCCGGGCTCGCAAGGTATTTAACCTTAACCACACTGGAAATATTAGGACTGAGCTCCTTAGGACGATGAGTGAGTCGATACATGAAATGCCTTAAAATTGTACTTGGATATTGTTCTTTTTATTTATTATTCCTATTACAAATGCAAAGATGTTAAGAGTGGGGTTATTTGGTGGGATTATAGGTGCTTATTTAGTGAGATTACAGGTGTTTTTATTGCTTCATTTTACTCAAATGCACATATATTGCTTTTAATTTTTAAAAGGTCAAATGTAAAAGATGAAATCATAAAAAAATGAGCAAAAAATGTTAATATTTGTCTGCTCTTTAGATAGGGAAGTACTTCCCTAGCATACCAAAATCAGTTCTGATTAAGCATCTAACTGTTATTTTGGTTCAAATTGTCACCTAGTATGCATTACTGATATGCCAAAGAATTATTACATAGAAGTCTGCATTAAACTTACATTTCAAATGGCCAGTTCTTTCCACTCTCTTTTAAGGGTGTTAGATTAAACATCAAAGGGCACTGTTTTATGTTTATGCTGTAGCAATCTTAAAATACAGTGCCAAGGATGAGACATTAAGAAATAATGTGTCCTAGTACTAAAGCACCAAGGATAAACTTCTCTTCTCACCTGTTACAGTAAAAATGTATATATACATTTATTGAACATCCTCTTAAATCCACCACAGTAATATAGGCACAGTGCAGTAAACCAGAACTCATGGTACCCATAGATATGACCCAGACCAACAGTTTGTCCAAAACAGGAACTCTACAACTTTCAGAGTTCAAAGAAACAGTGCATGGCTATATAGACATAAAACATCTTCTTGGATGAACTAAATTCTGCTTTCCTCTATTACCCACAATCCTAATCTTGATCTCTAAATGAACATTATACCAGCACCTCTTATACATGACTGCACTTAACATGTGAAGCTCACTATCATGGCCTCCTTATGTCTTCTCTGAGCTAAACATCCTCAATTCCTTTGACCAGTCCTCAATTATTTGGACACACTTCTCAAATAGATCATCTTCCTAATTCATACCTCAAGCCAACATCTCTCTATTTCAGTGTCTCTCGTCAAATATTGCACCTAAGTTGAATTAATAACCTAAGTTAAATGTTACCTTCTATGAGCCAACTGCTCTATTCATATTAATAAGGCCTAAGAAATCACCTCACCCCATCATTGCTTTTAGCAGCCACATGACATCTGTGGATTTAAAAATACTTTTAAGCAAGATTTCCACATCCTATGCTTGAACATCTAAATTTCAAAACCAAAAAGGACAGTCTATATTTAAAACAATTATGTTTGCCCATTATTGTAGCCTTTGAACATCATTTGAATCCCAGTTCTTCTTTCCAACTCATTAGGCACCTTGCCCAGCTTTCTGACTTCACAAAATTTGGTTAAGTCTTCTCAAAACCAAAGCATTTATTAAAATAGTAAAAGTAAAATAGTAACAAGACAGAGATTAGATACTATGACCAAAGGTATTACACTGGACACCTTCTTCCAGCTTTGCATCAATTCCTTAAATTAATAACATGAGAGTACATTTGTATAAATAGCCAAGAATCTGCCTAGTTATACCATCGTTCAGCCTATACTTCTGCATCTTCTCCACAAGAATATGATATTTCGAATGCCTTCCCAAACAACAAGAATTACATGTCTGCATCATATTCCAGATTGACTGGTCACCTACCCCATTTACCCTCAGCCAGTTTCTGTGCTATCACTCTCCTGGCTGTGCCTTTTCAGTTTCATTCTCAAATCACTTCTCATTCTGCTTGCTTCTTAAATACTGGCATTTCCCTGAGCTCTCTGCTCAACCCACTGCTCTTGCTATGTGTTCAGTGCCTAAGTGACTTCATCAATACCAATGGCTTCAATTACCTCATATGTGCTCATGGCTCCCAAGTTATCTCTTGGTTACACTTCCACACATCGAACTGTCTCTAGGAGAGTACTGTTTGAATGTCCCTTGGGCACTATAAACTAAGGATGCCAATGATGAACTCACCCTCTTTCTTCCAGCCACTTCCTCCTCCTCCTAAATTTTCAGTCTCAATGAAAGGCAGAGCATCTACCCAGTAGTCCAAGGTGAACAACCCAGAAACTGTGGTACACCGAAATATATCACTCAGCTGTCAAATCCATCTCCTCACCTCTCCCATCATTCAGTCATTTGCTTAGCTCTTCATTTTTCTCCTCATGAGAGGGGCAATAGTCTCCTAACTGATATTCCTGCCTCCAATATGATGCCCCTTTTATCTTCCACCACTCACGAACAGATAATGTCTAATTTGATGTCAATGGCTCCCCACAGCTTTCCTCACAAGACCCTCAATCTCTGCCTTCTTCATAATCTAGTTATCTCTTGCCACTCCTTCCCATGTGCCTTCACTTTAGCCCTTGAGTGAACTGTCATGTGATTTAATCCCTCTGTGCAGTTATACAACCTACTTTCTTTGACTGAGATATGCTGGCCTCTGTGTATCCTGTAAAGCAGTTCTAGAAATCTTTCAAAACTCAGCTCAAACAGCACTTTCTTTGAGACTACGTCTCCTTAGACTGATTTAGTTGCCCCTTCTCTGTACTTCTAGATAACCCCGTGCATAACTCCATTACAGCATTTAACTCATCTGTACTATAATCACAGACTTATATATTATTCATTTTCCTATGAGAAAAATGAATGATATGAAATCATTAAATGCTAGCTAAACAAACATGTGAATGGCCACTGAAAAGTAGCAGAATTAAGTAAGGCTGTCTTGAAATTTCAAAAATACATTCTTAGAACAAGGACTGTCAATCCAAGCCCAAGAATTCTTGTTCACTTTGCAGCCAAACACATGAAAAACTTCATATAATGTAGGAATTTAATAAGATACTATGTACCAAACATCAGTTTTTAAAAGTTAAAATTTATTCCTATTTTGATGCAAGGGAAGTAATTCCATATAATTTTTACTATCTAAATAATTGCTTTCTCTGAGTATTTATTTTGTCTCAAAACATGTAGACAAAAACAAATCTAGAGAAATATATTTTCGCTATATATAAAACTTATCCATACTATATGAAGAGCTCATATATGTAAAGAAAGTGATAAAACACCTAAACAGAAAATTCCACAAAAAAATGAAATACAAAAAGCTAAGTGACATGAAAAATATTGACCCTCAGTAGTGATTAAAGAAATGTAAACTACACCAATGAGATAGCATTTTCCAACATCAATTTAGTAACGATTAATAAATAACAATTTTCAGTGTTGACCAAGAGATATATAGAGTTGAGAGCTGTCCGTGTGTAGGTGGTATCTAAAGCCAAGACACTGGATGACATCACCAAGAGTTCAAGGATGACAAAAAAGACAAGAAGCCCAAGGATTAGGGCCTGGAATGCCCCAATGTAAAGAAGTTAGGGTGACGAGGAGAAACCTGAAAAGACCAAGAGGATCGCAGTGGAGTAAACATTAAAATAGAAAAATAGAAAAATAGAAAAATAGAGGATCGCGAGGAGTGCTTGAAGCCAAGTAAACATTTCAGTGGTGACAGAGCAATCAGTTGGGCCTGATGTTTCTGATGAGGCAGGTAAACGTGAGTGATGATAGCTGGATTTGGCAAATGGCTCATAAGTAAACAATGGCAGACATTCAAATGATGCTATATTTCGCAATATGTTACATATTAAAATATTTGTAAATAAGTGTTAATGTCATTTGGAAATGCTTATAACAAGAGAGGAAAAGTTATAACTTCTACATACAATATGAGCTCATTTTCAGCTTTTAAAAAGGAAATATATATATATATGTGTAGGAAATGTGCTAAAACATTAATACTAGATATCACTAAGTAGAAGACTTAGAGCTGATATTTTTCTTATACCTTCTTTTCCTAAAATTTTCACAATGCACAACTTTCATAATTAGAAATAATACTCCTATAAAATACTATTATAAGTAAACAAATTTTCCTATCCACATCCCAGTCCTTTCACACTTCCGTCTCCTTAGGAACACTGTTCTTAACTTATACAAGAATAATAACTAATAACTAGTATTGCATTAAAATTTATAAAGCATTTTTTAATGCATTAGCTTGACCACTCACAGCAACTCTATAATGTGGATAAGGTAGAAGTTACTATCTCCATTTGCAGACAGAAAGACTCAAAGAGGTTGATTTGCTCAAGGTCACACAAACCAGTGGCAGTGCTCAGATTTGAATAAGTTTCTGATTACCCTGGGTACTATTTCTACTATAACAAGAAGAGACTTTGCAAAATGTAATCAACACTCTTTTCCCATAAGTAACAAACATCAGGAAACATTTACCAAGAAGGTTTATATTATTATTACTATGTTTTTACCATTTTACCATTACCTCTTAATATTACCATATTTTTCTATTTTAATGTTTATCTCAGAGAGAGGTACTTAGTAATTTCCATGCTTGCTTCTTCCATCAGGATATAAGCTTTTAGAGAAGGATGACAATATCCTTTGCATTCTGTCATCGGTATCTTGCCTAGTACCTGGTGTAGAGAAAATAGTTTAGAAATGCTTGCTGATGCACTTCAAAGTATTGAGAGGAGCTTGTAGTACTTGGTGTAATTATTTTAAGAGTGTCTAAGATGCCCTGCAGAAGTAGGAAGTAAGGGTTACAGGTGAAGAAATTTTCACAACGAAAAAATGAAATCCAGGTTCCGGGATTTCAGATAACTAAATTGTATTCCTCACTTTATACCTAGGCAGTGGTTCTCCAACTTCAGGGAGCGTCTAATCCCTGGAGAGCTGGTTATAACACAGTCAGGTTTCTGACTTAGTGGGATGTGTGCAGGGCCCAAGAACTTGTATTTCTAAGTTCCTAGGTAATGTTGACACTGCTAATCCTAGGATCACACTTTGAGAACCACTGACCTAGAGAAAAAAAAGCCTATAGAAAAGAAGCTTTGAATAAGTAATAAGTGACATCTTGAACTCCAGATCTGTAAACTGAGTTGAAAATAAACTTCAGTATATTCTGATCACTGGGTTTTTATTTCAGAGTCCTAAATCTGGTACAACTGAGAGAAGATGTCAATTAGGATTAAATACATTATAAAGATCACTTCCTTTTTATAACTGAAAAAGTGGAAGCCATCCACTCTACTATACAGTGTTTTCAAGGCAGTGATTAATGCTCCCAGAGAAGAGGACTTATATCTAAATCGCTTCTAAAACTCCTAACGTTCCTTAAACAAAAAGATATTTAATCACTGTTTGCTGAATAAGATGATGAAACTCATGCCCTCGGTAAGCTAATCGTGTACTTGGATTGTAAGTGTTTAGAGCCTCTAGTAAAACATATGGCACCTTTGTATGACTTAGAAAATGGTGCTCCCTCTGGGTATATGAATAGGAAAAAAGAAACTCTTTCTTCTGGATGAATGCAGTCCTGTGCCAGGGCAGCTGGCTGGGCACACTGACCACTGGATGGATCCTAGCTATTACATGCTTCCACAGCTGGGTGCCCTGTACAGGGTACAACTGGCCCATCTATACAGGGTGGCCCTGTGTGTGCAAAATATTTGTCAAACAGCATATGCACGCCTAAGAGTAAATAATGGCTGAGATGAATCCAGAGAAAAGATCACTGGTGTTTAATACTCCAGGAAGAGTTAAAGGAGGTATGGCAATTGATCTAGGCCAGAAGGCTTTCTCTGAGATGTTCTATCACCATTACCCATTCATTACTTCATTCGACAAACTCCTACTCATCCTTTGGGTCTTAGCTTAAATGTCTTTCCCTCGGGACCACCCGCTTCCCCCACTACCACCGCCATAATAGAAAAGCTATACACTTCCACTGCACAGTCATTTTCCATCATAGCAGTATGGCAAATGTAACTATGTGATATGTGGCATTGTTTTGATTCTGCTCCCATGAGATTAAAAAAAACTCTGTGGGCAGGGGCCATATGCTTTATTCATCATTTTACTGCTACTAACTGGTACCTAAGTATACAATAAAGATGGGAATTAATATTGAAATGTTATGTATAACTTAGATTTAAAAAGACCAAAAAGGACAAGTATTTCCTTCAGGGGAAAGGAAAAGACAACCAAAATTTGACTGGTGTTTTCTAACAATAAAGAATTATTGTAAGATCCAAGACACTGCTGAAGAATACACTAAGACAGGAAAACGTGCCACTCTATACTACACTCTGCTATTTCCATCCCTTGTGCTAAAATATGACACTTCACAGATCTGTCAACTCTTAGTTTTACATTGTAAATATTGATGGTGTGAATACTTGCTCACATTTGCCTAAAACATGAGAAATGGCTCTGAGCATAAGAACGAAATGGAAAATTCACCTCCACAAGCACTGCAGGCAAGATGTTAACTGCTTAAAAACAGAAGTTGAGTCCTAACTCCTCCAGTAACAGTGTGGCTTTAGAATCTGACACCCTCATCCACAGCCCATGACATTCAGATTCTTCCTGCAGAAAGGACAGTTTTCAACTGTACCTATCAAAGCCTGCTAAGACGATAAGGTCATTTATAAGTTTTCTGATTTATGTGGACTTGGAAGACTTGATCTCTTATAAAATCTAGGAAGGCTACGTAATAAAATTCTATTCTATCACCTCTGCCTCACCTCCCAGTTAACACTCAACCCATCTCTAACACACCACATGAACCACTCTGGCATTGAGCACCAGTGACCAAACTGTCAAATTCAATCTTCTCTTTTCAGTTTTATTTTATTTGAATTTCTTTGGGCAACTGAAACCACAATCCTTTTCTTCTTCAAAGGCGTTTCTCCCTTTCCTCATAACTCTATGCTGTCACATTTCCCTTATACTAGCCATTACTTACATGTCTCTTTTGTGGAAACCTTCATTTCTGCCCCCTCTAATGTTAGTAAAACCCTAGTCCTATCTTTCATCTTCTTTGTTCTCACTCTCTGAATGATCTCATCCAATCCAGCAGTTTCAACAATGCCTTTCATTCCTTCAAGTGCTTCTCATATTTCCACACCATCCCAGACCAGGCCCCTGAGCAACACGGCCTAAGACACAACTGCCTACTTAAAAACTCTCTGAAAGCCAAACTCTCCAAAAACAAGCTCCGTATCTCTTCCTCACATTCATCTTCATGGAGGTTAGAGGCATCATCCTCTAATCAAACCAGAACCTTTCATTCTCTCACCCGCACATCAACTGTCAATTCTATCTTCTAACATCTTGCACTCTTTACCATTTTCATTGCTATTCATTGAGTCTGTCACCCTTTAGCTGAACTATCACAATTGCTCCTAGCAGGTCTTACCTCTATTTCCTATCCCTCCAATGTGGCCTCCATATTGTTGCCAAACTAAAGCATATTTTATTACTCCTGATTTTAAATTCTTCTATTGCTCCCCATCACCTAGCAAAGGAGGACCAGCTTTTAGCATAATATATACAGTCCCCTATAATCAGGCTTCTGCTTTCCTCTCAGACTCCTCTTTCATTAAGCTCCTCATAGCACAGCGTACTCTAATTATAATCAATTATTTGTATTTCTACCCTATTTCAATGTGCTCTACAGCAGAAATGTCATTTCCCCAAACTAGCCCACACTCACATCTGACCCTTGTCTGTTTGGCATATTCCTACTCATCTTTCAAGTCTCATTCACTTCCTCTATCAGGCCTTTTCTGACCCTCACCACTGTATCTGACTGCCCCTTTCTTCTCTCATGACCAAATCACTTCACTGCAATTGTTTGTTTACATATCTGTCTCTTCCTTACCCAATTAGAGTTTATTTTTTTAATTAGTAATTTCAAATCACCTGATATTTCACCTGGCACATAGTAAAAGCTCAATAAATGTTTGTGGAATAAAAACTGTTGCCAAAAAATCATCATTCACTTAAGTTTCAGAGAGACCGACAGAATTGCATTAAGTAGGATTTTAGAGCAGTGAACTAAGAATCAAGCTATGCTGTAATTTAATTTTCCAAATTTAAATAATGCATACATAATGCACTTAGTTCTGTTCTTTCTATTCTCATGTATTCTATCTTCTAATACCTACTCCAACTCTGAATCATCTGGGGACCTTTATCTTTTTTTCCTAGGGGCAACCCCATTAAGTCCTAGAATTCAAAGAGTCAAAAATTCCATTCTAATCAATTCTTGGGTAAGCCTAACCTCTGACCCTTTCAAGTCTCACTGTAGACCCTTCCTGAAATATCAGGATCTAGGTCTACTCATCCAGCAATAATCAACTCTCGAATTTATAGATTTTTTTTCCTTTAATTTATAGCAATCTCACCTCATTCTCAAAATAACAATAGGCAGGTCAGTTTTTATTACTATCATTTTACAAGTTAAAAACAGATGTCAAGAAACCCTGATGATACCTATCCTTTTTAAGTTCCCCCATAAAAAAAGTTTGAGGAATATTAATTCTTTACTTTCATATGTTCAGCCATCATATATTTTTTCTTTAAACATTATTTATCAAAGTCACATCCTATTGTCCTTCAACTGCTGGCACATTGATTTTATTTTTATTTCTGTCTCCCAAACTATAGCCTTCCTATTTGTGCTTATGCTTTTACCCTGCTGATTTGATCACCAGTGGAGCATTCTAAAGTAATCATTTTCCTCCCCTTTTCAACACCATAATCCAATGACTTTGACAAAAGAAGCTGTATTTTATGAGTTTTACCCCAGAGTCCAATCCTCTGCAAATATCTAAGTGAAACTTTACCCAAAACCCAGTTGTCGTTCTGAAGGGCCTTTTTTTCTGAACTCTGACAATCATAACTAGATTACTCCCAGGCCAATTTTCTATGCTTCTCATCCTTTTCCTTTCATTGCTTTCCTCTAAAATTAGACAAGAAAATGAGAGTCTATGTAACTTAGTTAAACGTGACTACTTTTCTGAAAACACTGATAAGTAAGAAAAGACTCAAACTACTGGGGGGAATGAGGTTTAGAATTACCTGCAGGTTTTTCCATACTCTGCTTCAACATTCTCTCATATTACTGAGTTGGCTTTAGTTCCCATACTCAGACACCCTCACTTTAACTGCTCTCTCTCTCCTCTCCACTACATGGTACCATCCATTATAGGCAGCATTCGCTTCCTTTTCTGTTAATAAAGAGTGGAAAGAAATAAAAGGGGTAGGAGTGGACACAAAATAGTTACTTTAGCTTTGACTTTGTTCACAGGAGTTTGGCCCACATTTCCAAAGCTATATCTTCCTACCCATAAGCACAGCAGATCCTTATCCTCGACGCCGGAAAAACAACTACCCTTCTCTCTCACTTTCCTCTTAAAAACAATGTCAGAGAGAAACAATGATCAGTTCTACAAATTAGCTCAGCTGGTTAGACCAGATGCCAAGAATCATTTCCAAAGGAACCTCTAACTCCCAGTCAATCATCTTACAACTGTTTGTCAGTCTCCAGGAAGAATATAAATGGATTCTTGCATCAACATTTCTAAAAACACAGCCAACTCCAGGAAAGCTCAGTAACATCCTCCTATATATTTTATTTATTCCCATTTGCAGAGGAAAATACAAACTTTAGACCTCAATAGATTGAGAAACATGCAATTTCTAAAAGTGCAACAAAGAGCTGGGATTAATTGAACCACTGTCTTCTTTATGCCTCTCATTTCTGTCTTAGGTTGCAGCCTCTTACTCCATTCTTTCTAGGTGTACTTGTGTAGAACATGTGCTCATCAAAAGGATCAGCCTAGTCATGGTACCCAAAAGCATCGCCCCCAACGTCTCTGACTTTCACCCATTTCAAGAAGATTCTTCATTACTAAGAACTGATGTTATAAGAAGCTTAAGACTTTTCACTTTAGAAAAGAAATATGTTCTGCCTTTTGGGGCTGAAGGCTGAAGGCAGGGTTTCAAGTCTGTCCTATTGCAACTGTTCAGTCTGAGAATGTCCAAGCATCAGCTTTCTACAGAAACCTGGAAGAATGAATTATTCCCAGGTGATAGGTAAAGTTGAAAAATATAAAGAATATACTAATAAATTCTGGAATTAAATACAGCTGTTTGTTGAGATCTTGCCCTGATTTCCCCAATTTCAACACTACTGTGTGCTTATACATATGTCTTTGATCTATTCTCTTTCATTTCAGTCTTCCCTGGACTCGTTCTATGAGAGAGGAAGATGAAATCCATGGATGATGGATGATATCTAGAACACAGATATCCTATAATTCAAGCCTGGGTAAAACTCAAAAGTGACAGCATCATACACAAAGAAACAAGGTCTGGCCTTTCTTCCCAGAGGGGCTATTAGCTAAGCCTATTTTTGCTACATAAATTAAAATGACCCATCACCCTGATTCCTAGCAATCTTCCTAAAAACAGTATTCACTCCTCATATCCTCCCTGACATAATCACTCAAAGTAGGTCAGAATGTTGCTTCCTTCTCCTCATTGATTTTCATTAAGAAGATGCACTTTCTGGAACACTAAAGGGAAAGATAAACACCCAAAACAAGTACCAGTGATACCCCTGTAAATTTTTGGCACAAGTTCAGTTCCCCTAAAAGCAGGAGAAAAATCTCATCGCCCATAATTTATCCTTCTTGGCTGTATGCCAACAATAATCTCAAACAATAAAATACACAGTGGCAATCCTTCAGCCAGGTGATGAACACCTCCCAAAAGGAGCATATTCACCGTCTTTTCTAATTTTCTAGATCACCAACCCGCCTCTTCCCTAAGTACACACTCCTTTTTCTTCCTAATTCATATCCATATTTTCCCAGAAAGATGCCAAGTGACAACACACACTAGCTTAGCCTGTCTCCAGGGCCTTATCAGGAAGTTGAGCGCAAGGGAGTCGAAAGAAGGGGTTTGTAGAGACGGGAATGGAGAAAGTGGGAAGAGGGGAGGAGCGGGAAACCCTCTGTGGCAGTTATCTGGCTCTCTGGAAAAGCTGTGATGAGACGGGTCTCCAAATCCCACTGGCGGGGCTTCCCCAGTCTCCTCCCCCTGCTGAAAGCTCTCCCTCAGCCCCAGGTGCTCAAGCCTGGCACTCAAGCCTGGCACTCCAAAAAGGGCGCCGCAAAGTCCTTCAGAGCCCTCAAAACACAGGAGCGCGAACAGAAAAGCATCACCCGAAAGACAGCAAAGCCACACACCCTCTGTCGGCCAGGTTCCCGGGGCGGGTAACTTCATCCCTTGAAACAAACGAAAACCCCAGGAAGGAAAGAGGAGACGGCGGAGAACAGTAAAAGGCGCAAACCTCACCCCTTATCTTCCGCTCCCCCTTCCCCCTCCCCCGCTAACTCCAGGTGAAGGACCAGGTGCGGCTCACCTCCTGGCAAGGAGGAAGCGGGCGGCTGGAGGAGGGCAGGTTTCCAGCCCAGGCCGCCTGGCAGCCGGCGAGCGCCCAGCAGCACAGCCAGGCGGGGCTCCAGGACAGCGGGAGCCGGCGGCGGGAAGCCCCTGGCAGCCCCCGGCCCCTCCCGCGCGCCGGCGCCCGAGCGCGGGGCAGCATCTCTGTCCCTGCCGGCAGAAAGGCAGCCTCCCCGGGTGGGCGCGCTCTGGCTCCCGGGCCGCGAGGGCTGCGCGCTCCACTCGCCGCTCGCTCGCCCCCTGCCCGTCCGCCCGCTGACAGCTCCGCGGCGCTCGCGGCCGGGGCAGCTGGCGCCGGTGCTCCCGTCACGCCGGAGGGAGGGACCGCGGGGCGCGGGCGCGGCGCGGGGGCGGGACGCAGGGCGGGGACGCGGGTGCCGGGGAGCAGGTGGCGCGGGCCGGGGCTGTGGCCCAGCCGAGCGGGTCCTGAGGGGCTTCGCGGCGGCCGGAGGCGGGAGCCTCATTACGCTGTAGAGGATGGGAAAGGCCGGTATCCTTTGGTAGTGTTTCTGATCCCCAGGCCCCGTGGCCCACCAGGAGGGGCGCTCCAGGGATGAAGCCAGAGTGAAATACAGGACAGCAAGACAATGTTTTCCGGCGGCGGGTCTTTAAAATCTCCCTACTGCCCGTGTAAACACACAGATGCTCCCTAGAAACATCCCTAAGGATCCAAGCTAGCTAGCGTCAGATCGAATTTTTAGGTGATTAGGCTTTGCGTGAAATGGCGGGGAAGAAAGGGGAATGAAATATAGATGCTGTTCATAACTCAGTTTTCTTATTTGATGAAAATCATGACAAGACCTAACCCATAGGGTTTTTATGGGGATTAACTAAATTGATGTACATAAAACACTTGAAGAGCGCCTGGAAGCAGTAGATGCGGTATGTGTTGTTAAAGGTAGTGACCGTAATTACTCCTGCTGTTGTTGTTATTTCATGGAGATAATGTGTAACCTTGGGCAAGTAAGCCCTTTTGTTTCCGGAGGAAGCAGTTTTTCCATCTGTACAATGCCTGGAGTAGTCTTCATTTTTTTCTTTCATTCAAAAACATACTGAACTGGGTGGTGGATACCAAGTGAACAAAATGGACATGATGCCATCTTCAGTGTAGGGGACTTCAAGTGTCTCTCCTTGGTCTAAAATTCTTTGAGTGAATGAGTTATCCTGCTGTTCAAAAGGAGCACTCAATTTCTAATAATTGAGTACCTGGAGAAATCCACCTGACAGACTCACTATAAATTGACTTTAATTTGCCTGTGGCACTGTCTCTAATATCATTTTAATAAACATCTCCACATGGAACGTGGAAGTTTTCTTCTTCCTCTCTCTCATAAGTGTGTGTTCTGATTGTAACAGTAATGGATGTTTATTGTAAACATTTTGGAAAGATTGGAGAGTATCAGGAAAAATATAAAAATCATTAGGGATCCCACCGCACAAAGATGACATTATTAATGGTATTAGTGTCTTGAAGAATTTCCTTCCTGGTCTTTTAAATGCGTGTCTACTGAAAAACTGGAATTATAACTTATAGCTCACTTTAATTTTTTCCTTAGCAACATGAATATTTTTTCAATTCATTAAAGTCTCTGACAACACAGCTTCAATAAATGTATACCTTCTACTATTTGAATTTATGTAATTTGCTATTGGATATTACAGTTTCTCAAGTATTCAACTTTATAAATAATTTTAGAATGAATGCCCTTAGTATATATTCTATGCACACATCTCCTTTTAATTTTCTAGATGCCTTTCTAGAATTAAAATCATTGGATCACATGGTATGTGCATTTTTAACTTTTATATCAATTGTTCCCAGAAGTTTATGAGTACTATTTCACATTATTCTAGATTATAATACTTCAGATATTTGCCATTTGGGTATAAGAGAAAATTTTTATCTTATAAGTATTTTTAAATGTATTTTATAATTAGTAATGTTGAATAATCTTTCATATATATTTATTGACTATGTATTTCCTTCTCTTGTCAGTGTTTGTGAACATTCCACTGGCACTCTCAGGCCATTTTTCTATTGAAGTTCCATCTTTTTTCATTAATTTAGAAGCAATCTTTATAAGTTTTGTGTATTACACCTTTGTTGACCATATATGTCACAAATAACTTTTCTCAGTTTGTAGTCTTCCTTTTAATTTTGTTTCTGGTGACTTTTATAAAAGATTGACATTTGTATGTTCTCAAATATAGCAGCATTTCCTTTTGTGATTTCTTCATTTTATGCTTAGAGGCACCTGTACCTCTGCGAGATCATTTTTTTTGTTATTATTTTATTTTTGTATGTATTTTTATTCTTTAGTCCATCCAGAATTTGAGTTAAATTATATTATTATTTTAGTTATCGAAGTGAGATCTAACAACATGGCTAATGGATTGAAAAGTTTCTTTCCTTGTGAAAATTTAGGTTGTCCCAGTCAAGGCACCTAGATTAAATGACAATTACAGATTTTCCCAAGTAGGACAATTTGCTACTGTCAATAAATAATTTTTCTCCTAAGAGTATAACCTATAGAAAACATCTTGACTTTAGGTAATTAAAACTAGCACACAGACTTATAGAGAAAGGAAAATACATAGGATACTCTACATTTCCTTTGCACCTGTTATTTTAGACTCTAACAGCAGACTATTCAAATGGTTTGTGGTTATCTGATCAAGAACTTTACCTTGAAAGTCTAATTTTTCAACAAGTACTTTAATAGAAAATTCCTAATAGAATTGGGATCAACTATGAAGGTTTAAAAAGTTTAAGTCATCTCATATGGCAGTATTTCATCTTTTTTATGGCTGAGTAATAGTCCATTGTTTATATGTACCACATTTTCTTTATCCAATCGTCTGTTGAAGAACACTTTGGTTGTTTCCATGTCTTGGCCACTGTAAATAGTGCTCTAATGAACATCGAGGTGCATATGTCTTTATAGATAAGTGTTTTCAAATTTGGGGGGTAGATACCCAGAAAAGAGATTGCTACGTCATATAATCATACTAAGCAAAATAAGTCAGACAAAAAAAAAGTTGAGAACCACATAATTTCACTCATATATGGGATATAAAACTGAAAGCAACAAACGAGCAGGACAAACAAAAACTCATAGCCCTAAATATCTAATATTAGAAAAACAGTTAAGTAAGTAATGATATTCAATGGTATATTATCCCAACACAAAGAATTGTTTTATGAAGAGTCTGACAGAAAAATTCTTCTGAAAATGCTTTTAGTTAAATGGAGAAAATCATGAGACAAAATTTATACACAATTGAGACATCCACTATAGTAAAAGTTTAAAACACAGACAAAGGATTTGAACCAATTTCAGGACAGTAATTGTCTAGAAACAAAGAAAATAGAATGAGATTGGGAATTAGTGTAAAAGTGACTTCACTTGTACCTCTACTTCTGAAAGGAAAGAAGGATGAAAGGGAGGAAGGAAAGAAGGAAATATCTGAAGCAGATATGACAAAATGTAACATTGTTTCAATGGGGATTTGGGGTAGTAATTATTATAATAGCCAACACTTGAGCTATTATAATAGCTAACACTTACTGAGTACTTAATAGATATCAGCACTATTAGAAAAGCTTTACAAGCAATACTTCATTTCACCCTGAAAACAGCCCTATGAAATAGGTACTCTTATTATCCTCATTTTACAGACGAGAAAATAAAGGCATAAGTTGCTCATCAAGAGGCAGTGTGGTGTTTCATAATACACAAGCAGTCTGATTCTAGGGCTCACCCACTTAGGAAGTTAGTTTTATTACCCTCTGTGGTTTTCTATATTTTTGAAACATTTAATAGTTCAAATTATTACATAGAATAGGTTCTTAAATAGGTTTTTAAAATCCATATTAATAAAGACTGAAAGGACAGACCAAATGATTAATAATGGTATTTTCTGGATAATATGATATGAATTATATTTTTCCATTTCTGTATACTTTTCCACATTTCCAAATAGTTTATAGAAAATATATATTTGTTCCATTTTTAAAACAAGAAAGCTGGGTGTATTAAAAAAGAGTATGATACTTAAGCTATTCTGTCATATTATTTATTTTACACATCTATGTGGTCACCATATTTTAAATAACTTGTGGGGGAAGAAGAATGGGGACCTGGAGAGGATAAATGGAGAAGATTTTCAAAGGAACAAAAAAAAAAAAGATTCAAAAATGGAAAATAGGTCATATGAAGAAAGGCTAAATTAGGGTATCTTGGTTTACTTTCCCTAAGTCCATGAAAGCCTTTCACAGTGGAATATATCTCCCTTGCTCTCTATTTCCTTCAAGGATTAAAATAAAACATTTTTAATTAAAAGAGAAAATGTTTCACTTGAATATAGAGTTGCACCTACTGTGGAAGGTTGTGGAAATTTCAAGAAGAATGTGAAGTCAGACAAACTTGGATTTTACACTGTAACTCCACTGCTTACTGACTGTGATCTTGGGAACATTACCTAATCTCTCTTAGCTTCAAATTAGAGTTTAGAAATACCTGACATTACATTATAGGCTTGGTGTGCAATGAGGACATAATGAGTACTAAAGCATGACCATGCTTATTGGTATATTTGTAGCTCTTTATAAATGTTCTCTTCTTAAGTTATTCACACCAATATTTCTCCAAAAAGGGATGGGAGGGTATGTCTTCAGTGCCTTCTCAGGAGATTAGTTTTCTCTAATGGTTTTTATATTTTGTATTTACATTTTGTTAATAATTAGAACTATATACACATATACATACATATCTCAATTATTTGTATGCTAATCATTAGCATAAAATGTTAGTACCTTTGCACCTAACTTTATGATCCAAAGGCACCACATTCCCTGCATGCCAGCCACACTGGCCTCCTTGTTTCTTCAGTGTACTTCAGAGCTTTTGTATTTGCTGTTCTCTCTGCCCAGAATGCTCCTCCTTCTTTGGATCTTCACTCAAATGTCATTTTCCCAGTAAGGGCTTTCCTCGTTACCCTTTCTAAAGTCCTTGACACTCTCTATCTCCTTTCCCTGCTTTACTGTTCTCCCTACTATCATCATCTTGTATGTGGCCTATTTTACTTGTCTATTTCTCCTCACTAAAATGGAAGCACCATGAAAATAGATTTTGGTTCCACTTTTAATTGCTATATTTCCAGATCTAGAACATAGGCACTCAGTGAATATGTGTTGAATGAATAAACGCATTATGTGATCACCGTAATGAGGGCAGTTAATTTTAATTGTTCATATCAAATATTTCAGACACACAATTAATTTAATAGTTTCTAAAATTTATCCAAAGATGAATTTGAGGGGAATCCCCAAATTCTCAATTTGAGAAACAAAGGATTAGTTGTAGGTATTAGAATCCACTTTATCCATTTAAAGGAGAAAGGGATTTATCACACAGTGTTGGGTACCTTACAGAATTTTTTGGAGTGCCAGTGAACAAAGCTTGGATCTATGCAGCCAGGTGAAATACAGGTAGGAGTGATATCCTACCACCCCACATAACTACTGCAGCCTTCATATACCACTCAGAACATGTGATGCTGAGGACTAAAACATTCAAACCTCCACACCTACTAGAGCAGCAGAATCAAATGCCCCTGTTGCCATGTCAGCCAGAAGAATTAATCCGCGCTCATGCAGCTGCCATCTCATGTTGCTCACTTACTTATTCAGAGTCTCATGTGAGAACATTTCCTTGGCAAAACCTATTTTTAATATAGAATCTAGCTACAAGGGGGTCTTGGGAATGTTTTAGCTATCTCTACACTTTGGTTCAGGAAAGCACACTAGAAATGGGACAGATTGGGTGAGTCAAACTGCAATTTCTGTGGCAGTCCACCCTCTTGCTATTTGACATACATAAACACTCTTATTCCTACAGTAAAACTTCCATCTTTTGGTCATGTTCATTTCTTTTCTAGCTCAGTGACAATCCCATCTTGATATCCTGAAATCTATCAGATAAATTATAAAGTGAACTACCACCAATCCACTACATATTAAAAACTAGGGGATTACTATTCAGCAATAAAAAGCAATGAACTATTGACATGCATTATAACATGGTGAATCTCATAGGCATTATGCTGAAGAAAGGAAGCCAGTCTCAAAAGCGTGCATACTGTATGATTTCATTTATATAGCATTCTCAAAAAGATAGGACTTTCATGATAGAAATCAAATCTGTTATCATCAGGGATTAGGGGTGGTGGTAAGGAAGTGTGACTACAAAAGGATGGCACAAGGGTGATTTGAGTGAGTGTGATGAAATCGTATGTAGATTGTGATGGTGGTCACACAAATCTGTATATGCAATATAGTCCTTAGAACTGCACACACAAAAAAAGTCAATTTTATTGTATGTTAACTTAAAAATTAAATTTTTAAAAAGGCAGTGCAACCTCTGAGATTACCTTTGGTTTTGATAACTTTCTTCCCCCAAATTCCCTTTGTACTCAAACAGCCTCTCAGCTGGTCATTTGTCTGGTGGAATTAATCTAAAGCTTAATTCCAAAGTGGACTGATGCTTGGTAGCTCTAACTCTATGGGGTTGCTGTTGTCTCCCATTAACTTTTATCACAGGATATTACAATACTATGAGGCACTCCAGAGGAATCCCTGAGCTCCATCATAGAAAATCGTAGGAAACTTTTCTTTTTTTGCTTCCTGGTCCATTGTCAGGAGAAGCCCAAAAGACCAAATGGCAGTCTCAAGGTCTCAACTCCCAGTTCAATTGTCTCCCTGGTGGAATATTTCTCCACTGAATACTAAGACCTTCAATTTAGCAGGGTCTAAAGTAAGAGACTTGGGAAGGAAATTTTTGTGCATTGGTCTTTCAGTGTAATAATGAGAAATACTACCCCCACTTCACTCCTGTTTCTAAGTGTTTCTAGTTTGGGGAGAAACAGAATCATATATTAGTTACTAGTTCAGACACCACCCCAGGATCAAAAGGTATTATTTCCCATCTGATAGAGTAAATCCATTCTATATATCATTGCTATGCCATAAGCTTCTGGGTAAAGGTTTTGTGGCATACCAGAGAATCCCAAGAGCACTGACCTTAATTATTTTGCTGTGAAATGAGTTCCTTGACTAAAAGCAATATTGTGTGAGAAAACATGATGTAAATAAGACATTAAACCAACAGAAGCAGCATGGTGGCCCAAGAAAATAAACCATATCCAGATTGATTGTTCCAGTGAGGACAAAACACTGTTCACTCTGTAATGGAGGGGACACAATATAATCGACCATGAGGTAGGATGGTCTCCTCATTATATCCTATAATACTGAGAGCTCATTACTGGTTTCTACTGCTGGCTGATTGGGCATTCAGTCATGGTAGGAGAGCCAGGTCAGCCTTGGAGAGAGGCAATCAATTTTTTATTGAAGCATGTGTAATCTTCATATGATGGACCATTGTTTATGAGCTCACTGACACAGTGAGGTCACTGGGGAAAGAAGCTGACTGACCTCAACAGAGTGAGTCATCTGGTTCACCTGAAAATTCACATAAGACATTAATACTTCCACATGCTGGGTCCGTTTCAAGAGATTCACTCACATAATTCTTCTCTAATCCTCCTTATTGGCAAAGCTCTAATCTTGTTCCTTCCAACTCTTTCACCATATAGCCAAAACTTTAGCTACTACCCATGAATTGGTATAGATCTGACATCATGTCACCTTCTTTCAGGCCAAGTTCACCAAACGGTTGTACTTGCTGGAAGGGCTGCCTTCTCCATTGTCCTCCAGAGCCACTCTTGATTTATTTACTAATCAATATAAAAGCAAAGAGATGGTCCTTGAGTTTTTTCTTAACATATAATTCTCTAAGGCCAGAAGGCATGAACTAAAATTCAAAGAAAAATTAAACCACTTGGAAGCAGAATATTATGCTGAATGAGATAGCAAATGTCAACACAATTTTTCCTATGAGACACATTGTTCAAAGAATGCATTACAATAAAAAACTAGTTTGTGAACCATATACCCAATATTTGCATGCTTATTAACTAATATTGACATTACTGGGGACAGGAGCATTGCTGGCTATTAAAACTGAGCCATTAGAAATCCTGTAACCAGACAATTCTTTTACCATTTTATCAACTTCCCTATTTTAAAAGAAATTCAAGTATGATTGGTATGCATAGATTCTGCAAAACCATTTACTCAGACAACTCAGATAAGAGCAGTGAAGGAAATAAATTCTAGCCCTTAAAGGTCAGGGGTATGCAATTCTTAGTGTGAGATGCTTCAGTCAAATAATTTGAAAGAAAAGACTAGGTTACTAAATGCAGTGTTTTAAAATGGTTTTAAATGTTAAGCACTGTAAAGAAGTCAACAGCTGCAGAACCACAGAACCTCAGAAAAGGACTGGCCTTTAAAAATCATTGAGCCAAATCTCATCTCAAATCTCTGAATCCTCTCTGCAACTCTCCCTCAAATGACTTTTCAGACTTTAAAAGAGGAAAAAAAACAAAAACAAAACAAAACTTCAGGAACTGAGAAATTACAGCCCTCCTATCTTTGGACAACTCTCACTGTAAGAAAGTCTTTCTTCAGGGAAGCAAACATCTATCTTATTGTCATCATTCTAACTCTGGGGCTCAAACAGGGCAAAGCCTCGTTCTTCTTCTAATGATGACTCTTCAGGTAGCTTCCTCCTATCTTAATCTTCTCTTCTCTAGGAAAAACATCTCCAGTTTCTTACATCATTTTTCACATAAATTAATTATATGTTCACTTTGATTTTCCAATATTCCTTTTTAAAGCATACATTTTAACTGAAATAATAGCATATGTTTATTTAGTCTATAATTGAGTAGAGGTATAATTTCTATAGTTCTATAGTAAGGCTATAAATTCTATTTTTGCAATATGTTCTGGTGGAATTTCTGGAAGTTACACTAATGTTCACTGAAATTGCTAACATTTATTAGGAGTTTTCTATGTGTCAAGCACCTCAAAGAGGGCTTCATATGCATTATCTCATTTAATTCTCAGGACACCCACCGATGATGCAGATACTCTTTTTTATCCCATCTTCAAATGAGGAAAATGAAGTTTAAAAAGAATAAGTACCTTACCCAAGGTCAAATACCCCATCAGTGACAGAATTTGGATATTCTATCCCAGGATTTCTAGAAAAGAGCACTTAACTGTTTGCCAGAACTGTGCTGAGCCCTTACTTCAAACTGTTAAGTAGCTAGTATTATTATTCCCATTTTATACATAGAAACATTGAAGTTCTAAAAGGTATAACAAAATGGTTAGCAATTAAAAACTAGCCTATCTGAACATGTTATTTTATGTACTCAGGTTCAGAATTTTATATTTACCCCTTATAAAATTAATTTGACTGGATTCAGTCCATCACTCTGTCAAAATTTTTAGAGACAGTGATTTGATCACCTAAAGCATTTTTATCCCCGCTACTTTTTTATAACTGCTAATCTTCTTAAAAAAAAAAAAAAAAAAAAAGGGCTTCCATGTGTTCAAGTTACCAACAAATTACACTGCATAGAAGGCCTAGGAAAGTGTCACCACAAGCCACTAGAAGCCCCTCTCCAGACAACATCAATTCAGTTGTCAGACTTTATCAGCACAGTTATTCAATCTCTAATACACTGTCTAATCCAGGCCATATTTCTCCATTTTGTCTATAAGAATACAATGAATTTAAGTGTCCTACTGAAATACAGAATTGTCATCCCAGCTCAAACTGATTAACCCTTTCAAAAAAGAATATCATATTAGTGTGAATTTAGAAATAGTAAATTCATCTTGGATCTTAGTGATTACTATTTTGGCTTCTAAATATTGTTTTCAGAAACAAAACACTAAATTAGACATGTTGTTTCATTACTCATGATACTATATTTTTATTCTTGTAATTGGGTATAGCACATTCTGTACCATTAAAATTAAATTCAGGTTCCAGTGTCTTCCCACTCAATTTCTGAGTTGATTTTGAGTCTTATGAGTTGATTTTGGTTAGGCAGCCTAACAACATGTTGCTTTTTATAATCCATGCTTGTGACCTTGACCTCTTGGGCATCTTTAAGATTAACAGTATAATTTTAGGGTTTTGTTTGCATGTCCTATTTGGTTAAACTAATAGTTTCACTTTTTCCTTAATTAAATTACCATAACTATAAGTGAATTATATTGAAAGTCATCCTTTTGAGAAAGAGATGCTTGGCACCTGAGTAATAATCCTATAAGACTATAAATCTGTTATACGATATTTCCTGGCTTTGAAATGCCATAACGTATTCAGTAGATTTGGCAGTTTGCCACCACCTTTGATTTCATTCGATGACATTTAACAGTTTTTCTTTATATAAAATAATGTTTCTTTTCAGTTCTGCATTGCAGTGTTACCTCTTCTTAAAACATTTAAGGCAACATAAGAGACTTAAAATGTAAACATCTGAATGCTACCTCATGACTGCATTATTACTCACAAAGATGATGACCATTAAGAAGCATAAAAACTGGAGTAAGTTTGTCTTTTGACATTGCTTTTTAGGAAACACTCAAATTTCAAGTAAGTCAAAATGTGAAAAATATGTAACTGTGATAATCAAAGAAAATAATAGTTATGATAATTACTGAGGCATTTAGGTTACAAATTGTGACCATATTTCAAGGCAGTACAAAATTGGGAATTTTCAACACTATTTTTCTGTCCTTCATTCCCCTTCTATAACCTATAACAGAAGATAAAATTGTTTGATTAGAAAGGAATAAAAGTCATACATCTTGCCCAATATTGTGAAATGCTTTGTTTAAGATACTCCATATTTTTTAACTGAATACCAAATTTTCCAACATGTTTTTGTAAATCTGATGTTCTGTCACAATTAGTTGTATTTTAAATATCTCTGTAGAGCTAGCTATCACCTCTATGAGGGATACAAAAGGTCACTTTCCTTTTCTAAAACACAGAATTATTCAACAGAGCTTAATAACTGTACTGCTAATGTAATTCTTACTATACCTCTGAGAAAAATGCTCCTTGAGATAGATTTGGACCCAGTTTCATTTGTAATGTATTTGTAATGTTAATGTATTTTGCCTAAGAAAGCCTCAGCTGTGTCATTTCCCCACATGCTGGCCAGACCTAATGAGGTTTTGGTCCTAGAGTAAAGAAAGACACACACGCTCATTTTTCATCTCAGTTCAGAAATAAAAATTACATTAGCCATTTATAGTAAGCGTATTAGTGTCCCTTTGATAATTTCTAATTCTTAGCATTTATAAAGTAGACCTTGAATTTTGATACCACAAATCCTGATGAACATTTAATGATTCTTTTTCTTATTAACAAAATGAGGTGGCCTAAGAAATTTATAAAGATGCACTGTTCAACTAATATCATAATCTAAAAGTAAGAGAAAATGAACAAAACTATTTGAGCAAGAACCTGCCTGGTTATTTCTCTTTAAAGTTCCTAGTGTGTCCATTGGGTTCCAACTCAGGCTTGAATCTTACTCATGGAAGGAAATACCAAGATGTGGTTTCAAACCTATCCAGAAAATAAATAAATTTTTTTCTAAGCAATGGAAAAAAAGTAATTATGTAAACAACGTCAAGCTATCATCAGAAATGAAGGTTATTCGTATCAGAAAGTGTTTTACTTGTTTCACACTCCCATACTTTATCCCATTCTCACTTACCCCTGTTTATAATTACTAGAGTTTAAATCATGATTCTACTATCAGCCCTTAAATGACATATTTTAAACAGTATGAAACTGAAAGATTTATGCATCTATTGATAACTCAGTCCCCCGATTAATTTAAGTTTAAAATGCTTAGCCTAGAATTCATGGCCCTGTATACTCAGGCTTCAGCCTGGCTTTCCATTCTTATCATTAACTATTTCCTCACAGTCCAGTCAAATACAGTTATCTAAAGCTGCTCCATTCCTTTTTTTTTTTTTAACCTCTACACTTTATTCTTACTCTTTGTTTCCTACCTGGAATAAACTTGCACTCATCCCCCTCTGTTTAGCCTATTGATTGAGACAAAATAGCACCTTCTTTACAACAATTTACTTAGTTCTTCAATTGGGTATGAGTATTGAGTTTGTTCAAATATTATTGAATGTATCATTTATAGCTATAAATAATATAAATTATATTTAAAATTTGAGGTCCTTTCAAAATGCTTATCGGCATCTTCTGTAGTGTGACACAGCACCTCACATAACAGAGTGCCCAGTAAAAATATTGGAGAGTGAATAAATGAGTAAATTTATAGTCTATGATTTTTTATTTATATTATCTATTGTTCACGTAGGATCCCCTCATTCCCTTCATGCCAATCTTAAATTTATTTTAAGAATATAGTATTTTCAAAAACTCTAAAAAATCCATTTCCCAGTAATATGACACACTTGACTCCATGGCCAGCCCTCCCACTGAAAATAATTAAAATAATAAAAAATATTTTTAAATACATCAATGTGTTAACAAGAAAGTAAGTACCCCAGAATCCATAGGAATCCAGAGAGATAAGCTGAACTTTGTTTTGAATCTGGCTTTCACTTTGAGGACATTTACCCATGAAGGTGAAATTTAGCTTCTGTACTCACAGGTAACAGGAGATAAATCCTGGGAGGCACCTGACCAAGATGAGGACTCTAATAGAAGATGCTTTAATAAATCAAGTATCCCAAAGGCCTAAATTCTCAAAATATTTGTGAACTAAAAATAAATCCATGGGACAGCAAGGAAAATTGCTTATTATAAAATGTGGCATTGGGTAGAAGGAAACATAAAATCACTCTTTGGACTTCATATTCACACGTTGACCCTCACCTGAGCTTGTAGCCCAATCTTAACATTACCTAGAGATATTTAAAAAGACCTCAGGCAAGAAAATTTAATTTCAGGTGTTTCTATGTTTGGCAGAAGCAAATACAAATAGTCACTGGAAGTATAAATTGCCAACACAGGGCTAGAAAATTTTTGAACAGATAAAATTCAAAAAAATATGAACTTATAGTTGAAATTCACAAAATACATGAAGAAACAAGCCACCTAGAGTGAGAGGTAGTAGAAACAACAGACAGCAAAGTTAGATAGGCAAAGACTTCAGATGTTGGAATTAGAAAACAAAAATATATATATATTAAATTTAAAAAATTTAAAGGGCCCTGAATATATAAGGAAGAAATAACAGAATATTTTTAAAGAACAAAATTGGTTTGAGAGAGAGAAAGAGAGAGAGAGCAGGAAGGAGAGAAGAAGGAAGGAAGGAAGGAAGAAAGGAAGGAAAGAAGAGGGAGGGAGGAACTACATAATATATTTAGATATTAAAAATATAATAACTGGAATTAAAAATTCAATAGATTCTCCTTTGCCTTTCCCTTTATCTTGATCTAGGCCAATGATTCAGCCTTGATTTTTTTTAATTAGTAAAACTTCTTCACCTGATAAAGTATCTACAAAAACAGTTACCACTAAATATCATCTTTAATAATAAAAACATTCTTGAGATCAGGAAAATGGCCAGAAAGCCCACTGTTTTCAACTTGGTACTGGAGTCTCTAGTCAGTACCAAAGGGGAATAAAAGGAAATAAGCAGTAGGAAGAATAGAGGGAAAGAAATTAAAATATTATTTTCAAGTGATATGCTTTGTTATGAATATCCAACAATACCTATAATTTCTAGAATAAGAAAAACATTCATTAAATTTTCACAGTATAAAATCGATATGTAAAAATCTATTGCATTTTATAAAGGAGCAATACACAGTTGGAAAATAAAATTTTCTAAACTAAAATAAAAATATATGGAATACCTAGAAATAAATGTAATAAATATATGCAAAACTATTATGGACAAAAATATAAAACTGTACTGAAATATCTTAAAGAAGACCTAAATAATCAAGAGCTATACCATGATCATAAACTAAAAGCCTCAATATCATAAAGATTACAGTTCTTTAATTGTTATTTAAGTTCAATGCATTGCCAATAAAAATCCCATCGGGTGTGTGTAAATTAACATGTTGAGTCTAAAATTAAAATTTAGGTTCAAAGTTCAAGACACTACTGAAGGAGATAACAAAAAAAGATGGAGAACTTGCTCTATTAGATAATAAGATTTCTTATAAAGTTGTAGAAATTAAAATTAGAAATTAAAATTGACACAGATTGGTGATAAGAGACTTTAACTAGATAGAATAAAAAGCTTAGAAACAAATTCATACATTTATTACTTGATATATGGCCAAAATGTTATTAAAAATTTTTGAGAAATAAGTGGACTTCTCAATAGTTGATGATGGGACAACTGAGTAATCATACAGGGAAAATATGATATTGTATCCTTAAATACATAAATACCTGGTACCATAAATAATAAACAATTTCAATTGAATTAAATATCTATATGTGACTGTTAAACTGTAATTAGAATATAACATAGGAAAGTATTTTCATGACCTCGCTGTACAGAAAATTTTCTTAAATAAAATGTGCCAACATAAAGGAAATAATTGATAAAATTGAACCTATAAAAATTAAGAACTTCTGTTCCTCAAAAGACACTGTAAAAATATTAAAAACAAACAAAAAGACACAATCTGGAAGAAGATATTCCTGAAAGAAGAATTTGTATCCAGAATATAACAGGAATTCTAATGAAACAATAAGAATGGAGAAACCAACAAAATTTATTTAAAATTCCCTCCAACAGACAACCGTACATAAATGCTTCCTAAATCTCTGCCTTAGTGTCCAACAGTCACATCAATTTTAATAAATTTAATATTAAAATAATCTTGTTTTCACTAAAATCAGAGTTATCCAAGCTCAAAACTTAGAGTCACACTTGTCACTTACCTTACTTTGCTTTCCATTTTCAATTATTCAGAAATACAGTCAGCTCTTCCTGTGTTTTCTCACTTTTTTGTCCCTTCCATTACCATGTCTCTTTTATAATTCAGAACCTCATTTTCTTGAACTTGTGATAAACTTCTAACTGGTCTCCCTGACTCAAAGTTCTCTTTTATACCTTTCCTGCTTCCTGCTTACCAGGTCTAGATTAATCTACCTTAGCCACACATTACTTTTCAATAAAAACACATTTAATCATAATCATGCAATAAAGTATTGTTGAATCTGACCTAAGAATGGACAGTGGCTGTTTGAGTATACGAGTCATGAACTTTATGTATGAAAGAATTAGCACCTCAATGTGGTAGAGAATGTATGAATTCTAATCGGTTAGCCATATGAAAAAAAATAAAATTATATGTATGCACACTATAGATACTAAGAAAATCATGTATTTAAAAAAAGAAACATTTTCGAAGGAGAGATAAGAGACTATCTTTACAACCTTAGGTTAGGAAGAATTTTTATACTAAGACATGAGAACAAATTATATAAGACTACATTAAAATTTAATACTTGTGTTTACAAAACAAATTCATTTTTTAAATGAAAGAAAATTATAAAATGAAAGAAAAGATTTACATCACAAACTTCTGTCAAATGATTAGTATCCAGAAGATATGTTTAAAAAAGGAAAAAAAAATCGTGTCCAAATTAATAATAAAAAGATAAATAACCCAATGGGAAATGTGCAAAGGTCCTAGAAAGTAACAGAAGTGAAAACATGAATTACCAAAAAACATAAGAAATGATGTTTAATGTCATTAGTACTCAGGGGCATACAAATTAAAACTACAATGAGCTACCAAATTGGCAAGAGTTAAAAAGTGACAATAATGAGTGTAAGATGTGGTTATGGAGCAAACGAAAACTTTTAGATGACTATTGGGAGTGCAAATTGGTATAATATTCACCTTGGAAAAACACTATGATGTTATCTAATAAAATTGATGCACTTCCACTATGACCCAGCAATTGTACTCCCAAGAATATGTCTCCTACAGAAACACTTGCATATATGCAGTAGGATACTTATAAAAATGTTCACACCAGTATTTGTTTCAGCAAAAACCAACCAACAATCTAAATATCTGTCAGCAATACAAAGGATAAACAAACTGTGGGATATACATACAGTGGAATTTCACGTACAACGGCAAAATTAAAGAATTACAACTACATGAAAAAATCTGGATGATTCCCGAGAACATAATATTAAAAAAGCAGGCTATAGAAAATACATATGATTCCATTCATATAACAAAGCACAAAAACACATACTCCCTACATAAATTTTGTTCATTTATCAATATTGTTGGTTCTTCACAATCTCAAGGCAAGCAATCTATTAAGCTAGAAATTTGAAAATAATTTTAGTACATTATGACTTTCCTGGGAGTCATTCAAAGAGCTTTCATAAATTCTTTTCCAGAAACTGATAAGATATAAATGAGAAAGGAACAGAAAAAAAATGAGAGTGTGAACACCAGAGTGGCAGGTACACATATTTTTCTCTGATGCCAAAATCAATACATTTCAACATTTCAATATTTCACCTTTCTTCCTTTTACCTCTTTTGCAGATTTCAAGTAAGCTATCTTTTATTCAACTTCACGTGGCTTTATAAAATGCTCAAAGTATCAATCACAGAATACAGTAATTAGTTATATTCATGTGAGCATTACAATGTAAAGCAACAAACCATATCCAAAGACCTGATTTCTAGCTCCAGTTCCACAACTGGTTAGTCATGTGTCCTTCATCAAATCTTTCAGCTTCACTGGGCTTCAGTTTTCTCTTCTGTTAAAATGGGGATAATTATGCTTGCCTCAGAGCATCATTATGAAAGTTAAAATAATAAACCTATTTTTTAAAAGTGCTTGTGTGGTGCCCAACATATAATTGGCATTCAACAAATATCAGTACCCTAATACAATCATTGTGTTATCTGATCATCTGAATCATTTAAAAACAAGAATGGGGTGGGGGACAAAATTGGACCTCAGAAGGCAAGTAGCTACTTAATTTGCTTTCACTCCATAATTACGAGGTCACCAAGTCTGTTAAAAATATATTTATAAATCTGTTGCAACAAAAAGGAGGTCATGGTCATTCTAACTTACATTTTCTTTTCTTTAGCTAGCGTGACTACACATTCAAAAATCATGCTAGTTCATTTCCCCACTTATTTTACATCACAGCCCTTGCCAATTGGATAATCATCATGTCCTGTCACTTGTTACCTGTTCTTTTATAGTTTTCTCATGATCCAGATCCCAAGTACTAATGCCATCCTCCTTAATGTACAGTATCTATTTTTATGTTTATGCCAAGAATTAACCTGTTAGACCCAATTTCCTGCACTACTTAGGCCCACCCTCTTCTTCTGCTTAAGCTGTTGAACACGGAGGACTGTTGGCAATCACTGCCATAGATCTGGGCACCTAGAATTTGGACTCAGAAAACGTTATCTGATACCTACACCATAATTTATACATTATTTCTAGAGCTTAAATGTGCCCCTAATTTCTAAACAACTAACTCACAATGGTGCTTTAAACAAAACCTATTATTAAATGATTTCCTTTAATCCATTTTCTATATCCATACATGAGAATTCTTGAATCTCTTTTTACTTTTGCAGTGCCTAATATAATGATATGTACCAAGCTAACCATTAATAAATATAGTTGGCTGGCAGAGACAATCGGAAGGTTACATTTTCCCACCTTCGCAACTAGGTCAGGCCATGAACTAGTTTTGGCCAATGAAATATGAGTGGTAATATACCTCACTTTCTGGCCTGACCCCTAAAACTTCCCACATAGTCCTCAACACTCCTTGATAGTTAGCTGGCCAAATGGAGGGAACCCACCACTGAGGAATCTGGGGGAAATGGAGAATGGGTACGAACACAAAGCTCATGCTGTGTGATGTGCCATGAGTAACAAAGCCTCAGTCTTACACTCAGGAGTCTCATGTCAGCATCTATGAAACTATAGCAGGCTAACTTGTTAGCTTAAAATCTCTAGACAGTCCTTAACAATATAATGTAAAAGTCCACTCCAGAGAGGAGGCAGACAGAGAAAGCCCACAACCTCACTGTTCAGGGAGAGTGTAGGGAAATAGAATGACAAGGAAATAGAGAAATATGATCAAATGACTATGCCCCTTCATCTCCCTCTCAGAGTGGAATGCCTAGACAGAGTTAGGAGTATGAAGACAATGTAGAACTATTCAGATGTGTAACGGGGGATCCCAAGAATGTCAACTGGGAGACAGGAGAAGCTAATGGCATACTTCCTCAGGGTAGTGGGTGCTGCGGCATGGCCACCCAGTTCCTCCCTCCTTTAAGACTACAGCACTCATTTCCCCAGCTGGTGGGTGTGCTCATGTCTGACAGTTCACAGCAAAATATTTCTTAGGAAACTGCTCTCAGCTAAAGGGTCTCATTGCCCAAGGGAATTCCACCTTCAAGGGTGGGAAGCAAATCTCATCTAGTGACTGGTCAATGCAGGGTTATACATGCCTAGAACCCCTGCCTTAATTTGGGACAACTTTATGGTTCATTCCAGCTTCAGAGTTTCTCCATAGGGTCGGCTCAGCCTTTGCTTCATTCCATCACAGTTCAATCCTGCTTTTATCATTTCCCCATGGGCATAGATTCTGGGAGCCCTTCTCAAACTTCTACATGCAAATCTGCATCTCAAATTCTGTCTCCTGGTAATCTTATCAGCAACATCCAAAGATGGCTTTGAAGGCTTAATGCTCCTCAATAAGAGTGCCACATACAGCCCCATTCAGCATGATGCAGAAGCAGTAATGCTCCACTGGTGAAGGCATGAGCCTGAAGCAGCACTCCCATCCACCCATCACCCACACAAGGGATGCAAGGGACCCAGAGGTTTCTAAATGCCCTGGTAAAAGGGCACGAGGTTCTGAGAGAGCTGAAAGACTAGCAAAAGCCTAGAGTTGGGACTGTGAGGTCTCAGTATGTGAAGATTTCACCTCGAGAAATATATATGTGAGACCAGGATATATACCAGCATAATGTCCAAATGACCACGCAGACATTTCAGTGGACACTAGTCTAGGAAGAAAATCAGAATAGTTAATCTACAGCAGCGACCGCCTAAAATCCAGAGGCCCCTGTATCCTCCTATGATGATATGGTCACATAAGCCCTATCTCCAAATATACCCAGATACTATTTTGGATAGGTATAGAGCAGGGGAAACAAATTTAAAACCTAACAATCTGAGTCATTCAGAAGAGAATATTTAAGCCACGAGATATTGTATACTTGCAAATTTAAAGTTTATATCTCATTCCTTCTTCCCCTACTTCTGGTATCAGAAGGTATAGGAAACTTTAAGGCTACATTTCATTGGCACACTGTCTTAGTAAATTTGCAACCATTGGTAAATATAGGTCCATAGTAATTCCATAAGAAAAATTCTGGTTTTTGAACCCTAATATATTTGAATGGTAGTATAGCTACAAACATCTAAAGCCTACATGGGAAGTTTGAAAGTCTTCTGATCCAATAATATGAATTTTAAATTGACCAGACTGTCAACTCCTTGAGAGTGGCAACTGAACTTTGCTTATCCTTGAATCCCCTCATGACGAGCATAGTATGTAATGGGTAAATATTTGAATATGATTTACTCAGTCTATTACTAATCATTTTGGAACTTACAGTTCTACTCTGTGTCTTTAAGTCTTGATTTTCAAAACATTTTAACATGAAAATATGCCTAGAAGGGTCATTTCTTTAGCCCTTATTTTGAAATTCCTTATCAGAATTAATCCAAGACTTAGAGTAAAAAGAGAAGAGAGCAGAATTATGGGAAAGAAGAAATAGGACTAGAGAGAAAAAAACTGACGGGACAAACAAATTGCTTCACAGTTTTGTCTTGGGCAAGCCCTGAAAAAGGGTGAGCAAGAATAGTAATTTTACTCCTGAAAGGTATTTTATACTACAACAGCTGAAGCAGTAAAGCTAGTATGATTGAGAACTAGCAAAAGGAAAATAGTATCTCCCCAATGACTGTCCCATTTCAAACATTATCCACTACTTTAAATATTTGTGGTTAGCAGAATAATGCTCCCCACCACAAGGATGCCCATGTCCTAATCCCCAGAACCTGTGAACAGTACCTTACATGCCAAAAGGGACTCTGCAGCTGTGATTAAGTTAAGGATCCTGACCTGAGAGACTACCATGGATTATCCAGGGTGGGCTCAATGTCTTCATGGAAAACCTTAAATGTGAGAGAGGTAGAGTGTCAGTGTCAGAGTGATGCAATGTAAGAAAGACTGAACAGGCCATTGCTGGTTTTGAAAATGGAAGGGGGCTGTGAGAGACCCCTAGAAACTAGGAACAAACAAACAAACAAACAAGAAAACAGGTGCTCCCCTTGGGCCTCCAGAGAAGAACACCACCCTGCCAATGCCTTGATTTTATTCTAGTGAGAACCATTTCGGACTTCTGACCTCCAGAACTAGGTTTGTGTTGTCTTAAGCCACTAAATTTAAGGTAATTTGTTTCGGCAGCAATAGGAAACTAGTTCAGTGTTCACTGAAGGTTTTTTAAAAAACATAATCTTAGGAGAGAGAAACAAGGCTGAAGTCATCAGTATATCTGTTTAATCACTTGAGCAGAGTTCTTCAGACTGACACATTATCATTTGCTCCTCCATCAGGAACAAATCTGACCAAGAGGCCATGGTGGAGTTCCACAGAAAAGACAAGCAGCACTGAAATGGAGAAAGATCTTAGGGACTTTCTGTATTTCCCTTTACCGGAAAGGTTTTAAAAATGTGAATGCGAAAAAGGAATGCTGCAGTATATAGTCTGGTGGGATAGTGAGAAAGATCAATCATCTCAAAACAACTTCGTCTCCAGGATGAATTTGATAATTTAGGAAATAATGATCTGTCCTAGATATACTTCTTGACTTTTAGAAATACATGCAATCTTACATTTCATAAAAAAAAAAAAAAAGCAGGTGACAATCACTGACTATTCTATAAATATTATATTTGAGGCTGAGCTAAAAACAATCAAAAATAATAAATGCATCATTTTTTCTTTGTATTTATTTAGCATTTTTCAATTAAAATTAAAGCTAAGAAAGAAACCAAATTGTTAACAATGGTTGTCTTTAGGTAGTTGGTCTAGAGTTATTTTTTCTCTTTCTACATTTTTTATATTTTTCCAATTTTATTTAATGAATGTGTACCACTTTTAAATTTGACAAATTAGACACCTTAAGAAATTAGTGAAGCAAGAGGGTTTTTTTTAATATAGTGAATGTTAACAATTGGAAAGATGAAGTTACTTCTTAATTAATCTCCAGGAGCCAACTTCACATTGTATCAGCGACCTGTAAAAGTTCTTTGTAATAATTATACTTTTTAAAATATACCTGTGAAAAGGGAGATCAAGTAGGCCACCTTCTTTAGGAAACAGAAATCTAACTCAGATTGGCTCTACAAAAAGTAGAATTCATTAGTTCATGCAAATCAGTCAATATGTATACATCAGGTATACCTGTATTCAGTTATTCAAGGGTAGGGAGATATGGTGAAAAGTTCTTTCTCATTGTTCTGCCTATTGTTGATTTCAAGTACCTGCCTTTTATGTTTAATAGTCTGCCTGTGACCATATTAAATGGATCTATGATCTTCTTTGTTCCAGTTACTTCCTCTTTCACCTATGCTCAAACAAAATATATACCCACTAGACCCTCAGGATAGTTTAATCAGTTCTTATACAATGGTTCAAGTGAAAAGTGCCAATTGTAGAGGACTAGGAAGTGAAGATATGGGATTGGTCACAGAACCTCCAATGTAACTATTTCATTCCTTTGCATCACTCGGAAGAGAGAGCCCTCCTCCCCACCTGAGGTCTCTGGAGAAAGGAGGCCAAGCACAGGGCTCTGCCCTCCTATGCTCTCTCCCTTCTCTACACCAATTCCTATAATCCTCTCCTCTTTTATCCCTTCACCCTACTGTGTCAGCACTTCTCTCCATATTCTGAAAAGGTGCTTCCCCCCTCTCTCCTTACAAACTTGAATACAGCAGCTTTTCTCCACCTGGGTTTGCTGGCTTTGCAAGGGAAGAAGTGAACACAGGTCTCAGAGTCTGTTGGTTCCCTTAGAAGTAGAGGTAGAAAGAGATGTGAACTCTAGCTCTGTAGGCAGAAAAGAAAATTAAGAGAAGATTAAGATCTAAAATCGAGGAATCATTATACTAATTGCTAACCTTTATATAGTACTTACTATATGTCAGGCACTGCTGTATGTTACAAATATTAGTTCACTTAACCCACACAAAAAACTCACCATAAATCCTGAATCTCCTACTTAACTACAGGATAGGCACGAGACCCTTGGCCTTGCTGAACTTCAGCTTAAAATGGGGATAACAGAAATATCTACCCATGGCTCATGGGATTATTGTGAGAGGAAGTAAGAAAATATATAAAGCATTTGTCTGGCACAATGTAAGAACAACATAAATCATTATCATCACAAAAGAAATTATCAGACACAACTTACACACCGGCTGATTAATTTCCTTTCTAAATCCCTGCTTATCTCACATAAATAATTCTTGTAACTCTCCACCATTTCCCCACATTTCTCTTAGAATTTTGATTCTCCCAACAGGGCAGATTATAAGAGAAAGGGGTCTTCTTGGGAACTCGGTAGCATTAAACCTACCCTTGAACCCCCTCTGATTCTCTGATTTTCTTTGCAATCCAATCCAAGGGATATTTTCCTTGCATCACAACTTCTCTCTAATCTTTAAATATTTTACTGAGTTCTTCCCTGTTCCCCAAAGACCTAAAATTTTGAAACTCGAAAGACAGGGAAAGATTCCTTTAGCTCTGCTATGCACTCTTTCCCTCTGAAGCTAGGAGCACAAGATAATGCCCCTTAGTACTCGAAGTGTGGTCCTCAGACCAGCAGCACTGGCATTACCTGGGTGCTTGTTAGACATGTGCGGCTCTAAAAAAATAAAATCTATGAAATAAAGCAATATGCACTGGGGACTCTGAAAAAAATTAACCATGATCAATTAAAGCTGAATATTGAGATGAGGGTAAAAAAGTTGTTTTGAATTAATATCTGTGATGATTAATTTTATGTGTCAATTTAGAGATTGTTTTTGGATGTGATTAACATTTAAATTAGTGAACTCTGAGTAAAGCAGATAGCCTTCCATAATGTGGATAGGCCTCTCCAATCAACTGAAGGCCTAAATAGAACGAAAAGACTAGCCTCCCAAGCAAGAAGGAATCCTTCAACAGACTGCATTTGGACTTCACTTGCCCCATGGGCTCTCCTGGGTTGCAAGCCTGCCTGCCTGCCCACACTATAGATTTTATTAAGTGCCAGTCTCCACAATTACATGAGCGTAGGATCCCAGTTCCTCTGTCTCAAGTCTCTCCTCTGCACACACACACACACACACACACACCTCTCTCTCTCTCTCTCTCTTTCTCTCTCTATTTGTTCTGTTTCTCTGAAGAACCTGACTAACATAATATTTAAATTATAAAAGGGATTCCTCCCAGTGAAAAGATTTCACAGTATTACTCAGTAATGACCATCATCTTAATAGCTCTTAAATTCCTCTTCCTTAATGACTGAGAGTGCCTCAGTCTGCACTAAATGTCTACACAGATTTCATTTCTTCAGAGACTTTCTACTTTGAAAACAGAACTGGAGATTTGATTTTCTTTCTTTCTTTTTTTTTTTTGCTGCTTGTTGATTCTTAGAATTTAATTCCGTTCATATGTGTAAACTCCTGTAATTCTATCTTATTTAATGTCTTTTAAACTTAGACTTACAACTTTGGTTATTGAAAATTAGAATACAAATGCTCCTCGATTTACAATGGGATTACATCTCGATAAACTCATCGTAAATTGAAAATATTGTAAGTCAAAAATGCATATAATACACCTAACCTACAGAACATCATCATTTAACCTAGCTCACCTTAAATGTGCTCAGAACACAATATCCAGAAAAACACTGGCAACACAGTACACTGTAGATTATCAGTTGTTTACCCTACTGATCACATGCCCAACTTAGAGCTATGGCTCGCCGCCACTGCCCAGCATCACGGGAGAGTATCACGCTGTATATCAACAGCCCAGGAAAAGATCAAAATTCAAAATTGAAAGTACAGTTACCACTGAGTACATATTGCTTTCTCACCAAGGTAAAGTCGAATCATCATAAGTCGAGTAACATCTGTATTCTTCGTCAGATTCCTTCATCGTTATTCTCAGTTAAATTTAGATTTTTCAGCTGTGTTCTACTCCTTTTCTCAATTTTCCTCAACTGTTATAGTATATGATATAATGTACACAATAGCGAAAAGCTCTCCATGTGTTTTCAGTAATTTGATATGTATTTATTTCCAGGATAGATATCCTGAGATGACCAAAAAAAAAAAAAAAAAAAAAAAACCAGAACAGAACAGAACAAACTGATTTTATTCTCCTTCAATGTCTTTCAAATTAACTTATTTCCAGTTTTAAGGTCCAAAGGCACTATTTGTTGGAGGAGAATCATCTTTAGGGAATATACCAACATCTCTACAGATAGGACATGGAAAAGTATGTCTCATTCATTCATTCAATAAGTATGTGTTAAGCTTGTAGGTCTGGGCAGCGCACTAGGCTAAGTGTTGAAAAGATACCACTAAAGACTGGTCCACAATCTTTTATCTACAATTTGGAAGTTCTAACAACTGCCATTTTCTTTTGAAATCTTGTCCCAAAATTCATTTGGCTGCAAAACTAGATCTCAGATAACAGAAGGCTATTTGTAGTCTTTATTGTTTCCACTTAAGTTGAATGTTTATGTCTGTCACTGCCAAAATATTTATGTATTTGACTGAAAAGTGAAGATCCAGATCCATTAATTTCATATTAATGGTGTATGCACCATTTTACCTTTCCAAAAAATGGGGGGAAAATCTGATTCTGAAACACTTCTGAGTCCAAGTATTTCAAATAGAGATTGCAAATCTGTTTGTTCCAAAGGAACTTACAGCCCTATGCATATTAGAATCACCTGATCAGCTGTTAAAACGTGTCAGTGCTTAGTTCTTACACAGGATCTTTTAAAACAAACCGTGGGTGCCATCAGTATTTTTTAAAAGCTCCCCAGGTGATTCTAATATACAATCAGGCTTGAGAGCCTCTGTAATTGATGTACAGAATGACAGGATTCTGATTAGGTAACTTTGGAAGTGCCTGTTAGAGTTCAGAATCCCGATCTTTAAGGGGGATGCTGAAAAAGTGGAGTATGTTGAGAAGAGAGTGACCAAACAGAGGAGGTGGTAGTGAACATCATGTAAGAAATCATGACATCGGAAAATAACTATAGAAATTGAAAATATATAATAGAGAAGAAAAGACTTAAGCAAAGTGTTTATAATATTAGCCTATAGGATTTGATTTTGTCTGCATGGTTCAAGAACATAAATCAAATTCTAATTCAACAAATATTTATTGATCACTCTTTCGTGCTAAGATCTATGCCAGAGACTTACATATATGTCCTCATTCAATTACTTTAATTCTCATTTAATGTTATTTTTACCACAACATTTTGAGGTAGATATCATCCATTTTTCACAGATAAGGAAACTACAGCCCAATAGGAGTAGAGCATTTTGCCCATGATCACAAAACTATTAGCGAGTGGAGTCAAGATTCCAAACTGGTTTTAACAGATCTCATGCTTATTGTCCTGCTCACAACTACCTCCAAGAGTGAAAGATACAAAAAGGCAGATTTGAGGGCTTATAATAAGAAAAAATTTTTCTAATTGTTAGAACATGACTGGGAATGGTATGGGCAGTCATGGGATATAGTGAGTTTTTCATTATTAGAGGTAATCGAGCAACAGCTAAGTGATTACTTAGCAATTATATTATAGATAAGTTTTGATGTCAGATAACATATTGGGTGACAAATATCTTGAGTCTCTCCCTACTCTGAAACCATTAAATCTATGACTTTATACAAGTAGAAAGTTAAATAACAAAGCAAGTCAGCAATTAGGAACCACATATACAAGTGATACATACAGGAGTTTCAAAACCAGGAGAAGGCTCTGTGAAGTGTGTTCCAGAAATGACTTCCTGGAGATACCTTAAGAATGGCTTGGGTTTGGGCAGGGTATTTCATGAGAACAGCACTAACAGAGGCACAGAGGCAAGACATGCTTGGGAAACAATAATTATTTCAGCCCAGCTTGGGTAAAAAACTCATGTAAAGAGGTAAGATTAAGTAACAACATTAGAAATAGGACTGGCTAGAGGACTCTAAGGGCTTTTTCCCACTTAACAATGGATAGTGTTTAGAATGTTTTTTTTCAAGGTATCACATGAATAATATTTAAAAAAAAAAAAAAGGACAAGAAGACTAAATAGAAGATGGCTACGATCATACAGGACCCAAAAGAAGACAGTACTAAAAGGATGAGAAAGAAAAGGACAGGAAGAATTATCAGAACCTTTACATCAACATGAATTTTAAATGGATTAAAAATATAATTGTAAAAATTAAACTATGACTGTACTGAAATAAAATTTAGGTAAGCTCCTTTATAATCTTGAAGTGGAAAAGGATTTTCTAAGCATAATTACAAAATAAGAAGTAAAGAAAAATACTGACTTTTTTGAGGCTATAAATTTCTTTTTGTACATTATTTTTTAAATTTTATTTTTTTATTCTAACCCCCTCCCTTTGGTAACGACTAGTCTATTGTCTGTGTCCATGAGTCTCTGTTTGTCCTGTTCAATTGTTGCTTTTAGGTGTACGTCCCACATATAAGTGATATCATGATTTTCAACCTTTTCTGTCTGGCTTATTTCTGGCTTAGTATAATTATTTCAAGGTCCACCCATGTTGTTGCAAATAGCAGTATTTCACCTCTTCTTATGGCTGAGTAATATTTCATTGTATATATGTACCACAGCTTCTTTAGCCAATCATCTATCATAGGACATTTCAATTGCTTCCATGTCCTGGTCACTGTGAATAATGCTGCTATGAATATTGGTGTGCAAATATCTTTTTGGATATGAGTTTTCAAGTCCTTGAGGTAAATACCCAGTAGAGGGATTGCTGGATCATATGATAAATCAAGTCTTAGTTGTTTGAGGAAACTCCATACTGTTTTTCAAAGTCGCTGTACCAATTTTCAGTCCCACCAGTAGTAAATGAGGGCTCCTATTTCTCCACATCCTCTCCAACATTCGTTATTACTTGTCCTGTTGATTATAGCCATTCTAACAACTGTGAGATGGTATCTCGTGGTTTTGATTTGTATTTCTCTAATAGCTAGTGATGTTGAGCATCTTTTCATATATTTGTTAGCCATTTGTATGTCCTCCAGGGAGTAGTTTCTGTTCAAGTCCTCTACCCATTTTTTGATTGGGTCATTTGATTTTTTTGTTATTGAGTCATATGAGTTCTTTGTATATTTTGGATATTAGGCCCTAATCGGAGGCATTGCTTGCAAATATATTTTCCCATTCAGATGGTTGTCTCTTTACCTTATTGACAGTTTCTTTTGCTGAGCAGCTTTTGAGTTTGATGTAGTCCCATTCATTTATTTTTGCTTTTACTTCCTTTGCCTTTGAGGTCAAATTCATAAAATCCTCTTTAAGTCCCAGGGCCTTGAGTTTAGTTCCTATGTTTTCTTCTATGAATTTTATTGTTTCAGATCTTATATTCAGGTTCTTAATCCATTTTGAGTTAATTTTGATGTGTGGTGATAGACAATATTCTAGTTTCATTTTTTTGCAGATGGCTTTCCAGTTTTCCCAGCACCATTTATTGAAGAGGCTTTCTTTTCCACTGCATGTTTTTGGCTTCTTTGTTGAAAATTATTTGCCCATATAAATATGGCTTTACTTCTGGACTCTCAATTCTGGTCCGTGTGTCTGTTTTGCTGCCAATACCATGCCGTTTTGATTACTGTTGCTTTCTGGTATAATCTGAAGTCGGGCAGAGTGATGCCCCCAGGCTCGTTCTTTTTTCTCAGGATGGCTTTGGCAATTCGGGGTCCTTTGTGCTTCCATACAAATCTGATGATTTTTTGTTCTATTTCTTTAAAAAATGCTGATGGGATTTTGATGGGATTGCATTAAATCTATATAATGCTTTAGGTAATATGGTCATTTTAACTATGTTGATTCTTCCAATCCAAGAACACAGAATATCTTTCCATTTCTTTATATCATCTTCGATTTCTTTTACTAGGGTCTTATAGTTTTCATTATATAGGTCCTTCACTTTTCATTATATTTATTCCTACATATTTTATTCTTTTTGTTGCAATTGCAAAAAGAATTATTTTTTCCACTTCTTTTTCTGACACGTTGTTATTAGAGTATAGGAATGCTATGGATTTTTGAACATTGATTTTGTATCCAGAAACTTTACTGTTATTTGTTTATTGTTTCTAGTAATGTTCTTGTGAAGTCTTTATGGTTTTCTATATAGAGAATCATGTCATCTTCAAATAGTGACAGTTTGACTTCTTCATTTCCTGTTTGGATGCCTTTTATATCTTTCTCTTTCCTGATTGCACTCGCTAGGACCTCCAATGTTATATTGAATAACAGTGGCAATAGTAGACAGCCTCACCTTGTTCCTGATCTTAGAGGGAAGGTTTTCAGTTTTTCACCATTAAGTATAATGTTGGCTGAGGGTTTGTCATATATGGCCTTCATTATGTTAAGTTACTTTCCTTCTATACCAATTTTGTTAAGTGTTTTGATCATAAATGGGTGCTGTATCTTTTCAAAGGCTTTTTCTACATTTATTGATAAGATCATATGATTCCTGTTTTTTAATTTGTTTACATGGTGTATCACATTAATCGATTTGCTTATGTTGAACCATCCTTATGCCCCTGGGATGAAGCCCACTTGATCATGGTGTATAATCTTTTTAATATGTTGCTGTATTCAGTTCTCTAGTGTCTTATTTAGGATTTTTGCATTTGTGTTCGTGTGAGAGATTGGTCTGTAGTTTTCTTTTTTTGTGTTATCTTTACCAGGTTTTTGGTATCAAAGTAATATTGGCCTCATAAAAGAGTTGGGGAGTATTGCCTCCTCTTCGATTTTTTGGAAGAGTTTGAGGAGAATAGGTATTAAATCTTTGAATTCACTGGTGAAGCCATCTGGTCCTACACTTTTACTTTTGGTAGGTTTTTAATGATTGTTTCAATTTCCATACTGCTTATTGGTCTATTTAGATTTTCCAGTTCTTGATTCAGTCTAGGAAGGTTATATTTTTCTAAGCACTAGTCCATTTCTTCTAGGTTATTAAATTTGGTGTTATATACTTTTTCATAGTATTCTTGTATGATCCTTTCTATTTCTGCAGTGTCTGTCATAATTTCCCTTTTCATCCCTGATTTTGTTTATTTGTGTTCTTTCTCTTTTTTCTTTAGTGAGTCTAGCCAGGGGTTTGTTACTGACACTTTTATATACATAAAAGTTAACAGTTCTGGTTGGGCAAAATAAAACATAAATTAAGTTAAAAGACAACTTATAACCTGGAGGAAATATTAGCAATATATATAACATTAACTAGAAGTTAATATCCATATAATATCTTTAATATAAGACCTCTTTATAAAAACACTTTGAAAAAGATGAACACCCCCCCCAAAAAAAGAATATATAAAGGACATGAATAGGCAATTCACAAAATAAGTGAAATATTCAAAACATCAAATGACATCCTGGAGAAAGAGGCACCTCCTAATGATAAAAGCAAAATTTTGTTAACTTAGCAATAAGTATCAAATAATAAATTTATACATTTTGAGGCCAAATAATTTTACTTCTAATAATTTAGCCTAAAGAAATCATCAGAAAGGTATATGTATAAAGATGTTCATTGTGGTGTTCTTATTAGTAATAAAAAGTAGATATAAGTTTAGTGTTCTTTAAGAGGATATGGGTTAAATACATTAAGGTACATCTCTTTATTTGAATGCTATGAAACCATTAAAAATTGTTTTGTATATATAGATTTTGCTAATGTGAAAACATTTCCACAGTTCATAAGGCAATTAACAAGTTAACAAGATTACCAAAAATGTGTACAGTATAATCCTATTTTTGAAAATATATTTGCAAGTACAAATGTAAAGTGTCTGGAAGAATATATACTACAATACTGACAAAGAGTATCTCCGGATGGTGATATTACTGATAATTTTTTCCTTTTTTTATACCTGCTAAAATATGTGAAATTTTATAACTGAATACATTCTTTAATATTTATTTTACAAAAGGAGAATAAGGCCATTTTTACTAGGGAGCTAGGAAAATAATTAGCCTTAACAAATAGATGTGGGTGACAAGAGAGACAGCAGAATTAATAATGATACTGAGGTGCTGACCTGCAATTAATGGGAGGATCATATTGCAAGTAAAGAAAGGGTTACAGCAAGGGAATCACTTTGGAGCTGAGAAGCTGAGTATCGGGTTAATGCTATGTTTGAGAGGACATGTCTGACAAGCGTTCTTTCTTCATTGGCCAAAACCAAAATGAACATCAGAATCACATAGGTTTCAGCCTACTATGTTGAAAATAAGGTCCTAGACTCAACGGATGGTTTTGAGGCAGGGCATGAACAAAATATCAAAAGTTTAAAGACATGATCAGTATTACCAATTTTTTCATTATTTTTGCCATATACTCCAATATACTCAGCATGAATCTATTAATGTTCCTGTCTTTATTTAAACTTTTGATATTTTATTTGCATTGATTTTTTTACATTAATTTCAATTTTTAAAAATGCTGCATTAAGACATTATTTATCTTGATTCCTGAGGGGGGTTTTCTGGTGCTACACCCTAGTACCAGCCCTGTTTAAGAGAAATGGACATGATTTTACCCATGTTTTCTAGGGCTGTCCTAACAAAGTACCATAAACTGGGTGGCTTAAAAGAAATTTATTGCATCGTGGTCCTGGAGGCTAGAAGTCTAAGATCAAGGTGTTAGAGACCTGGTTCCTTCTGGGGGCTATGCTACAGGATCTGTTCTATGCCTCTCTCCTAGCTTCCAGTGGTCTACTGGAGATCTTTGGTGTTTCTTGATTTTTAGACGTACAACCCCAATCTTTGCTTTCTTATTTACATGGTATTCTCCCTGTGTGTTTGTCTGTCTCCCAATTTTCTCTATTTTATTAGGACACTGGGATTAGGGACCCACCCTACTTTAGTATAATCTCATTTTATCTTAACTAATTACACCTACCATCACCCTAAAGTCACATTATGAGGTACAAGGGTTGGGACTTCAACATATGAATTTGGGGAGAGGGACACACTTCAACCTATAACAGTATGTTAAATAAATTTTCTATTTGTTTTAGTCTAGTATCCTTTAGAATTTCAACAGTTAATTCCAGAATCTCTTCTCTGTACTCAGTAATGAGTAGAGTTGTATATGGCTTCCTTTTGACCACAATTATCTCTGTATCTATCCAGAAGCAAGTATCTTATAGTCTTGGGAATATGTACTCACCTCAATATTGCCTAATCACCAATCCATTATTTCTGATTCTTCCAACTCAGGCTCTTGAACAGAAAGAAGGAAGCAAAGAAAAGCTGAAAAGTCATTGAGCAGCATAAACCCTGGGAGATCTGGTAAATCCTAGAAGGTAACCCCATGCTATCTGCAGTCACACATGTATCCTCCATTCCCTGTCATTCATACCCAGTCTTTAGGAAAGAATGGAGGTATCGTGTTTGCATTTCACTTTCACTTTATATCGCTGAAGTAACAATGATCAGCCTTAGTTGAGTGCCTTTATAGACATGATTCACCTTAATCCTCACAACAAATCTAGGAAGTAATATAAATGTGGAAACCGAGGCTTAGAGTTCACACAGCCACTAAGTGCCAGACTCAGGATTTACACTCAGATCTCTCTGACATCAGAGCCCTGACATAAGAAGCTCTATAACATAACAGACATAGATCTTCAGCCTAATCCTAAGGCTCTGTCAAGCCAGGGAAAGCCAGTCTCACCAGGATCAGACCACTACACAGAAGATCCTCCAAATAAACCTCACTTCCACCCTTTTCTGCCACTCACAGAAACTGTCCATGTGCTGATCTCTTATCTTCCCTCCCATTACCTAGAGTAATCTTGGAGCCCTTCATAGCAGCACTCCTGCTGCGTCGGTAACTTTCTAACAGAGATGCTGTTAGATACATGTTCTTAATAGGAAACTAGTATATATTCCCTGGTCAGTGTAAACATAGTTTTCTTAAAGATTAAGACAGTGGAGCACTGACCATAATCTCATCCAAACTATATTTGAGCACTATGGAGATTCATTGTGAGCCAGCAATGATTGCGGAGTTCCTCTATTGTATTTTTACAGAGTCTATAATTTATAGGTTTTCCTTCTCTTCCTCCATAAAAATCTTTGCACAGATGGTTTTTCATAAAGAGAATTTGCAAAGATGGTATATAAATGAGCAGAACTCACAAATGTTCTCCACCCTGATATAATTTAATGTTTTCATGAAGCCACTTAATGATGTGCAACAGACAGCAGAATTTTTGTCTCTATAACTCATGATAATTAATTCAATGGGTAAACAATTAGAGTATTAAATAGTGTTAGCCCAAGGCTGAGCAAAAGGGAAAAAGAGGAATGGAAGAAAGAAATGCAAAGATTCAAAGATCCCAAGCCATACCCATTGATTTTTTTGAGGAAATTTGCAGGAAGGAACAGCAACAAAACTAAGAAAAAAGGATAAATGAGCATATCTCCTTGTTATTTGTTTTTTTATTGCCATCTTTCCATGACAACATAAAATCAGACAAATACTTGGTCTATGTATCAAAGCACAATCTATGCTTATTCACTTACCTGTGCCACATTGAATTGTACTAAGCTTTGTCATCATCGAAGTCTTAATGGGGTCGTCTTTCAAATCACTGTTTCCAAATTCTCTAGAAAGCATTCTTCTGATATTTTCAGGGTAGTCAAATGAAATGTTTCCTCTTAAATTAATTGTCTTTCCCATCATCGTTTCTTCTTTACAGGGTTTTACAATACCTGCTCTCCCCCTCCATATGCCATCTCAACCTAGTTTTGGACAAAGCATAAGAATACTGTTATATAGATCTGGATCATTTACCACTATCTGCAGTGATTCCCCAGTGCCTGTCAGACTCTTTGACTCTAACCTTCCAAAGATGCACAATTTGTCTTTTAAAACTTTGAGTCAAATATAATTTTAGAATCACTTTAAAGCTTTGAAATAAGAATATAGAACCAAATTTAAGCATGAAATATGTCTTTGATGTAAAATTTTATTCCTATAGAGACGACATCTGTTCACTATGTACTGTGTTCATGTCTGCTCATTACATTATTTCTGATGGGATACATGCAACCAAACTTAAGAAATAGCCTCTTTCTTGAAACAGTAGACTCATCCTTGGACTATATTCTCTAGGTTTCCTTGTTACCTAACTCAATCTATTTCTGTCTCCTGTAATGTTTACCACTTTACTTCCTTCCTTTTAGAATAAAAGAGATGGAATTATCTATTTCCAAGGTGAAATATACACAATAAGAAAGTATAAATGCACTTTATTTTTTTAAAAGTTTGATAAAATAAAATGGAAACGTATACTATATAAAATAATTCACCACATAGCTTTAATTATTATTCACCTCCTCATAAAATTACATTTTCCAGTTATTATTGGAAGAGATTTACCTATAATTATGGTAATAAGGTTCTGGACCTTTAGACCCCACTATGACCCATCAGTAGCAAGCAAGTAATAACTGACCTACAAATCCTTAATATTTGGTTTTGATAGAGTTCCTTAGGAAAAAATATATTCACTCTTCCTATTTTGAAGGGAAATCACTACATTATCATTTAATGAGTAAGTATCTTTTTGTTTAATTACAACATCTTGGTGAAATAATGGCAATTTTCCCAAACAAAAAATGAACAAATGCCTGTAATCTCCACTAGAAGAACCAGCCCTTTCTCCCTAAGTATCAGATCCTTTTAGAGTCTTCAGGAATAAAACATGAAAATAGCCAAGAGTCTGGCAGGCAGAATCTTTGGAACTACTATACAATTCAGTCTATTGGCATCAGGTCAGTAACTAATGAGATGTTCGAGCTTGGCTCAAAAGCAAATATTTTTGCAAAGGTTCACACATAGGTTAAGAACCTGTCCACATTTCCTTATATCCTCAAAATTCAATACTATATTAATTTCCATTAAAACTACCCATAGTAAGCACTGGGATATAAGAAGATGGGAGGATAAAAATCTGGCAATGTGGTTTTCATCTATAATTCTAAGATACTGTCCTGGTTGTGGAGTGGGGAACAGGGGTGTCAGCCAGTGATATCATCTTTCTGAGGTGTTAATGGCATCTCTTAGAATCTTAGCCACTAGGCTGGAAAAAGGTCCAAGACAAATCATAAATCACAATACTCCTGACATTGTATCACCAAGGATGTTACTCAGATCTATATGTGGCCTTCTCAAGATCTAGTAAAAACAAATATATACATATATGTGTATATATTTCTGTGTGTGTGTGTGTGTGTGTGTGTG